>NW_027526386.1:147500-510337 GCF_048455015.1 Haemaphysalis longicornis
TTGACATGACTGGAGGCCTCGGTTGCCTCGGTCAAGAGCCGGAAAAGGGATAAGAAGTAAGAAGTGGGGAGAACAGGGCAAGAAAGGAACCTAAAAACAGTCCTCAATGCCGGCTTCTCTGATGAAAATCAGCAGAGTGCCCAGCCCGTGCTTCCTGTGAGGTGGGGCTCCAAGTGGATTAACCCGAAGTTCATAGTCTCCCGGTCGTAGCGGGCCAAGTATCTTTAGGCAGCGTTCTCTAGGAACACTGAGTGCCGAGCATTCTCACAGGAGGTGTCGCGCGCTGCACAGGGCTTCTCTGCCACATTTTTGGCAGTTCGGAGAGCTCTACCGGTTTCCACGCCCGAAGAAATAGTGAGCTGTACTAGGCGTAAGGGCCGTGCCCGTTCTTATACGCCTTAGCCGCACTGCTGCCCATCGGCTGAATCCGGGGGGGGGCAACGGGTTGGCGTCTTCCATAATTATGTTTTGAAGAACGGCCTTCCGCTTGGCCTTCACCAAAGCAGCACCGTGTGTCGATGTTGGCCTCCGCATCTGAATCAGCGGGTTCTGAACAGTCTTGTTCGGGGTGAATACGAAGTTGGTCCCGGGCAGTTCTGTGTGCCCCTTCATTGCCTTCAATCCCTTCATGTCCCGGGACCCATCTTATTGGTATTGCAGGCCACTCTGTTGGCATTCAGCGATGAATTTCTTTATTCTGCGGAGAGTGCAACTGGTAGTTTTGCGTGAACCAAGGGCTTGAATTGCATCCATTGATTCTGTGTAAATTATGCGTTCGGGAGGGCCGAGGGTGCTTGGATGTTTCGTGCATGTTCAGTCAAGGCAAGCAGGATGGCCCTTAGCTCGGCTTCTCGGCTGGAAATTTTGACAAAGCGCACGTATACATTTGCGCTTCAGTCTCCGAGGCTGTACCAGCAGAGTGAGGCGCGTTCATGTTCAACTGCGGCGTCTGTGTAGACATGCAGGGTACGATTTGCTGTGGTATCGCTTTCTCCACTGGCGAGTTCTAGGAGGTGATCTTTAACCTTCCTTTTCCTTCGTCCTGGGTTATCGTGACCAAAAAAATGCAGTAAAAACTGCGTAAAAAAAGTGTTCACGAACATCACCCGTTCTATTGAAAAGTTTACTAACGATTTTGTGCAGCCCCCAAGTGGAAGCAGCCATTCAAATGAGTCACCACAGCCGGTGAATGATGATAGGTAAGTAACACATTATTTCTAGTATGAAGTCTTTTATGTGCACTGCTCTTGAATATAAGCTGCACAGGGGTGAGACAGCTGCGCATATTGCACAGTTTTGACAGAAATTCATTTTCCGGCGCCAGGCTGCTCTAAAAGCTTGAAAATTGCAAAAATTGCGCCAAACTGCTCCGAAAGAGTATGAGAACCAAGGATTTTAACGCTCCCGTTAATTTCAGAGGGGAAAATGCTTACTGACGGCATAATTTTCCAGCACCTTGAAGGTGATGCTCTTTGTAAAAGTTTAATTGATTAATCATTCAATAAAAAATCCGCAGAAAATTCTCCACGGGATAGTTTTTTCAAGTCACAATGTCGGGTTGCACATGTCACATTGTGGAAGTTTTAAAGTTTTCCCATATAAAGTTTTCACAAACTACTTGTGCAAGTTGATTTTAAAACGGAAATTTTGGAAGCCCCGCATCTCCAGAACGACATTACTGGGCGCCGCCATCTTGGTGCGGGGAAAATTGGAAAACATGGCCGCTGGGCGAAGCAGTTTCTTGTGGTTCAGTCAGAGTGCTCTTCGCCAATTTCTACCGCAGTTTTGGTTACGGGGGCGGCCGGGTTTACGTTTGACCTGTTACGGGAAGTTACGCGACTGGAAAGACGGGGGTTCATCAAAAACAACGGGGTACCCGTGATATCGCCGTGTTTCGGCCTTGAGTGTGAGGCGCGGTGTGGGCTTGTAGTGAAATTCAGGACTCATTGCGAAATTATAAAACGCCAAGTTATTGTTGCTATTGACAGTGAGCTTGCGAGCGGCGGGAGTGGGACGATGGACACTGCAGAAGTGGCGGCGCAGGCTGCATTACCGCCAAATATTCAAGCAGTGTCTGATAGCGGGACGGGCTATTATCACACGCTAGTAATAATAGTCCATCTATCTGAATTGAAATTTATTGCCAAAAGGGAGGTGACTAAACATACCAATACTCTAATTGCGATCGTTGTGAACGCCCACCTTGGGGCTTAAAATGGGAGGGCTGGTGGGGTTTGACGACTGCCACCTCGCTTTGCGCAACTTTTGCCGTGGCTCTCAGTTGTGCGTAACGCCGAGTCTGGGATTACAAAAATAACTTCGGCATTCACGGGATAATGAAAATTCCTTAAAATTGCTTAGTTTTTCAATTAGATATTTTCAACGGAACTCGGCGTTATCTATGCATAGAGGCAAGAATGTAAAAATGGTTTGAAAAAGGTAGTGCGTTCCTTGTGATACTCAGGTAGAAAAAACTTTATTGGAAGGCTGTTTCAGTGTTATGTACGTTCAAAACCGATTAAAAAGGACACTCCCCCCTGCCCCCCCCCCCCCCCCCCCCCCCAAGCGGCCAAAAATTTGATTTTTTAAGCTCCTAAGGTGACATAATAAATGTCGTTCTTCTGCTCTGAATCAAGGTTCTTCTGCTCCAAAATCGAAATTTCGCTGCTGCAACAGCTACTCCCAAATCTGATTCAGCTGTCTCACCCCTGAATAACTGATTTTAATGCTGTGTTTACTTTTTACAGTGCTAACAGTGCACTGGGCGCCGTGAAGAAAGTACCTCTTCAAGACAAGCAGGACTACCTGAAGTTCATCCTACCATCCTTTCAACCGTATGAGAGTGTCTTGAAGCGCAAAACACCCATAAGCCACCCATTGACCCACTTTATCGTCAACAAGCTCTTCCAGACCTGCTATGGCATAATTGTGTACGTGGTGGAATTGTTTTTGCTTACCCTTTTAATTATTTTTTTTATCCAAAGTTTGCTTTGCAGTATGCAACTTTACAGATTAGTGGAGCTTAATGTACTGAAACAGATTGTTCTTTGTGAAAAAGCCTCAAGGGCTGCAGGGATATAACCCAAGGAGCCAGTTTTTATTTCTGCTCTATCAGCCATGCTGCAGTGTGCGTGTGTCGTGGTTCCGGTGTCCAAAATATATTTATATAACGGTCTGAATGAAGGTGTTGTGTTCAATGAAAATAGCGCGTCTCTGAGGCTGCAAAGTTCGCTAATCATGTGGCTTTTTCTTGCTCGGAGCCTGTAACCTGCCAGACTAGGGCCACATGTTTGGGCAAAAGTTCTTCATGATTTGTCGGCATTTAGATGGGGAAATTGTGTTTTGCACTTATTCTTTTGCGGCTACTCTTTACATGATGCAGAATATCTCCTGTAATGGTTTAGTGGCTTCAAGGACAAATAGATCGATTTCTTGCGGTGGCGGCTGCTTTTCTGACGGAGGCGAAAAGCGGAAATGCCGGCGTGTCTGACATTTCGGCGCACGTTAAAGATCCATGGGGGGGTCAAAATTAATCCGGAAGCCTACACTGTGGCGGCGCCTCATCTTCTGTGCAGCGCCGGTGTGTTAGACCCTACAAGAAATCAAACAGGTTTAGTGGTCTAAAAGTGGTGCTGGTGAGCACGGGTGCACAGGTTTGATCTTGGCGGCAATGATTGTTTTTCTTAATGAGGCAAAAAAAAATGCTTTCCATTCGAGGTTTTGGTTTGGGTTGAAGGCCTCCAGGTGGTCTCAGTTTTTTTTGTAGCGCTCCACTATAGTGGGCCTCATCTGTGAGACGATGCTCTACTTCCCAAACCCTACTTAAAAAGGGCAAATTAAAATCAGGCGTGACATAATTTGTTACTATGGCATATATACCATTTCTTGGTATATGAGCCACATGGCTTATAAGTGCTGTGACTGCTTGTTCTGAAAATCTGGGCAGCTTTATATTTCTGGTCGTAATGGTTGTGCTGCTTCAGCAAGCTCTCCCACCGTTGTAAATGTAGTTCATGAAACTAGACCTTTTAATTAAGAAGCTATGAGTAACTAAACCTTAAAAACAACTTCGGAGGTAAGTAACCTTAGGTAACATGCCTTGAGTGGTTGTAATTGCTGTGTTTGATTTTCGTGGTTGGTTGGAAGTCTGAAAGGGATATTTTCATTTCTTTTAGGTACCCCTCTCACAACCTGTACAGGGTTGTTGTTGAAGGGCTTGTGGCCAAATATTTCCATTTGCTTGACCACGTAGATGGCACAAGTGCCGTGGTAAGCTCCGCAGATCTCTGATGATTTTCTCGAAGTTTTCCTTTTTGTGCAGCTGCGTAGAGCATATTTTCAAATTTCAACAGGGCTCGTGGATCACGTCGCTCAGAAACAAATTCAAGAACGTGAGAAAGGCAACAGAGAACTGCTTTGCGGAGATGATCGCAATGCGGCAGAAACATACGCACCCCAAGAGGCAAGCAAGCTGTGATGCTGGTCAACCGAACAAGAAGCTCTGCCGGCTTGCAGTAAGTTCTTGGCTGCAGTACTTGATGTTATTGCGATAGGGTGTATTGGCAGGGCTTCGGGCTGCGTGGCAGCGCTACCTGCTCGGCGGCGGCGACTACGACGCCATATTTGAGGTTGCACTCAGCCGCGCGGGCAGCGCGTTTCCCGAAGCAAAGCGTGGTTTGCGGTGTGGTGCTGGCAAGAAAGTTTGTGTGGACGGTGTTTTTTTCTGCGTGATTCGTGGGTTTGCGAATGCCTTGTCGTAACGAGTAGCTAGCATTGTTTTCGCTTCGAAATTGCGGACTGCGATTGAACCGAAGATGGCGGTTTGACAAAATCAAGCACGCCGGGCTTTTTTTTTCCTCGCTGTTTTGAAGCGACGGCTAGGGCAGTTTTTGAAGACTGCCTGTCGTCATTCGACGGATTCCCGAAGAAGTTATTGATAATATGGCTAATCAGTACCGAATCTGTTGGAGCTCGTTTCACTCAGGTGGGCCCTGGGACAGTGGGCATCGGAGCTTTCACCTCGCACCTCGTCACGTGTTTGAAACATTACGCAGTGATTAAAATGTTCACAAATTAAGGTAGCCAGTGTACTTTATGGATGAGACGAACCATGCTGGGCTACTTCGAGTGTTGAGGTGAATGCATGCGCACATGAAATGTGGCTTCATGTGCTTCCCAGGTAATTGCAGGCATCCATCCTTCTTTCCTTCCTCCTTCAATACTTCTTCGTCGCCTTTGACTGTTCTCTAATGGCCAAGTGTTTTACGTGATCAGACACTAAAGCTTGACACTGGGTACAGTTTGACTATTTCAAAAACAGTGCAGAGACGAAAACGTATGCAGGGACAAACTAGAGCACTCTTTGTCATTTTCACTGGTTTCGAAGTAGCCAAAGCATGTTTCATACTCTGGTTCTGCTTATAATTTCTGCTTCGTCTTTACCGAAACGAAAACGCATGCAATTCATCAGTGGGATCTTTGTCGCCGCCACCATACCTAATGTTATGATGTCCTTACCTCGTGATGGTTTCCACCCGGACCCTGTGTGTAATTGTACCGCTTATTAGGAGCTCAAATGGATCACCTTCGTGCGTTCAAAGCACAGAACACTGTCGCCGGAGCACCACAGTCTTTCATACTCCTCAAGCAGCGCGCAACATGCTTGGGTGACACGTTAAAACCAGCTCGACATCTCACGCGCTACTACCATATAAAATATCTTCGCAGCCTTTGGTGAAGAAATTTTCTCAACTCGAGCCACGGTCGCTTCAAGCAACGCGAGAAATAAGGAAATCGGCACACGGGGATGACATCGAGATTGCGTGAAATCACCAAAACAGACCAGGTTATGCATGCCGCTGGCTGCGCCTGTCGAACCGTCAGACAGTTTCATAGTGCGAAATCATACAGTCTTCAAGCACTGCCCTTGCCTTCTCTCCCTGACCATTTTTTTACCTTTTTTTCTCCCCACGAAAATTTCACTCTAGCTGGCCTTACCAAAACGTAGAAATGATCATGCAATTGGCACCCTAATGTGCTATTCTTTTTGTCCCATTGTAGGACTACAGCAACCTCGTGGTCTGCGGGGAGACGGCAGAATCTCTTCGCAGCCATGTAGAGTGGCTGCATGGAAATGCACACTGTACTGTGGATGACGAAGCGTTGAGGGCCCGCCTGCAAGCGACATCCAAAGCACGGCACGAAAAGCTGAAAGAGCTTTCCATCGAAGATGCGTTGACAGAATTTCATTTCTGTTCAACGAAGCATCGGTATGTTTCGCAGATGTGTAATTTACAACGTGAAATGACTGAACGGCATTATATTTTCAGCTGATTACGAAATTCAACATTGTCTTTAAAAAGACATTGTGGAGACCATGGAGGCCGGCTTCCGAAAACTCTGCGAGCTCGTGACCCGCTGCGGCACGGAGAAGGAAGTGGGGGCTCTGTCTGCGACAGCAGGAGGTAATTTTGTGCAGTCGCCTTTTATTATGTTATGCTTGTTCTAATTGTGTTCAATTACCTGTGCTGCATGAGTGGAGTGTTTCAAAGGCCATTTGAGTCAAATGGCCTTCAAATGTTCAAATTCTGTTCAAACTGGAAGGACTTCCACCAATCTACACGGCAGTGCAGTGACTGTAACAACAGTTCTTGGACGACAAGCAGACGGAGCAAAATCCGATTATCACACGCAAAGCTGCGACAGGGAACGGAACCCATTGAAATGTTAGAAGTAACTTAATCCTTTACAATACAGCATTGATTGATTGATTGGTAGGGTGATTAACTGATTGAATGGGGTTTAACGCGCTGTCGCTTCATAGGTGATGAGGCGCACCGTAGTGGAGCGCTACGGATTAATTTTCATCACCTGGGGATCTTTCAGAAGCGCCAATACAATACAACATTACAATAACTTCTGGTTCCTTGTCAATTTCAAATACCTTTTATTGTTTGGTCATTATAGCCGAATGGCATTAAACAATCCCCTTTTCATCTAATATAACTTTTAAAATCACGGCATTCTGTTTACTTTTTTTGCCAGGCAAACGCATTGCACTGCCAAACGATATGAAAGGATAACTTTCTCCATCACATACTGCTCGTCGATAGCAGGATAACAAGGCAGCCTAATGTGGAAACGCAGCTGGAGATAAGTGAACGCTTCATGTGGAAAATAGCTAAACCTGTTCACAATGTGGTCAAAGGAAAAGCTTCTAATCCTTTTGCGTTGTCACGGAATCTAAAGTAGTACGATTACAAAACAGTTACTGCTGATCGCGTAAGCATTAGTGGTAAAAACAGAGGTTCCACAAAGGTGGGCTCCGAGCGACAGGCCACATGCGCTGCGCAAAGTTAGGCCAATCATGGTCTTGATCATGGTCAATCAATATTAATGGTAATAGTAATACCATAATAATATGGTATAATGCATTCAGCTGTTTCTGACAGTCTGCTCGCACAACATGTTCTTGATGGTCAGAGGGCAAAAAAAAAAGTCAACTACACTTCTGTTAGAACGACACTGATGCAGGAGCGCAAAGCTTTTGAAAATCAAGTTCAACACAAAACAAACCAACCCCGAGGTCACCAAACCCTGATTGTTTATAACGATTAGTATGGTGGTAGCACGACTCCCTCTTTATGTGTATGTGTGGGCGTTTCATGGCTTTCTGTAGCATTTTTTGTCTAATTTTGCGTTTCTATGCACCTCACTCCAAATACAAATTGCTTCAACTGTGCTGAAATGGCACGATCGAATAAACAGTGGCTTGATAACACGAGGGACCCAGTTTTGATTCTGACCATGGGAAGTTAATTCTTCACTGCACCAACTTCATCAACGTCAGGGAAAATTGGATCTCCTGCGGTGTGTTTTGGGTGTACTGCTGATGACATCAGTGAGAGGCTGAAAGCTTCACTTTGAAGCATCTTTTCGGGAGGGAAAAAAAACCCTGTGTAATGTCTTTTTACGGAGATATTCTTTCTTGTGTGTTTGCAGAAAACGTCTGTGAAGCGTTGCTTGGCTTCACGTCATTCCGCTGCAATGATCCATTGGAGGAAATCCTTACAAAGGTGAGGGCATTTCAGCATGTATTTTGTAGTTACATGCATTGTATTGTAGTAGTAATTGTAGTAGTTTGCCTTTGTCAGGACTGTGCAACAAAAACTCTCATTTTGTTTGAAAGAATTACTTTTTGCTAAACTTTATTCCAACTTCCAAAACACATTGTTTTCTCAAAAAAATTATTTCAAATATTGACAAAGTTTCAAATGTCTCGCTACATGCTATTGCAGTGAAGTAATAGGGAAGGTACTAAAAAAAGTTCAAATCATTAGCTCCACACTTGCATTGAAGGCCTGAAATTGATTCATTGTAGGGTTTAACGTGCTGACGCAATGCAGGTGATGAGGTGTGCCGTAGCGGAGGGCTCCGGATTGATTTTGACCGCCTGGGGATCTTTAACGAGCACCGAAATGTCTACACACGGGCGTTTTTGCTTTTCGCCTCCATCAGAAAAGCGGCCATCACGGCCGGGAATCGAACCCGCGACCTCGTGCTCAGCAGCGCAATGCCTTAGCCACTGCGACAGCATGGCGGGTGAAGGCCTAAATTAAACTTTACCATAGCTACCAGTACAATACCACAATCATGTTTTTAGGCAGTAGCTTTTTCCAGTGTTTTCAGTAAGAAAAATTAGGGCCTGTGATGTCATAAGTGAGTATGGAAAATTGGCTGGTCATTTTACACTTATCATCATCATCAGCCTAATCTGGTCCACTGCAGGATGAAGCCCTGTCCACTGTTTACCCCAGAAATCCCTCCATCGATTAATGGCCTCCCCCTTCTAGAGTCATCTCTTGATATCCACTCTGTTGTCTGCCTTATTAACTCTTGTTACCACACCTATTCAAATCAATCACCATTGTTCGACGCTTTATATCGCAGATTTCAGCATGTTGTAATCATTTCTCATGCACCTAAGGTGACCGAGTGGTTAGTCTAGGCACTGAACTTTAAAATAAGATCAAATTTTCCTGCTTCAGCGACAAATATTTTTTAAAGTGGTTTTTGCGAGATGAGGTGAATGTGTTGCACAGGAGGACGTGGCTGCTGTGTTCGGTAAGAAAGCATGCCGCTTGTGCTCATGTTCCATTACCATCAAATTATCTTTACCCATTATAGCATTACCCAGCTAGTCAGATACAAAATTACTTTGTCAGCTTTATTGTACTGTATTATAATGTGAGTGACTAGCAATTAAAAATAAGAGCCCACAATTCAACCTAAGGCAAATTTGGAATCGGTTAAGGCAGAAAGTTGGGCTAGTTGGTTATTTGCTGACTGCATTTCACTAGCAAAAAAAGCACGAGGACGGAGAACCAGCCAGACTTCAACTGAAAATTTTACTTCGCACACATGAAACATAAAGATACCACAAAAGAACACCATTTCTCGCACCCAATCACCACCGCACAAACGCCAACTTATGTATCCCGCATGCGCCCTCGTAAAAAGCACAATTCCTTTTCTGTGGGGACAATTGACGGTGTGCTCACACAATTATTGTCTTCCCTGTAATTATATGCCTTGTTAATCTCCCGACTAGTTTGGCCGCCACCTCCTACAGTGGCCAGCCAGGTGGCCCTTCACCGCAAGCAGTGAAACCCCTTCACCGTGCTGCCTCATTCTTTTATTTATGCACCGTCCCGTCTGTCCTACGTAGCATTTGCCACAGGACGCATTTGCCACAGGACACACTCAAATCGCACTTGAAAAGTTATTCGCACTAAGAGCGCCAAGACTACGTGGGGCAAGAAGCAGTGATGCACAATGCAATACAGTGTAGACCGCTTATGTCGCGAGAGCCGCAAAAATTCGCTTACCCCAACTTGTGTTCACGATGCCGAAGGCGCCTGCTTATCAGCGCACTGTACTGGGGGTGGAAATCTTCGGATTCGCACAGTTTTGCTTGTTCAGAAAGGGATAGTGCGGTGACTTATCTGCACAACGTTCTAAAGCGTGAACGCATGGAGCGATTTCTTCTCGCAAAGACATGCAGTGCATTCCGCAGGCATGGCGACACCGGTGCTGATACAACTGGCGTAATGTGTGTGGCGCGGTACGAGGCTGAACTTGCGCACTGAAGAGTGTTGAGGCACTCTAGATTTCAATGCAAGTAAATAATGGACATCCTACAGTTACTGCTGCTGATGACGCCATGTTATACTAAGAACACGCTTCGTGCAACTCACACATGAGCTCTTTACCGGTCACTGTTTTCTTTTCCCCCTGCCCTCCCAGTGGAGGAGCTTAAGCTCATGAGGTGAGGGAGGAGGGGTGTGTTGATTTTCCTAACGTAGTAAGTAGCAAAACAGTTTATGACAAAAATGTTTACCGTAAATTATGTGAAAAAAAACATTGTTGGATGCATTTATTCAGATAGGCCCGAAACTTCACTTTCGAATCGTAGTAATGTCAACAGTAACTCAACCATGCTAGTCGAGTCAAATGGATCCTAGGACCACAAATTTCAGTTGCCCAGTGCATGATGAAATTGCACCGCGTTACCCATTACTGCAATAGTTGTTTTTAACAGTCAGCCATAAAGCGCTACCACGTCTTAGACAGCTTTCCATGCTCCCCAATTCTCCTTAATGGTAGGGATAGTGCGTAACTACAGATCAGCGTAACAACAGCCGTTCAGCAGTGGGATGTGACACACAATGCGGCTTTCCAGGACTTTTCGGTGAGCTTTAGGAGTGGTTAAAAAATTCAGGCCACAGCTATCTCAATGCCTTTCTACGTTACGGGAGGATTGAATGTTCAGCATTGCTCCTCTAATGGTTTTCATATGCCCTGTAGACTATCCAGAGCATCTAAAGGCTGATCCACACGACCGATCGAGTCCGCGGTCCAATCGGTCATGTGATGAGACGTCATGGTCCGCCGCGGTCCGATCCAAAGCGGAGCACATCCTCACTGCGGGCCGGCTCAGCGGACTGCAAATGGCCGACCGTCTGAACTCGCAAGCTAGACGGTTAACACAGGCGCCGTGTGGCCGCAACAACTGGTTGTGATGTGCAAGCCTGCACGAAATATTTCATCCCGACAATAACAGCCACCCGCATGCAAGCCCGGTGGGCGCGCTCACGCAGCCGCCGGCGTTGTTCGCACGAAACAATACGTGAAACAATGTGATAATGATGGCTAGCATCGCACCAGTAAGAGCCATAGGATTTGCTAGTAAAAGCGCAGATTAAGTATGCGTCGCGATTGTAAGCTTAGCCCGCCGGCTATCCCACCGAAGGTGATTGACAGGCTCCTTCGAGCGCTTTGAAACAGCCGCGCTGCCCGCGCCGGTCTCTTTTGGTGCAACTGGACCCGGCTCTGCCCACGCGGCGCGGGAGCTGTCAGACCACGTTGATTGATGTCGCGGTCCGCCGTCGAGACTGCGGACCGAAAAGCCTCGGCGAATATTTGGACCACGAGGGCCGCGGTCCTTCGCGGTCCAACGGTGGTCCGCGCGAACTGGTAACGTCCTATCACGTGATGCGCAGACAGCGATCCAAATAACCGTTTTGGTTTGCCGTCTGGATCGGCCTTAATGAGCTGACATTTTCAAATTCATTGAGTTTTCCAGGTTTTCCCCTATTGCTGTTGTTAAATTTCCTTAGTGACACAGAGCTTTATGTCGGCCCATGCTGTCACTCCTTAAAAGCATGTAAAAAGCATAAAGAAACTTCAAATTCATCCAAAAAGAAAACAGAAGAGACAGGTGGTGAAATGTACTGCAAATAAGATATCTTTAAAACATGGTATAACAAATTTCAAATCAATCAAACATTTTCAAATCAAAACAATAAAAAAAGTGAATACAATCAAATATGCTCGAGTGCCAGATATTTATGTCTGCTGATAGCACCCAAACTGTCAGAATTGAGGTTCTCTCTGAAAGTCAACCTGGACCTCACTGCCTCGTTCTAAGCTTGCGCAAAATGTTTCAGTGTTGCATTTCATTGCTTAATGAGTTCAATTTGGTTTGGATGAGGGCCACCTGCATCTCAGCATCAGCCAACACACTCCTCTTTTTGCTGAAGCCCCTCCCCCCTCACCTCAGGAGCTTAAGCTCCTCCACTGGGAGGGCAGGGGGAAAAGAAAACAGTGACCGGTAAAGAGCTCATGTGTGAGTTGCACGAAGCGTGTTTTTAGTATAACATGGAGTCATCAGCAGCAGCACCTGTAAGATGTCCATTATTGACTTGCATTGAAATCTAGAGTGCCTCAACACTCTTCAATGCGCAAGTTCAGCCTGTATCAGCAACGGTGTCGCCATGCCTGCGGAATGCACTGCATGTCTTTGCGAGAAGAAATCGCTCCATGCGGTTCACGCTTAAGAACGTTGTGCAGATAAGTTACCGCACTTTCCCTTTCTGAACAAGCAAAACTGTGCGAATCCGAAGATTTCCACCCCCAGTACATTGCGCTGATAAGCAGGCGCCTTCGGCATCGTGAACACATTGGGGTAAGCGGATTTTTGCGGCTCTCGCGACATAAGCGGTCTACACTGTATTGCATTGTGCATCACTGTTTCTTGCCCCACGTAGTCTTGGCGCTCTTAGTGCGAATAACTTTTCAAGTGCGATTTGAGCTGGCAATTGACCTGGCCCGGCTGCAATAGCTGTGCACCAGTTGGGCCCAACGGAGGCGGTGGTGGCCAGGCGGAGAGGGGGGGGGGGCAGAATCGAAAGCTTCAAGAGAGCGAAAACCTCACCTCTCCCCATATTCACGGTGCCTCCTGGGGTTGTCAGGACAATTATAAAGCTTCCGAGGTGAGCACAATGGCAGCGTTGCTATGGTAAATATTAAGCACTAATGTTTCCTAGCACTAATGGGTGAGGATGTGGTGATAGTACCAAAATTAGCCCGGGCTCTGGGTAAGAGGCCGCCTCCTGACCCTATCACCACCGCACAAACGCCAACTTATGTATCCCGCATGCGCCCTTGTAAAAAGCGCAATTCCTTTTCTGTAGGGACAATGGACGGTGTGCTCACACAATTATTGCCTTCCCTGTAATTATATGCCTTGTTAATCTCCCGACTAGTTTGGCCGCCACCTCCTACAGTGGCCTGCCAGGTGGCCCTTCACCGCAAGCAACGAAACCCCTGCACCGTACTGCCTCATTCTGTCATTTATGCACTGTCCCGTCTGTCCTACGTAGCATTTGCCACAGGACAACGGGGCGCGATAGACTGCCCATTCTTTGCAGGTGACAAACCTGGTGCCATTTTTTTAGTGCAAGCTTGGCGCTTTGTTTTAAATGGCGGGGCACATTTGCATCAGCTTGCCAGCTGCACTGTCTCCTATACGTCACCGCTGCACTTTTTACCCACTTTTTTCAGGCGGCACATCAGCCCGTGTACAAACGTCACAGGCACACGCAACAACTTGTTCCAGTTGGCGAAATCTCCCCTTGGAGAACGCGAATCACAGTTTTTTGTATTAAATATGCATACTTTCCTACTGCTTTCGCAGGGGCAGCCTGGGCTGACACCGATTCTGGTGGACCAGGACGGCGACCTTTGCCTTCACGTGGATGGCCAACGCCTCTTCTCCACCTCTTCTTTTCTAGCTGGCGTCTGCTGCCTGTTTGCAGCGTTTTGGGTATTCCATATTGAGGACCCAAAAAAAGCCCATCGTGTGCTCACATTCGTGGAGCATGCTTTCCTGTAACTTTCAAAAACAAAGCCGCGAGTGAAATCTCTTGACCTAATTAACTTTTTTAGGGGTACTGTGGCACTGCCTGGCGCCGACGATAAGTAAGGAGTGTCACTGAAACATTTTGGGAAGCAGTCTCCCACCTTCTTTCAAACCTTTTTTTTTCTATTTGTGCAGCTTTCCTGTGTTTCCCTCCACTTTTTGTGATACTTGTGTTGTCCTAAATTTTTCTATATGTGTGCTGTTATATGTAGCATTGTGTGTTTGTGATGTCTTTTATCAACTAGTTTTCACTTTTTGTTATACAATTGAATTGCTGTGATATTTGTGTGTGATTTTGCAGTTTTATTTGATATTTTTTACGGGTCTTTCATGTTCAATACATTGTGTGATATGTCAGGTTTGTGTAATATGTTCAATTGTGTTTTACCCGCCGCGGTGGCTCAGTGGCTAAGGCGTGCTGCTGAGCACGGGGTCACAGGTTCGATTTTCGGCCGCGGCGGCCGTTTTTCTGATGGAGGCAAAAAGCAAAAACGTCAGTGTGTACAAGATTTCGGCGCACGTTAAAGATCTCCAGGTAGTCAAAATTAATCAGGCGCCATCCTCTTTGACACGCCTCATTGCCGGCATTGTGTCGGTGCATTAAACCCTCCAATCAATCAAATGAATCGTGTTTTACTATGTTGTGCTGATTGGTAATCTGTCTAATTTTCTTAAACCCTACCTTTTTTGATGTTTTTTTTTCTGTGATATGTTTCATTTTCGTCTTTTTTAAAGTTTTGAACTAATTTAATGTATTTTGTGACATCTAGTCCGATTTCTGTATACGTTGTGTTTATGTGTAATCTTTTTTATTCTTTTCTGCTGTGCCTTTTTGATAGCTGCACGTGTGTTTGTGAGTTTCACAGTTCTATCATGAGTTTCAACCCTCTTTAATACTTTCTGTGAACTGTGCATTTCATGTGATAATATGTTGTATTTCGACATTTTCTAACATTTTGTATATTTCAACATTTATAACCTTTTCATTTACTCCCTCTACCCTTTTTTATGGGTTTGCGCTTCTGTGTTACGTTTGAGTTTGTGTCCGCTTCGCAGCTTTATTTCATCTTTTTATTTTATTGTTTGAGGTACAGTGTCTGATTTTTATATTTGTATGTGTCTGCTGAATTTGTATGTTGAATAAATTATGCATAAGATTCAAACTGCTTGTTTCGTTCCGAATATCTGCCCTAATAATGGCAAAACTACTCCCAGTGCACCTCCTAAAACCTCCCAAAATGCAGTTCGGAATACTCCTAATGTACTTCTCGAAAACACCTAAAGGTAGCCTAAATTACGCCTAATGCACCTGCATAAAACTCCCAATACAAGGCAAAAATACTTCCAACATGCTGCGTGAAAACTCCCAGTGGGAGGCAACAATATACTCCCAATGCTCCCCCTGAAAACTCCCATTCTAGTGGCAGTAGAACAAAACTCCCATATAGTACTTAATAAACTGCCAAAATAATGTGAGTTTTGCGAAAGTCCCATTCGAAGGAGTTTTGAAAACTCCCACTTGGGTTCAAGTTATGACACAAGCCATTTACTCCCATTCCGGCTTATTTGTGTTCTGTGTGTACATAAAAGGCACCAAACTAGTGATACGCAAACAAGCGGTGGAAATAACCTAATGAAAACAAAACTAGCCGAAATTTATTTTAGAGGGACCAAGAGATATCAGGCGGGATAAAGAGAACTGCGTTTCAACTAAAACAAAGAATTACAGCTGTGGCTGCCAGCTGTAAGGGTGGTGGGAGCTCCGCCAAGCGTTTTTTTTTCGCTTTTACTCCCACCTCCTCCATCACTTGTATGGATGGAAATAAAGACTATTATATTATAAAAAATGCCGGGGAATCTTCCCAGTTCACTACCAATGTCGTCGAAACACGATTTTCTTCTGGAGCATCTGCCAGGAAAATTCCGCTTCTCTCCCCCCCCCCCCCCCGGCTTGATATTACCATAATAAACACGGAGGAGGTTTGCTCAAGTCAACTCTATTTGCCGGTATTTCCTTCTCGCGCGCCATCTATTTTAACCTTTGGTTACTGTTCGACCTGAAATACCGCCCCTTTTTTTCTCTGTATTTTTTATGCCAAAATATTTATCTCAATGCGAGCTTTATATTTACTATTGCGACTATAAAGCGCACATTTATTTTCAAGTAAAGAAAAGCTAACTCGCACGAGTTAAGTTTGGTGTCAAATATGTCAAATGTTTGGCTTATGCCAAAAATTTTGACAACTATAAATTATGATTCCAGATTTAATGGTTTCGAAACGTCCGGACAATGTAAACTTTTGGTTTCCACATTAATTTATCTTTTGGCCTGGTGGCTGAATCGAGGGACAGGTAGATAGACCAACAGAAAGATCCACACAGGGAAAGAGGCAGAGTAAGATTTTGTAATTTACTCAAGAATTAGAATCATCTACAACATAGACCTGGCTCCAGCGGGATTTAAACTTGCCTCGCAATTTTGTGAACCGCAAGCGAAAGCTAGTCAAGACGAGGCCAACTGGCAAGTGTTCGCATAAACAGAGTGCAAAAAGAAGGGACGGGCCCCTCGGTTCCGGAATGAGTATTGGCTCGTACGGGATATGAACGAATTCCTATGGCAGGCGACTTCAAACAGTGTCACGTGCTACCAATTCATAACCAAGCTGGCACCCTACCTCTCCAGTGCCACCACTCGGATTCACTTTAAAACCATGAGATTAAATTTGAGCAGTATAGCTCCCCGGCAGCAATATTTTGATTTGATGATGAGGTTTAACGCACGGACGCTGCACAGGCGATGAGGCGCGCCGTAGTGGAGGACTCCCGATTAATTTTGACCACCTCGTGATCTTTAACGGGCGTTTTCTCTTTTAACCTCCATCAGAAAAGCGGGCGCCACGGCCGGGAATCAAATCCGCATCCTTGTGTCATCACAATGCCTTAGCCACTGAGCCACCATGGCGGGTGGCAGCAATATTTAGGTTCGCAACGTAAAGATTTTAAATAGTTTCTTTAATTACTTGTTACTATATAGTGAGAGTTTCTGAAAAGGCAGATTTCAAACTCTTACCTGGAGCCAGATGGTTTGCTGAAGTTAGTGTAAAAAAACCATATGTAAAATACATAATCTATTTCAATAAATCTTCGGTGGGTTCCTGTTTCCAGACAAAGTGGTTCAATCGTTGTCTGGTTAAATTTGTGTGTGCTGTTCAACAAGTAAAATTGGGCGTATTTTTGGGAAAATAACTGAAAACACAAAAAGAACGGCCATCCACTTTTTTTTATAGAAATGCCAACCACATTATGAGCTTTGACAGAACTGTTTTACTGTGTTTTCTGTGAGAAAATATCCTGGGGAAGTGCACAGTTCTGCATAAAGTCATTCGAGACTTCGAGACCAAAATTTCTGGGTTTAAGTAGCCCTAACAATGTTTGTCGACTGAACATGCAAATACAACCGGGCAGACCTCATCTTCAACAACGTTAGGGTGAGTACTTTTGAGTTTGAGTGAAGTTGAACTAATCCCCGGCTTTTTACAGCATTTATTTGACCTCTGATCAGAGATGAGGTAGTATGAGTTGATGATGAAAAAAGGTGAATAAATGGATATGACTGTTTTTTAATCATTTCAATTATTTGAATGGTATGAATGATTTGTGCTTTAGCGGGCATGTATGTATGTATGTATGTATGTATGTATGTATGTATGTATGTATGTACGTACGTACGTATGTATGTATGCATGTATGTATATATATATATATATATATGTATGCATGTATGTACGTACATACGTATGTATGTATGTATGTATGTATGTATGTATGTATGTATGTATGTATGTTTTCGCGGACGAAGTCTACGAGGGAACGATGATGGGACCCAGGATCCATGTGGTGTAAGCGGATGCGTGGTCTCCGCGCAGGGTAGTTGGCAAAAGATGTCGCATCCGGGTGCTCTAAACACAATTGAATTGGTAATCAATAATTTAGAAAACGGAGACCTATTTGTGGGAAGGAGTTCGCAAAACATGGTGTTTCTCTAACAGCCATATGTCTGTATGTGGTCTCTACATTTCGTTTTCCCACCCTGCAAACCAATCCTTAACGTATGTTTGCCGTGCGACGACTTGATTCTGTCGGTTGCTGGTTACCCTGGAGGTGCTGTCGAACAAGTTAATTAAGCCGTGCGAAGGCACCACGCAATGGATGCGAAGCTGCACCAAAACAGGCCCAAAACAAGCGTGACTAAAGCAGATGACAAAGGAGTACCGCCGACGCCGCCGCCGGCGAGCAGGCACTTCCGTGCGGGGAGCACTGGGTAAAATCGCCGCGCCATCTCTAGTGTGCTCCGTGAGTGAAACCCGTCTGCTGCAGTGCCATGATCACGAGTGAACGAGGAGTTGTATGACGTTGTTGGGATTAGCGCAGAGAAGAGCTTAAGGCAAGAGGGGTTCGTAATCCATGCATGTTTGGGATGTGTGAGACACTATTGATAACACAGGTGCTTAGATGTGAAACCCAAAACGTCGATCTTCAAGCAGTGATCCAGTTCCGTGTGGTTGAAAGGTATAGTACCTGATTGTTTTATAGCGCAAGGGCAACGACGGCCAAAGAGCGCCAAATGCAATGGTTGATCATATTGAATGATGTTTTAGTAAAATGGTGCTGTAAATTTGATGAGATTAAAATAGGTTAGTGTGGGGGTGTATACAGCCCCTCATTTAAAACAACATTGATATTAGGGAAATGGGGATGGAGGGTAATAATTTAAAGAATGAATGGACTCTCATAGGGCCCTGATATTACACGTGGTATGGTATGCCGTTTAAAAAGCCTATGTCTCCCATCTAAGCGAAAAAGCGTTTACTTGGCTGATCAGCTAATCGTTTAGCTGATCAGCTAAAAACATCGAGGGATGAAGTGGAATCGGGTGAGTGTAGAGTTCCCGGAAGTGCTTCTTCCTTGCGTTGTGGAAGAACCCACACTCAACTAAGACATGTGTGACTGATAGGTGACGTCCGCACCCGTCGCATCGTGGCGGCGCTGTTCCCTCTAGATGGTGCGAGTGAGTAACGTTTCTATGGCCTATTCGTAATCTGCACATGTATACTTTCTTTGGTTCAGTTGTGTTTTTCTGTGTAATATCTGCCTAATTGGGGTTTTATAGTGTGGAGTTTGTTGTCTGTCTGTGTGTCCCAGTTTTGCTCCCAGCGTTGTCGGATTGCCTTTCGAATGGATGGTTTCCAGTCAAGATAGGGAAGCTGCTGAACGTCGACGCCACAGCGGAGTTCTGCCGCAACGGTGCTTCGGTCTGCAGGTTGATTACCAGGAATTCCACGGTGTCCAGGCGCCCAACACACTACTAGGACCTGTTTTAACGCGTAGGGTGCCATTATCTCTTTAACTAACCTGTTCAGAACAATGTTCCTACTTGATTTCCCAGCATGAAATGCTGTCCCAACACTAAAGGAGTCTGCGTATATAATGGGTTGTTGCGTCTTTGCCTCGTATTATGTGTTCTAGCGTATTAATATAGCATCTGCTTAAGCCGTAAATATCCTTGTGTTTCTATTTAATGCCCTTGTGCTGGCAAAGTTGGGACCATGGGCAACACATGCCACAATAGTGGCAGTTTGGGGGCATCCATGTAAAAAGCAGTGTATGGGAATTTGTGTTGCAGGTACAGAAAGTGTTGTCGGATGAGTTCTTTGGGTAAATGTCTTTTGTAAATTTTTTCGAACATGTCACAGGTGACAGGGCGCAGATGCCAAGGCGGCATGAACTCAGCGAAGTCAGTTTTGCAGGATTCCGATACGATTACCCCAAGTTCCCCCGTTTGAACTCTCACTTGGATGGAGAAATGCAGGGGAAGAGACGGGCGGCTCAAAAACAGCCTTCGTCGGAGAATGTATTTTCAGTAATAGCATTGAACGAATGACTTTTCGAGGATGTCGCCCTTACGCAATACAAAAGCGCCATGTATGTACGCTGATGCTCTAAGCACCACTGATCAGTTTAGAAATAGAGGCTTTCGATAGGACTCGTCCGGAAAGCCCCGCACGCCAGGTGGAGCCCCAGGTGCAGCACTGCGACGGGCATTTTGACAGCCGTTTTTGAGGCAGACCAATACACTGTACTTCCGTAGTCTATACGGGACATCACAAGAGTGTTAAAACACGTAAAATGCATGTTGTATCTCCACCATGTGACTGGCGGGGAAGGACTTTTAAGATGTTCTTAGTCTTCTTGCATTTCATTTTAAGTTGTTTAATATGTGAGATGGATGTGAGATTATCATCTAAAACTACTCCAAGAAACTCGTGTTCTCTTTTTACGGGTATGTCAACTCCCTTAAATTGTATGGTCTGTTGCAGACGGATTCTATGCTTCCTGGAAAAACGAACACAAGTGCTTTTCTGCGGATTTAGGTTAAAACCATTTTTGTCTGCCCACTGGCTAATTTGTTCCTAGCAACTTAAATCTGCCGTTCACAGACCGAAGACTTACACGACCTGAAGCTGATGTGAACGTCGTCTACGTAGATTGAATAAAAATGGTGGGTGGCAGTGCTCTCCGTAACATATTCATTTTTGTAATGAACAGTGTGCAGCTAGGAACTCCACCCTGGGGCACGACATGCACACACCTCTAAATTACGGACCTATGTACATAAAAAGTGTACCATGCAAGATTCTAGAGCATATATTATACTCCATGCTTATCAACTTTCTAGAAACAAATTAATTTTTTTCATAAAGTCAGCACGGCTTCCGGAAATCATTTTCTTGTGATACTCAGCTTATTTCATTTACACATGAGATTTGTGCCGCGTTGGGTAATGAATTTCACATAGACACCATTTTCTTAAACTTTTCTGAAGCATTTGATCTTGTTTCTGACCTAATACTTTGTCATAAATTAAGTGCCCTCAACATTGACCATAATATTGTCTTGTGGATTGAAAACTTTTTGTCCTACCGAACACAATTTGTCTCAGCTTACAATATCGATTCTGAGCTTTATTTTGTCACCTTCGGGGTTCCGCAAGGCTCTGTTCTCGGACCTTTGCTTTTTCGTATGTATAATGATCACTTGCCTAACTCCGTAACATCTTCAGTAAGGTTATTCGCCGATGAGTGTGTAATTTACCGTGTAATATCATCACAGTCTGACACTCTAACATTACGGTCTGATCTAGATACGATTTCTGCCTGGTGTAATACTTAGAAGATGCGCATTAACAGGCGAAAGTGCAAACTAATGAGAATTTCCCACAGTACTGCTCCGCCCAACTTACACAATTATCGCATTATGGATTCTGCACTCGAAGAAGTCACCTCTTATAAATATTTAGGCGTCTACATAACATCTAACCTTTCATGGCAGATTTACATTAACCATATCACTAACAATGCCAGCCGCATGCTTGGTTACCTCTGTCGCAATTTTTCAATAGCCCCAGCTAACGCAAAGCTACTTTATTAGAAAACACTAATACGCCATAAACTAAAATATACCTCTTCTGTCTGGGACCCTGGAGTAGACCATCTAACAAATACTATAGAATTTGTTCAAAATCGTAGTGCACGTTTTATTATTGCTAAATACTCTCGTACAGCAAGTGCAACATCTTTGAAGGGTACCTTAAACCTTCATCTCCTCTCACACCGTAGGAAACTGCACAAAGTTTACTATTTGAATCCGGAATTAAGAAGTCCCCTTTTCTCTGCACCTTCATATACATCGTCTCGAACTGATCACTTCCATAAATTGTTAGTTCCACAGTGCCACTCGAATTGATTTTTCTACTCATTTATTCCAAAAACGACAACTGAATAGAACCGCCTGCCTGCCTCAATTGCTAGGAAAACCGATTCGTCTGCATTTAAAAATGCTATAGAAAAACCATATCCTTATTCGGCGTTTTTTTTCTCGATTTTTCCTGTTTTTGATAGCCTTTCCTTTGTTTGCATTATGTATTAACTCCACTCCCTTCTGTAACGCCTTCGGGCCTTGAAGGTACAATAAATAAAAAAAATACGTCTTGGATAACGCTGCACCAACTCTCACCCAGAATGTTCTACCTGACAAGTAGCTTTCCAGTGTGCCTAACAAGTTTCCACAAGTGCCGAACGATTTCACGTTCTGCAGGATGGCATAGCGCCAAGCGGTGTCACAGGCCTCTTCAAGGTCCAAGAATACAGATTTATAGTGTTGTTTATGAGCAAAATCATACCTAACATAAGGTTCAACAGCTATAAGATTTTCAGTTATTGATTTCCCCAACCGAAAGCCTACCTGGCAGCTATCGAGGACATCATGATATTGTAAAAAATACATAAGCCGCCTACTGATCATCTTTTCAAAGAGCTTGTTCAAGCAGCTTGTCAAAGCAACGGGGCGACAGCTTGTCACAGAAGAGGCATCTGTTCCCTCTTTCAGAATTGCTAACACAATTGCGTCTTTGCAAGTACGAGCAAAGTATCCAGCGCGCCATATCTTGTTGTACAGGAAGGGAAGAGTATTGAGGGTGTCTACGTGCAGGTGCTCAATCATTGTGTATGTTGTTCTATCGGCCCCTGGCGGTGAAGCACGGCATGTGCTCAGGGCTACCATAAGTTCTTGCAGAGAAAAGGGGAGTTATACCGGTCATTAGATTTTTTGTTGTCACGTATATGCTTTCTTTCAACATACTATCTGTATTGAAATAATGTCTGGGTGTAGTGAGAGGAGCTGGAAATATGTTCAAAGTGTTGTGCCAGGGTGTTTGCTTGGTCTTCGAGTGTATCTCCGGTGGTGCTGACAAGAGGTGTGACATTTTGTTTTGCCCCTGCAGCTTCCGTATCCTGTTCCAAGCTTAGCATGCATCTGTAAAGGAATTTATTGACGATAGAAAAGACATCCAACTGTCGGTTTTTGCTTGACGCCAGATTCGTCGTCCCATATCTTTTGCGCACTTGAAGGAAATGAGGTTTTCTGTAGTTGGATACGTGCGGAAGCCTCCCAGGCCTCATTGTAAGCATTTCTGGCCCTGTTGCAATTGTCATTCCACCAGGGCCTCTGTAGATTAGGTGTGGCACCGGAGGTCTGGGGAATAGAAACTCGAGCAGCATCAATTATATGTGCTGTTATGAAAGTGCATGCTTCATCACTAGCGAAGTTTGTTATTTTTGTTTAAGTTCTGAATTCTCTTTTAACATTGGCCAGTCGGCACCGGATTTTTAAAACTTTTCATGCAAGTAGAACGGTAGGGGCACTTTTCTAAGCATCTGAGGGTGACTGGGAAGTGATCGCTTCCGCATGGATTTGTATCCAATTCCCCTTCGATGGACGGAAACGTGGGAGCCTATAGCCAAATCAATGTGTGAATATGTGTGGTGTGTTGTATTGTAGTATGTGGGCTGTTTTTTGTTAAAGAGACAATATCCGGATGACAAAAGAAATTTTTCTATAAACCGAATCCGGGAATCTGTGTGTTGCGATCCCCACTGTGGGCTGTGCTCATTCAGGTCACCAACTAGCGAAAACGGTTCCGGTAGCTCATCTATAAGAGACTCAAATTTGGAGCTGGAAAACGATATTTAGCGCGAATTTACAGTGAGCAAATTGTTGCTAACCTGTTGAAAACAATCGCCCGAACAGCAACCGCTTCTAGACCAGTGCGCAACTGAAGAGATTGGCAGGGCAGAGTTTTGCATGAGTATAGCTACACCACCTCAGGAGTGTGTGCAGCAATATCTGTCTCTCCTAAATACTGAGTATTGGTTCAGGAAGTTGGTGTGCTAAGAGTTAAAGTGGGTCTCTTGTAAACACAGGATCGTTATTTCAGTTTTCCGTAGGATTTCACATATGTCATCTAGGTTTTTAATTATTCCCCTGCAGTTTCACTGCGTAACTACTTGTGGTACCATAAATGTTTAAAGATTTTGGCTGGTGTAGGCGAAGACTAGGGCTTGATGTATCACCTATCCCACTCAGGTATGATTTGGGCAAGTGGCACAGGGGCTGCTGGCATTTTGCCCTGCCCCACCATGAAGCGCTGCTCTTTCACCACCTTTGGCGCTGGCCGAGACGGTGTTACGTCCATGTTATCGTCTGAGTGTTGCGACAGTGACTAGACGGTTGGACTTCTTGTAGCCTCCACCACGAAATATGTTTGAAGTGGTGGAACGGACCTCTCCCACCACCGTTTGTTGTGTGGTGGATGCAGAAGCGGTCGAAGGGCCCGCCAAATCTACATCCATGGCTACCTGAGGTGTGGCAGCCGGAAGAGAACCAACGGCAGAGCCGTCAATCAGGCGTTCGTGGCCAACGCAACACTTGCGGGTGCCACAGGTGCTGTGTTAACTGGTTGGGCTGCCTTAGGCAACACCTTGTGGGGGGCTGGGGCGCACCAACTCTGCTTCGCAGTACTGGGTGGCCGCAGTGACAAGATGCCGCTCCGGCCCCTGGCAAGCGGCGTCGGCATACTTCGCAAAAACGAAGGCGCTGAGCATTTTACGTGCTTATGGATAAGAGATGTTCTCGATGACTTTGAGGTTGATGATTTTCTTCTCGAGTTTATATGTTTCACACATCCTTGAGTACGCTGCGTGCGGGCCACTGCAGTCCGGGAATTTGATCATAGTGCTGGTACAATTCTCTGTGGGGTGTTCGTGCTCTGAGCACTTCGCACACGTCACCCACTCACGGCAGTTAGTGCTGTGCCCATAACGTTGGCGCTTAAAGCGCCGACGTGGGTTAGGGAAATATGGTGGGACAGTACAGCGAAGAAAGCATGCGTTCACAAATTCAGGTAAGGTACTGCGATCAAAGGAGATGACTACATGTTTGGTTTTGACTTCCTGATTTTCTCGATGCATACTGATCCTCTTTACTGCAATGATGCCCTGGTCGCGCACGCCCTCGAGGATTTCATAGTCAGTTTTGTTGCAAAGATGACATTCGGATATGACACCTTGTGATGCATTGAGCGTTCGGTGGGGAGTCACTTTGATTTTAAGCTCGCCACTAAGGGTTTGTTCAAGGAGCTTTTTTGATTGTGCCGGGTTGTTTACTTCTACAAGAATTTCTCCAGAGGTCAGTTCTTTGGCTTTGTAGTGTTTTCCTACGGCATTATCAACACACTTAGCTATTAGAAAAACGGATGTAGATGTCACTCGCTTTGTATTGTCTTCGGATGTAATGATCAATAACCGGGGGAAGGTTGCAGGTATTTGGAACGGTAGTACCGGCAATTTTGGGGGGCCTGTAAGCGGGTCAAGAAAATTTTGAAAGACCCATACTCCATAGAAAAAAGCAGGGAATGGGGGTACTTCCTTCGCTCGGTTTACCCTGATGCCGAAAGGCGTCCCGGAGCTCCCTGCCTGCTAAACAGAAAGGGAGCCCATCCGCCGGAGCTTCAACACGGCTCTGCCGGCCACCGTTTGTGGTTTCTACCCACCCCCTTAAAACTCCTGGTCACGGTAGGATACAGCGTGAGTATGGAGGCCAGGGGTCCGCGGTGTCGGCAATACGGTCACCAAGATTACTCAAGGTGCCCCTTGCGTGGTGGTTTAAAGGTGGCAATCAGTATAAGTCATCGTGGCGTACAGGCTATATATGGCGACAAATGTTTTTAGGAGACCATAGTGGTTTGCTTGGCGCGTAGGGTTTAGAAGGAGGGAAAAAAAAGAACTCCAACCGGTGGGGAAGGATTGTGATGATTTCGCCGGACTCGTCCCGACATTATGCTGACAGTTCCGACACACCAATCTATCTAAGCGAAGTCAAAAAGCATTGCGAGGAAATATACTGTACCATTACTGAGTCGTATGAAGAGGTTGACAAAATGATATAAAGGACAAGAAACGCTCTTTGAGGACATGATCCCATAAAAAAACAATTTGAAGCGTGTATAAGTACACTCGGTTATCTTTTACATGAACGGCTGATATATTTCGTCAAAGATATAGTTTTCATTACTCATATGCTGAGATACCACCTCAGCCAGTACTACGCAGTCTACTTCCCTGAATGCCATAGGGAGCGTGTGTATGCTTCCGCCCTTCAGTTATTCGCGTTTTAGTTAGGGGCAAGATAATCTATCCCGGCCAGCTATATATGTAATTTTGATATCATCTACACTCCGGGAATTCCAACTAAAGAAGAAGCAGTCATGCTGAGGCGAGTTACCAGAGGCTGTTATTAGAGCAGTGATTATTGCGTTGCCACACGTATGTTATGAAGAAATTGTGGCTTACAGCCAGGCCTAAAAATGATAATGCAATTTGCTTGTAAACCAGGTGGAAGCGATATTCCTAAGAACCTCATGCGGCCACCTATGTGCGCAAAAGTCAGATTCTTGCATGCGTTGAGTGAATTGGTGATAACCTGTCGCTTTACCATTTACAACCAGCGGGATGATTGCAACGTCGGCCTCTTGACGTGCTCACGAACGTGCGTGCCAACAAAGCATTCCATTTACACATGCGCACATAGTGTTCGCTTATCAGAAAGAATTGCCATCTCTCCTCTGTGCACATCACCTTACCGGTGAAAATCAAGTGTGAGCTATTGTATACCACCGAATGCGGTCACCATCAGTTGAACAATGATTTATCAAAAACATACAGAAGGGCTTTGTCAGGTACATAATAAGAGTACCAGTAAAAACAGTGCCCCACCACGTAAACGTTGAGCGGCGCTAGATTGGGAAAGGGGTCGATAACTTCACTTCATCGTTGATACGATGTGCCATCGTAAACATTGGCATAGCGAAGATTGTGACATTCACAACAAACATTGTTTCTGCAGAGAGTGCTCTACGGTGGCCGTTGGTTTTATGCGAAAACAGAATTGTCCCATTGGGAAAATAAAATCACACTGAAGAAAGGAAGG
Organism: Haemaphysalis longicornis; assembly: GCF_048455015.1. Taxonomy (NCBI): domain Eukaryota; kingdom Metazoa; phylum Arthropoda; class Arachnida; order Ixodida; family Ixodidae; genus Haemaphysalis; species Haemaphysalis longicornis. Next base: position 174,145 of record NW_027526386.1, read on the forward strand.
TATGAAGGCAGGGAGGTTAACCAGGGTACTTTCTAGCTGGCCACTGATAAAAATGGCCAACGAAGGACGCTGCACTGTAGTACTGTCATTAAAATCGTTCAAATAGGCCCGTGTCCTTCAAAAAGCGAAGGAAGGCGTTTGCAGCCTTTTCGGCGTGTGACGGGCAACGCCTATGACACAGAATAGTTTCTTCTCTAAAGGGGTGGTCGTGCAGTTGGCGAAGCGTGGTGGAGAGCTGTTGCCTCGGTGTTGTGCATCGTTTACAATGGCACAAAAGGTGTTCAATGGTCTCCTTGGTGGCGCGCAGATCACAAGCAGGGCTGTGGGCCATGTCAATGGTGAAGGAAACACCTAGCCACAGGCGTCAAAGTAAGGTGATATCCGAGCGTGGCACGTTAGTAGGCAGGTGGCGCTGAAAATGCGGGGCGAGCGAGTAAAGACCACCGGTCGAGAACTTTAATGTGTTCCTCTTAGCGAGAGTGACTTTGCGGGCAATGCACCGCAGCGACCTTGCCGCATCAGTCCGTGATAGAGGGATGCAGGTAAATCTGGCACTTTTGTGGGATCCGTGAGCTGCTCTATCCTTATGTTCGTTTACATTAATGCCGCAGTGGCTTGGGAGCCACTGAAAAACAATGTAATGTGTATGTCTGATTACTGCGTCACGTAAGCACGGGGTTTAAGCCACAAATTGTTCGTGTGGGCCGCGGCAAAGGGCAGACCGGATGCACTGAAGAGCGGGCCTCAAGTCGCATAGCACAACCCAATTTTCTTGCGATTCCCGCGTGATGGATAGAAAGGCATCCCGAATAAATGTCAATTCAGAAGCGGGGATGTCGTCCAGTTTGAAATTTTAAAATGAATATCGATGGACTTTTGTGGTAATATAACAGTACCAGCAGAATTGGACGTGGTTACCAATCCATCCGTGTAGACATGGAGGCGGTCTCTCTACGCCTCATTAAGAAATAGTTGGGACAGCTGTTGAAGACCACTAGGTGGAAGGTCCGCGTTCTTTTTTATCCCCGGGACAGTTAGGTGCACCTGCGGTTGTAACAGGAACCAAAGTGGGGACGAGGGCCGTAATGGAGGTGCATTTCTCGATGGCAAGTTCCCACTCTGAGTGGAAACCACCTTACAAGTGTTGAAGTCAGGGATGCAAGGTGGTGGTGAGGCAACCGAGTGATTTGCCTGATGTGTGCCCTCAGTGTCTCCACTGTAATGTGTTCTGTGATCGGGGGATCCCTTGGGAGGAAATTTGTTGCGACAGTTGAGCCGCAACGCGGGAAACCGAGACATGTCCGAAGACCCTGTGCTTGTATGGCCTGAATTGCCTGTAGGTTATATTTACACATGTTCATTAATACAGGCAGTATGTAACGTAAAATATGAAATAGGGCATTGGATTGGCGTAACATCGCGTGCGCGTGGACAACTTACGTCTTTCCGGCTAAGAAACTTGAATAACTGGACCACTGCACTGAGTCTTTTCTTCAAGAATGAAACTTGTGGAGACCATGATAGATCTTGATACACACTAACTCCCAGTAACGTTTGACGTAAGGAATATGGTGTCCATTTAAAGAAATCTGACACTGTGACATTTTTCGCGGATAAAAACAACCAGTTTACAGTTCTCTCGAGGTATTGCCAGAACTTCTTGACGCGGAACAAACATGGGAGTGTTGCTGCTTTCTGAAGTCGGGGCCGAATCTGAGGACGTCAAACTCCTGATGCCCAAGTCCAAATGCTAATGTCGTAAGTTTACATGGAGAGGTGAACGTTGGTTGGTAATGCGTCAATACGTCCTTTCAATGTGAAGGTAAATAATGTAAGACCAAGTACACTCCTTTACGGGACGCCACGAGAGACAACGTGGTGTGATTTTGGGCCATCCGAAGTCCCAACAAAAAATATCTTCTGGGTAGAAAGCTTTGTATCCATTTAATGTCCGTTCACCGACTACCACATATCGTAGGTCGTCAAGAATGGCTCCAATGTATTATGTTATCGTACGGTCTTTTTATATCGAGAAAAAAGTGGCTGACAAATGTTTGACTGATTTGTTGTGCTGAACCGAAGTCACAAGGCCAATTATGTTGTCGAAGGAATGAATGTTCGGGTTGAAGTCCAGCCATAACATGCGGGTAAATTTTATAGGGCTCGAGGTATCACTATAAACGACCCAACCCAAAAACCACCCCTTCCAATGCAGCTTGCAGGGGCTGTAGCACGATATGATGCCGGGTCAAGGGGAGGCTTGCCTGGTTCAAGGACTGGGACCAGGCGGTTACATGTCCGTCCTCAGGGACCATACCATCTTGCCATGACTGGTCCAGCCGATACAAAAGAGTGACGGGCTTCTTGATCGAGGTTACGCAGGGCCGCGTACATATCCGACTGGTCCTGGTGCAGATCCACTTCGGCAGAGATCTAGGGCTGGATCGAGCTCTTCTATTGAAAATCGGACGTCCATGCAGGAGGCGCGGGAAAAGGGGACGATGCGTATCTCTGCTTGCCTGGTCGAAGCTGGGCCATTGGCGATGCCGAATCTTAAGTCCTCTGCTACGTCAACCTTTCAGCTTTTCTGATGAAGCGCCATAGACGTGAAAGGCCGACGTTGCTGTCTCGTTTTTCGGAAGCCCCTGACAATGTTACAGATGTGATGTACAGGTTTACGAGGGTCAATTTTCTCGCAGAACGATTACCAGTGCTGTGCTGGCACCTCTACGATACGACGCTGATTTTGTTGTTGTGTACGTCTGGCCTCAAGAAGGTCATGAACGCACTTTGTGGGCCTGTATCTTCCTTCTGAAGGAGGACGAATACCTCTGAGAAGTTCTAGCACTTCGTCAAATTTTGTATACTTGGGATGCACCCCAAAATAACGCATGGAATCCTGCGCAGTGCTGGTTACGGCACTTCATAAAGTTGACGAGCGCCCTTTGCGGCAATTATATTCCATGTGAGATTTAAACCTCTTCGAGACTATTCGTCGGATAATTTTCCTGCGAAGAAAACCATCAAAGGCCTCGCATTGAATGTTGACAGTGAGACTTCTCGAGACAAAAAGCCAAATCCAGACAGCTACTATTCTTCGTTCCACGAAGAAATAGGCTGCTATCGTTGACACAGCAAAGTTCATGACGGGACGCCAGTGAGAACAGCCTTCGACCGCTTGGATAATTTCTGTGGGTTCCTTAAAACATATGATGTGCATTATAGGCCTGCCATAATGATCCATGGTCCAGGGGTGTCTGTGGTGATTTTACCTAATTTGTTGCAATCGAGGCGTCCTGAAGGAGATAAATAAACCCCCATGAGTGCGAACCAGACACCTTTCTTCTTGACTGTCAGGCAAATGTACTGGTTGCTGTCTTGAGGTTAGACAGAATGGAGAACTTATGTCAGTTACCGTCAGACGAAAACGAGTACTTTACTAGACGCAGCAGTAGTTCATGAGAGAAACGCTTCTTATACAGAAAGCCTCATTATGTCAGTGGCGTTCGGTACACAAATGTCGATGATAGGGAAATTGTATATGAACACAAACTGCTTAAAGTCTGAAAAACAGGGCTTAAGGCCTCTTGCTTTCCACGGGAGTACAGGGGCGCGTCTGACTTCATCCCGAAAGGAACTTAAAATAAAAGCCGTGATGCTCGGTAGGGATATCCAACTGTGGTATAAGCGTCCCAGTAAACCTTAAAATGACAGGTTATAGGTTCAGCATGGTTTTCAAGAATAGTTTTGAAGAATCTTGGAGTCATGGAATTAAGGTGGGACCCGAGGGAAGTACAAGAGGTCTCGTCAAACGTTTGAAGAGTCGTCTACCTTGACTTCCCTTGAATGAGCATGACACTCCTTCAAACGTTGGCATACTGATTGCGTCCACGTAGCACTGCAGGAGTTGTGCAGGAATCACGTGGCTCTGTTTCTTCAACGCTGGCTGTTGTGTCCGGTGCTTTTTGTCGCCTTTATAGACTACTGTGCAAGTAGGAGTGGAAAACTGTCACTGTGTGGTGGCGGTGGAGGGAATTTCGGTCCCTCGATGAATGCCTTCTTGCTGTGCAGTGCGCTAACGCGAAGTGGACACCCGCTAAAACTTGCAGACTGATCGCCGCCACTAGTGGCGGCGATCAGTCTGCAAGGCCAATGCAAGGCAAAGTTTGCCTTGCATTGCTGCAAGTCACGGAGGCCGCCACACCGCTTCCAGCACTGATCTCATTTGCAGAATTTGCAAAAAGCGTTGACACTTGAAGCAACGCGGAGGGGTCTCCTTGTAATTAGCCGTTGCGTGCCTTGTAAACCCGAGGTTGATCATGGTCGGCCGTTCAGTGTTTGGTGTGAACGATAACACCACGGCACCAGATAGGGTAGTTTTTCAGCTGTCTCCCGAAGAACCGGTTCTACGCGTAATCCATCTTACACGAAGTACTCCTTGATGCCTGAGATAGCCCAGAAGGTCCTCCGTGTACCACTTGTGCCCATCTTTGATGATGCACGTGTTCTTCACGTAGGAGTGAGGTAGGTGGCAGACAGTAATTCCCCCGACCCGGTCACATCGCAGCAAAGAATTCACATCGTTCTCCGTGGCTGCGTCAAGAAGCAAGGCACCCTCAGCAGTGAATCTTCTACGAATTGGAGCCCTTCCCAGGAGAGATTGAAAGGCTGAGACCATGCTGATAGGGTTCATCTCCCTGTGGGCCCGGTCACTTTTAGTCGGGGACACGATCACCTCTATTCCAATGGTGGGGCTGTTACGGTGGCTCACCAGCTGGAAGTTTTCGTCGTCCGTGTCAGCCATCTCTGCGACTTCTTCACCCATGATCGTGGCATCGCCTCCTTGGGAAGAAGGGGCATGACCAGAGTTCTCATCGTCGCATGGTACCGGTGGCACAGAGGTGAGTTCTCCACAGGGGCAGCTAAGAGCTTCGCGGCGTAGGGGGGAGGGGGCATGGTGGGATATCCGCTGGCAGCGTCACTCGGTCTGCGGTGTCCTTTCAAGGCGGTGTCCTTTCACTCCGGCGATGCCTACGGAGGAAACCTCCTTGAAGATGCAGGCGTTCCTGTCGAAATCATTGCAAGAATCGCAAAATACCACACAAAAAAGAGACGAAATCGTGTGAAAGTAATGAAATGTGTATTTCATCGCATTTGATTTTGCTGTCCAAAACGTTGCACTAAAACGAAGTAATCATCTCTTGTGTGGCGTTTGAAACGCGCCAGATTTTCTTATGGTCCTCAACTGTTTACCGTGTATTATGAACTTTAGCGATGTGACGGGGATTGAAAGCGAGGTGGGGCACTCTATGACTTTGTTAACGGCGGTACAGGCGCTGGCGGGCACGGGTAGCGGAATTTGGTGCTGCAAGAAAGGCGAGCAATTTTTTGCCACATGCTCGGTACAGTATTAGGCAAGCTGTAGGCTTGAATTTTTCTGACCCGCAGAATCAACACTACCAGCTAAAGAGGAGCGAACCAGAGCGAATGTTTTGGCTCACCCATGCTCCTTCGCTTGGCAGAAGTTGAGAGACCTTGCCACAGAGTGCTACTTGGAACAGCACTGTCTCAAAACTATCTCCACACCATCGGATGCGAGAACATCCAGGACTGCCTTCTGTTGGGTGTGCGGAGGTACACCAGTGATCGGTACACCAGGGATCGAAAGTGCCTTGAAGCAGCATTACTACGTTTGGACACTCGCCCTCGGTACGAACAAAGATTTTGGCCACATGGGCTCACAAGAGGAAGCAGCATCTGGGCGGTAAAGCCTTGCTGATATTCCTTAGTAACTCCGCTCTGAATTCTCGGCTGTAGGTTGCCAAAAATTCAACAGGTGCCGGAATAATGTGTCATATTTTTTACACGGGCAATAATCATGTGGTGAAAAGTAAACTGTAATAATCTGATTTGGCGCCCCGTTGCATCTCAGACGTTTATTGGTTTTACTTCGTGTACATGGTTCATTCGTCAATCTCACTAGCATTTCTCATACCTTCCATATTCATTCTTTTTTTCTTTTTGGCCCCAGTATCCTTGCACCAGTGGGAAGCATCAGGCCCTAGAGTATTATCTGAGGACCAACTGTTCACCTTTTTAGTAACATTTACTCTCTCTCCCTCTTTCTCGCTCTTTGTTGTCACGCTGCGAACGTTCACTCGCAAAGCACAGAATAAATATGGTGACGTAGGTTTATGGAGCGGGTAAAGTGGACTGACGACGCTTTCGCGGCGTCAGACTCAAACCACTATATCTTGAAGGCGTTGGGCGACGTCCGAATAGGTATTTAAGGAAAGTTTCCCAAAAGTACATTGTATCAGGTTTTTCTGAAAAGAAGGCCGCTGGTGACGCTTCTATTCGACTTTTATTGCGTTCTACGTGAACTTGTTCCCGTACAAGGTAGCTTTCTGCTCGATGTGACGTTCATCATGTCGTGCTTGTATATCTTGTGCTGGTTCATCGTATCGTTCAACGCCGGTCTTCACTCGAAACCACCTTCAATATTCCGTGATTTTGTACTGCGGGCTTTCTTTCCATTTTGGTCGTTTCACTCAGCAGCCGCTACACCGTTTACCCCTTCAGTAGTTCTTTCGCAGGAAAACATCTCGCTCGTTATCAAAAGTTTGTATTCTTTGTTCCTCATCATCGAACAGGTAGTGCGGTGAATAATAGAAGGCGGGTTTCTTTTGCAGTATCTCCTCCGCGGAAGTTGCAACGCTGCGTACTAGTGTGGTAAAGATGAGAACGTTCCAGGTTAGCACGTGCCGCTTTTTTCACGCTATGCATCATGGTGGTTAAGTAGAGGAATAGCACGGCTCATCCCCACGCGTCAGTACTCTCGAGTCCGTACATCGCTCGAGTCCGTACACGAGTCCGTACACCGGTCGGATCCTGCACGTCTGCGTGGCTTCAACTGGCCACGTGAGAGGCTCCTGCGCCTGCGTACAAGAGGACAAGCTGCGACAGGCGACTACAAAAGGGCCGGCCGAACCCGGGAGCCGGCACTGCAACGAGCGATGCAAGCTAGGAAGCACCACTGCGGACAGCACTAATCACTCTGCTGCGCTCTTGCAGGTTTGTGAAGCACGGTGTTTTTTTTTTACTAGACAAGCTTGGACCGTTTGGACCGGTAGAGAAGGCATCTTCGTCGATACAAGAGCTGTGTAAATTTGTTATCGACGCAAATGCGGCTTTACGAAAAGAAAGGCAAGACGACAACGCTTCCGCCAGAAAAGAACTTGACGACGTACTGCGTGGTATGGACAACATGAACAAGGCTATTGAGGAACTGCCAAAACAAAACAGGAGCTTGAATAACTGAAAAAAAACGCCACGCTCAAATTAGGAAAGTAAGAACTTGACCGATACGTTACGACATGCAAACAGAAATGACCAAACTAAAGCAGTTCACTAGCAAGCGAAACATTGACATAAAGGACATCCCACAAGAAATAAGGGAATCGCTAGCAGAAATCATCCAGAAAATAAGAGGGAAAGTTGACGCAAAGCTGGAGCCGTCAGACATAGACGTAGTTCACCGCGTACCGACGAAAGAGCCAACCAAGACTAACATAATTTTTAGAAGTGTTTGTATCTGGGCTAGGCGGTTCATTGCATGAAGTTGAATAGCGCCCGTGTTTGTTGCTCTGCACTTAGTCCTGTCTCTGCGCTGTTCAACTTCATAATTGTTAGGTTTGGGTCATGGTCAGCGCGAGATAAGCTACTGCAGGCCGCAAGGAAGAAAAGGCTAACTAAGAACTAGCGATATTGGTTTCACCGAAACATGTCCCATCACAGCGAGGCTAGAGCGGCGGCGCGCGCTGTCACACCTCCGCTCTAGCCCGGCCGTGGTCCAATATACGTCAACGAGCAGCTGTGTCCCGAATACAAAGCTCTGCTCGGCATGGCCATCGCCAAAAAGAAAGAAAAGAAGTGGGAGTTCGTATGGGTGGCTGGATCTAAGATACGTGCCAGCAAGACGGAAAACTCCAGTGTAGTTCATATTGCCACTCGGGCTGACTTAGCCATAATACTGAGGACACACATTTAGCGTTAACGGAAAACCGACAACAGCTATGGCGAACATTAGCTGCAGCACTTTAGTCCTTCTTCATTGTAATGACAGACGCCTTAACAAAAATTTTGATTATATATTAACCGCAGTGTCTTGGCTGACGTTTCAATGCAATATAATAGCCATAACGGAAACACGGTTTAAGAAAAAGAAGTTATCAACATGCCTAATTATAATTTGCTATCACTACCTAGAAAAACCGATTCGAGAGGATGTGGTGTTGCCCTTTACTTGTCTACTGCAAAAAAATTAAAGAAATAAATATGTATCAGAAGCAAAAAGTGAATACGAAATTAGGTTTGTCGAGCTCGATGCAGAGATTACTTATCTACAGGCAACCTGGCTCTCAAATACAGGTTTTCTAAAATGTTTTGAAGAAATATTGCAACACTTTGCTACCATGAACGCAAAGGTAATCATTTGCGGTTATTTTTACGATTAATACCGCAGGCCAGCAAACCACTAACATCCCTGCGACGTCCCAAAAAGATCCGAACGTCTATGTCCCAGCAGTATCTCTATAACACATCCGTACAACGTGCAATATCTTAATAAAAATTTTTGGATGTTGAGATAACGTGGCTGGTACCTTAATTTCGAACGTTCTTTCAACTTTGCTAAAGTTGCAACTCTCGATGTTGCTGCTGCTTCATTTGGGGGCGGTATTTAGACATATTTTGCTGACGCCGTTCAGATGTTGCTGGTATGTCCGTTTTTTACTTCGTACATGTCTATCGCAGTTACATTTATTTTAGCTATATCTGCTATACTTTATTTTCAAACTCTCCGGAGGTGTACTGCATTGAAGTTACCGAGGGGTTTTGTATGTTTTGTAAAGGTTTTGTACCTAGGGGTTTTGTGCAAGTATTGTAATCCACCACTATTGCTTTGAACCTTTGACCTTAAAAACAGTAGCCCAAAACCGAACCTCACGGAGAGAGGCAGGGACTTAGTGCAGAATTCGTTTACAAGTGACTTTGCCAACGAGCCTTGTAAGGTTTTTTTTTCGGTGGGGGGGGGGGGGGTGAGGAGTGGCGGGGGTGATTGCCGTCAAATCTGAACAAAATAAGATAGGATGATGAACGAAGACGCAAATAACACAACTTTACTTGCTACTTGATTTAAACTTGATGTTACGTACCGACTGCAGCTTCATGAATTCAATGTGTGAGCAAAGCAAATTTCGGGGCTGCCTTGATACTGAGGTTACCGTCAAACGTCACTTGTAGGTTAAACGGCAAGGTACTCTGCCTTTTTTTGCCTTGAAACAAAAAGTAGATGACACCCTCATTGCCAAAAAAACTTAAAAAATCCGCGAGGTTTTGCCAAAATACGAACCCTAGACTTTCAAAACACAACACCAGCACCTAAACTTCGATCCACTCGACCAAGCCGGAGAACAATGCGTGTTCCGAAGAATTTGGTACCCTAACAGAGGCTGCCAACGAATATTGTCGGGTGATTTATTTTGGTCGTATTTGAAAAATTTCGGCAGTGCTAACGCTTGTTTCTTCCGCACCGATCTTGGAGGCGAGGTCAATTATGCTAATACTGCAAGTGATGTAACCAAACCTCCCTTATTTAAGCCAAGAAAAGCTATGGCGCTTCATCATTCCCCCTATGCAAGCTACGGTAGCCGCGTATTAAATTGAATGCACCCCTAGATTTCTGGCGTTGATAAACTTTGTCAGTTACCCACCGATCTTGCAGACAAGCCCTTCATGCTAACACTACAGGCGATGTAGCCAGAGCTCCCGTATTTAACTGGCAAAAAGCTCTCCCAATCCCCCTGATCTCCCCGATGAAAGCCAAGCTAGCCACGAAGGATTGCGCACTTTCTAAGAGAAGTAGCTTGTAATTTGCCTCAAGGCACCAAATTACCGCACTTTAAAAAAATGAGTGTTTTCTGCGAACGTAATGACCCCAAACCAGGAGATGGACATGGAATCCGGACGATATCGCCTGCTTTGGGATGCTTTCTGGCGCTGCGTCGACGCTGATATCTGGCGAGCAGCATAAACATCGGCGTAGCTACATAGGAGCAGTGGGAGAGTGAACTTGCCAGCACGGACCTAAGTATCTTTGGCTCGCTGAAAGGGCGAAGACGGCAGGCCGCACCAACAGAGTCCTGGAATGAGGACCCCGCCCACTTCTAAGCTCGATCTACCTGTTCAATAAAGTTTTCTTCTCCTCCTCCTGCTCCCGCGTTAGCTCACATCGCCGTACATTTTGCCGACACCGTCAACGCCGGGCGATGTCGACGCGCGAAAGCGCGGAAAATACGCTGCAAGTGGTTGCGGCCTCAGAACAAACCGTAAAATTACGCCGCCCACAACCCCACGGCAGCTGTATTTCCACCGCAGACCCTGAAATTGCCTTATATGCCGTAATCGAGATTGTTGGTACAACTACTGTTTTCTTTAAGAGATACCCACGCTCAAGCTTTTCTTGTATATAGTTGAACTAACCTCTGTATTTAAAAATAACTTGGTCATATATTTCTCAACGCGTTTGTATCAAGGTAGGTGTCTTTCAGGACTAGTTTTTCCCTCGGACGAACGCGAGACAGGAAGTCGCTGCGCGGCGAGTCCGATCGTCCGACAGTGTATTAACTGCACTCCGTATCGATACGCGTGCTACAGGCCGGTGATGGCACGGGTGTGCACGCCTTCAACTTTCGTTATTTCGGTGATTTGACTACCATGAATTTATCTACCGGACGAAGAAATACTGCCAAGTAGTGGAGGTAAGTAATTAGTACTAGGGAGCCTTGTTTTCTTGTCATATGTATTTAACGTAGCAGAGTTGCTCTCGAACTTCGGAGCCCTAACGATTTAAGAGGCTCGCTTTCTGCGTTGCGAAAATTTGTCGGTAGACCTTTATATCTGGCTGCTGCGTTTGTAAACAGAATCAATTCTCGCGCAATTTCTAGCCCTGTGTTTGTTGAAGTGTTTGTTTTCTGTCCTGTTTTGCTAGGCGAATCTTTTGATATGAAATGAAATATGGGATGCTGGAGAGTGCGAATATAGGTGCGTCTGCAAATATAGGCGCGTGTGCGAATATAAGCGTGTATAGGTTACACGCACATCGTGTACTTTTAGCGTGATATTGGTTTTTGTTTCGTTTCTACAGATGCCGTTTTTCTCTCGTCATAATAGATTTCGGTTAAAAAACGTGCACAATAAATTGAATGATTGCCGTGCGTGTAGCATTAAAATAAAATAAAAAATCGAGTGAATTCCGAGAGTACAGCATTAGATTAAAATGCCATCTGGATGATTTTTTCGCGTTGCGATTGAGTGTGCAATCTTTCTGAACGTTCAGTTTGGTCGTGAAATCTTAGAATGAACAACGTGTATGCAACCCGAATTTATTTGTAACGTCAGAACTACACGCCATAGAGTTTCTCACAATATAACTAGAGGGGAAACTGGCGCTGCAATCGTACGCCTCAATGGGCGTGATTGGTAGTTGTGGATTCGGATTGGCGCTTGATGGCTCGTAAAACTTGCTATGGATTGCAGGCAGTTTCGTTTTCGTTTTGGATTTACATGAACGCATTTGCCTACGCGGGGTGTTGGGAGGAGTAATCAAAAATGTACGTTTCTCCTTGAACTGCATGCCTCGCGCGCACTGACGCCGCCCTGAGTGGAATGTTTTATAACCAGATTTGCGAATTGGGTGGGTTATCAATGCATTGCCGCACAGCGAGCATGCAAACGCAAATGACGGCGCTCTGTGAGGCGAAGTTGTCTGCTAATTAGGAGTTGCGGTGCTGCTCATTCGGCAGAGCAATGTATTGTCAAAGCTGACGGCGGTTGCGAATCGCTTGGAACAGCCACACCTTTCGTGCGAACGCCGGCTCCTACGGCGTAGAACATGGTAGAACAGCAGCACCTGCGGCTGATAGGAACGCAGCTTGATGGATGTCACTAATTCCGGCAAGAATAAGTTCTGCAAAGGTAATCGGTTTCTTTTTTTTAAGAGCACAAAACTTCTCTTACGACTACAAACCACCAGCGCCGAAACTTTTACAAGTAGTTTTTAAAGAAGTCCGTGTCCTGCTGTAGTTGGCGGAAAATGGCAAACCTGCTCCACAAACCTCCTCGACTCCGCGTCTGCTTTTTATTTAAACACGCCGTTTTTTTCTTACAAACCGGTTTTTCGTCACTAACTTTCTTGTTCGCCATGTAATTTGTAAACGGAGAACCAGGCAATAAAAGTTTTATGTCAAAAAACACATTTTGCGCAGCCACAAGCCCGTTTTGATTCTACGCAATCCGGTTCCAAAACTACCCATCATTCCTATTGAAGCGTAAGCGCCGCTGCCATGTTCGCGTTGACACTAGCGCCAGTTTCCCCTCTAGTTATTTGTATGAAACTCTATGCTACACGCATGTCGTAACTGGTACAGTAGTATGAGCAGCGCTGGTTGTGCTTCGTACTCTTACTGCAGCATCGCAAACGTAAATTAACCTTTCAGAACCTAGTAAAAATATTCAAAAAGGGCTGTTAACTTTCTGTCACTTATGGAATTTTCAGCTTAATGAATTTAGTGTGGAACACACCTTGGTGATCAGAGTAACACAGCATTTTGGATTTCGCAGGTTTAAGGCAGAGTATGATTCTGGTGTGTGGCCTGCTGTTTGCTAATAACTTGCATGTTCAGGCTGCTGACTGGTGCAACTTAGACTATGTTTGAATGTGATTGTGCATAAAATTTCTTGCACTACTTTGATGCTTCCTGCTGTACAACGTATACTTCAACTAAAAATGTAGGCCTAGCAGGACAAGCGAACAAGACAACATGACGAGGGTTTCAGTGATGTGCTTTTTGAAGGTTTAGTTATGCATATATACCAGCTAGCCCACCTCGCCATTCTGCTGCACGAAGTATGCGTCCATGGCAGTGACGCTGTCCGGGTTTGCACATGTTTCCTTTTGCCACATTTTGTGGACGTGGCTTCATACGTGTAGATATTGTCACTTCAATCCACCAAGAGGTTAGGATAGAGACAGAAATATATTTTGCAAGTTCACATGGGACCTGTAGCTGCCTAAAATGTCCTCAGAGTCCCCATTCACGAAATATAGTTCATATATTTATGGTACCTCACATTAGCTGTCATATTTAGTGTTAAGGGTGCCTTAGTTGTGCCAATGCTGACATTAAACTATATCCACTCCGCTCTCTTCCTGTTCCTTAATGTTACACCCATCTTTTAGCCTTCTATTGCCTGCTAAGTCGTCCTTAATTTAAGTTAGACCCTTTTGTTAGCCTGGAAGTTTCTGCCTCGTAGGCGAGTACCGGTAGGATGCAGCTGTCATACACTGTCTTTTTCAGGGACCATGTAAGCGGCCATTCTGTATTATACCAGTTTTAAAAATCTTTATTAACAACACAGATTTTCCTGTACCCATGCCTAGATTGATGAACTGGCTTGCAAGGGAGGTGCTACTGCAACAGTCTGCACAAGGCGCCTGCTAAAGCTACTGTTGACGGTCAACTTGGCGCAGGACTTCTCCTAGTTTGGGAAACAGGAAACACGCTTTTTTCCTCCTGCGAGTGGCATCCTGCATTGTGTGTAACTAGATATCTTCGAGTTGTTACAGATATCAAATTCTTTCACCAGACTATGTATAGAGCCCAGATTTTTATTGTCAGTCACATCCTGCGCAAATTTCAGCTTTGTGGACAAACTGCGGCTTCTTAGTTTTTACTGCTATAAGCGGTATTAAATTTCTTTCAGCCTTTGGACCATGAATTTTGTACTCACTTTCCAAGCAATCCGGTCTGCAACTATTTTGGCAGTTTCTGGCACCACAACGAAGAACGCAAACTGTTCAAGAATCCCTACCATAACTGATGATGGAGGCATGTACCATTGAACCATTATTGAATCATTTCCGTGCTTCCATTCGTTTTTATTTTGTGTGATTGTTCTTTGAGCGTATCACTTGGTGTGAATCACGTAGTCAAGTAAATCTGTCTTCTTGTAACTTATATTCAATCCCTTCCGTGTTCCCCGTTTTTTTGTTTGTTCCCAAATCATATCACTTTGTGTGAAATATAGAAATAGTGTAACTTTTTGTTTTCCTAACCAGAATTCAATAAGTTGTTTCTAAAGTTTTTTGTTGTTTTATTGTTGTCCTGCCGTTTCACTAAGTGTGAATCATTTCATCACGTAAATTTCTACAGCTCTTGTAACTGCGGTAGTCATTTCTTTATACACACCTTTTCTATAGATCATAACGATTTCCCTAGATGTTGGTTTGTTTAAAGTAGCTTAAATTTGTATGACACTCACAACCACCACACAATACCACTTCTGTGTTTCCTAGGTGCTTTTGTTTTATTATTCCACAAACTTTTAATTACATGTGAACTATTTAGTTCTGTAAATTTGCTGTGTTTTTATAACCGCCATTCAATCATTTCTTTGTTTTCACACTTTTCTTGCGTTGTTTTTCAACCAATTATTTTAATGTGTGATATTTCAAGTTAAATAACTATCTTGTGCTTGTACCCTGGGTTTACATGTTTGCTTGTCTTTCTATTTTTGTCAACCTTTGTGCTGTGTGTGACTTATTTATAGTCATGAATATCTGCACTATTCTTGTAATTGTACAATGTGTACCCTGTGGGCCAGGGCAGATAGGAACGAAAACTAAAGTGGTTGTGTTGCGAAAGCATATTACATAATTTGGAAGTCAGTATAAACTGTTTTACCTGAACTATTTTGTGTTTTATGTGTACTTTGAAAGCGTTCTTACTACCTAGCTGCAGGTACCTACAGATAGGATGGGAGACTGTCATTTTAATTATTTTAATTTTTGAATTGTGATAGTTTATTTGCCGAAGGCCTGTACAGCCGTGCTGTATGGTACAATTCGATGACGCTACTGTGGTTGCCTTAGTGTCCCGGGCTTTTGTGCTGATCAGGACTGGTTTGCTGTTACTTACTGCCTTTTGTTTTCGATGCGACATTTCTTGTTTAGAGCTGTGCTTCGTGTGCTTCTGCGAGAGTGCGTGGTCAGCTTGGCACTTCACATATGAGACTTCATGGAGTATGCAGCACTTCAAAAGTGGAAACACATTAATCTAGAAACCAGGTGACAAGTAACAGCAAACAGTGCTGAATAGCTAGTAAGACATGTATTTGAGGTATAAATGCCCACCACACGTAGGCAACCTTGGAAAGGGGGCTGGTCAAACTTCCAAATAATGTATAAAGAATGTAAATTTCAGGCATACAGGTTTATCTCAACAATATCATACTAACGTACACAAGTCATCAATATAAAAAACTAATGCTTGTGCCAAAGACAGAAAACCAATGTATAACAGACATCTATATACGTCTTGCATGCGTACGACGATAACATCCATGAGACGTACCACTAAGGTAACATCCCGTAAACAGCGTATAAAAGTACCATGAGACGTGTATTGTACGTTATCGTTCGTGTGATTTAGACGGGTTTTTCGCAGTTGTAGCAACGTTGAATATATGTAACTTTGATCCAACGGTACGTCTCCCGGACATCTGCAATGTCGATTGCTGACGTCTCCGGGATATCTGCACGACTAACGTGGTTTGCTGGGAAATTCTTCAAGCACTGATTATCAAAACATGCCCTCCTCATACGGCTTTGAAAACCGGATTACACACCCTACTAGAGTGACTGACGTCTGTTCTTCAATCATCGATCGCGTTCTGTGCAGTTTTTGTCCGCACTCAACAGAAGCGGGTGTTATTGCGAAAATGTCGCTGACCATTACCAAACACTCGCATTTTGAAAGTTGAACCTACAATACATAATTCACAACGATGGGACTATGTAAAAACAAGAACAATAATGCAACAAAAAATCTCTAACGAAGATATTGATACAGATATTACCTTAATGCATGAACGTTTTCCTAAAACATTAGGACAAAGCTGCAGCAGAACAGCGAACAGCTCTCGTAGAGCATTGCACTTTTCAACTCCCATTCCTGCCTGGATGACAACTGGCTTACTTAAAGTGTATAAAAAGAGAGATCACTGGCTGAGTAAAATTAAGCAACACAAAGATAATATTTATTATAAAGAACAACATAGAATACTGCTTAACCTGTCTTTTTCACTGATACACAAGCAAAAAAAGATTATTATAGTAAACTCATACTAGAAATAGCCGCAACTCAAAATAAATCTGGCCCATTATAAACTCGGTTATAAGGCCTTCGCACGAGCTTATCATACTCCCTGATTTAAGAGTCTTAAACTGCGACCATGCTACTGTTGCTGCCCAGTTCAATGATTTCTTTGTTAATACAAGCAACAAGCTTATACTTTCATGGATGAACAAACGCCCATGCTACCTCCGCCGATTATTAGCAGCTCGCTTTCATAGAGATAACCACTTCAGAAATAATCGACATGAGTAGAAGTGTGCAATGAAATAAGGCATTGTGTCATGGCGAAATATCGATTAACATATTCAAACATAACATCGACATTTAGTTCTACCCGCTGGAAAAAATATTTAACAAATCTTTTTAACAGAAACTTGCCCCGAGCAGCTACAATTTGGTAGAGTGGTGCCCGTATATAAAGGAGGTGATCCTTACTTGATTGAAAACTACTTTCCTCTAACAATTTTATCGTGTAGTAATATACATGAATGTTGATTGAGAAGCTGATAGCAATGAAGGTAATGGCGTTCATTGAAAAATGTGGTATCTCAACAGCGAAGAAACATGGGTTTCGCAAAAATTACTCGTCCACAACGGCAGTTACTGAAGTTACAGAAGTTATTAACCAAGCCTAAATAATAATCGTTTTAAAATAGGCATATTGTCAAATCAACTGTCAAAGCAACTGTAAAATCAAATAGATCTTGTAGACACTGATGGAGACCCAATCGACGCCCCCACCGAGCGTCTATTCTAAACAATCACTTTTCATCATATATTTTCTGCTGCTAATACCAATGACACCAAAACATTGCCCAATCATGCCTCTGTAACAATGCCAGGAATCGGGATCAGCCCAGAAGGCCTATTAAACTGATCAATGATCTGAAATTTTCGTCCTCAGCTGGTTGGGAAAAAATAAATAGTAAATTGCGGAAAAGCACCGCATCAGTCTCTAGCCAGATATTGCAGCTCAGATTACATCAATTTTCAAATCAGGCAATCGCACTTTGCTAGCAAAGTATCACGCTATTTCCATAACCTGCATAGCATACAAACTTCTCGAACACATCATTGCATCGAGTGTAATGGCCTATCTGGAATCCATCAATTTTTTTCTATGATCACCAACATGGCTTCCGAAAACTTTTGTCGTGCGAAACGCAGCTGGCAGAATTTATGCACGATATACAACACTTCATAGACGAAAACATTCAAACAGATGCCATATTTTTAAATTTTTCAAATGCATTTGACCGTGTCCCCCGTAACCAATTAATCTTTAAGCTGTATAATCTTGGAATCATTTTCAACAATATTTCCTTGAGAGAAAAGTTCTTAAAAACTGAAAGCAGTACACAAACGCAAATAACTCCGACTTTCCTCTCTCTGATGTAACGTCGGGCATCCCCCAGGGTGCCTGTCTCTTCCCTCTCCGGTCTCTAATTTGCATAAATGACTTGCCTGCTAACGTATCAACCAGTAGAAAACTTTTTGCCGATGACTGCATTTTATACTCCCCCATCCGTAATCCAGATGACAGTACTAATCTTCAAAAAGACCTACTACAGATTGCAACCTCGTGTAACAAGTCACTCATGCCGTTAAACCTAACAAAATGCAAAGCAATGTCGTTCGCCCGCCAATGCAGCACAGCACATTACGCCTACAGCATTAATTGAGTTCTGATTACCTCGGATTGCATATGTCATCATCACTATCATGGGCAACTCTCACACAAACTATCTGTTCCGACGCCTCACGCATACTAGGATACTTGCGCCGTAACCTGAAATTAGCCTCGCATGATGTTAAACTGTTAGCTTACGAAACGTTTGTGAGACCCAAACTCGAGTATGAATTGAATGAATTGAATTGAGTATGAATTGAACGAGTAGTCACAGGGTGGAACCTCAGAACAGCAGATTTTCACTAATAACAAAATGATTTCTTGTTCCATATGAAGGACCTCTCAATTTTCATCGTTTCGTATTAGGGAGAGCGAGTTAGGCGAATCTAGCATTATAGACGGACAGGTGGGTTTCCCGGTCGACCGGCACAGAAAATACTCGCGTTTAAAAATATTTAGTTGACGTCCTCTTTGAAAATGTGGTGCATTAAGAACAACCGGGATAATTTTGTATGGTGGGTAATATTGTTATAATTGCTACAGCGTGCATTTGAACAAAATGTGCAGCAAAAATTCGAACGCGCCTGACATCATCGCGTCGTTTGAAACTTCGAGGATGATGTTGAATACTCCTTAGTGGGTGGGAAGTTTAAAGAAACCATTAAGGTAAAAAAGTTGGTTCGTTTCAAAGAATTTTTGTGCGGCAGTATGATGACCACTTTAAATGAACTTCCAATAAACCAAAACAAAAATAATAAAAAGTTGTCGACGACATCTATGTTTAGGTCTTAAAATTTACATGACAGCGTTACTTAGAGCTCGATGAGGCCTTTTGGAATATAGTTCGCTCATTTCCAATGAATGCTTTACAAGCAGTGATGTTTAGGAGAGAGTGCAAAACTAGCGGGCATGGTGTTTACACGCCGTGGCATAGGTAATGCAGATGCCATGTGCAGTTGTGCAGCTACAAAAGCCGGCGTGAAATCTAGCGAGTGTGGGCTGTGGGTTGAGAAGGCGACAGTGCCCGTATTACTAGGCTTTATTTACCAGCGTCGTGGCCGGCCTAAAATTTTTGGTCTTCTTGCTAAGAGGGAGGGAGCTACAGAGAAAATTGATTTTGAATAAGATACCGTGGCAGATTGGCAAGCGGGGGTATGTATAAACATGGTAGGGAGCTCAGACGTGGAACACAAAGTGCGGGCACTGGATTCAGCTGCTCTTTACCTTAATTTCTCAAGAAGCTTACGCTAAATTGCTGGGGACAAGGTGGTCAGGCCGGCCTCCAATGCTTCGATGGAAGGGGAATATGTAATGTTTCAATTGTTATACCCGGAACATATCCTAATTAAATATGAGCAAGTTGCACGGAAAAGTTTGGAGGTGTCTCCGTAGTTTGCAGTTTTATGGAGGAGGAGGAAAATGAACTTTTTTGAGCGTAAGTGCTGATGGCAGGGCACTCGCCCGGTGGAGGGCATCATCCACTGCTCAAAAGATGGGAAGGAGATAGGGGGTAGGTTTGGAGTTTGTTGGCCCTCCCATACCTGGTGGTACAGGCTGCCGGGCGTTGTACTGAAATTTCAAAGGGATTCGGACGTGGCTCAGTGAAACACCTTCACCTCAGTGAAACATCGTCACAGGTAATGCAGATGCCATGTGCACTTGTGCAGCTACAAAATCCGGCGTGAAATCTAGCGCGTGTGGGCTGTGGGTTGAGAAGGCGACAGTGCCCGTATTACTAGGCTTTATTTACCAGCGTCGTGGCCGGCCTGAAATTTTTGGTCTTTATGCTAAGAGGGAGGGAGCTATAGAGAAAATTGATTTTGAATAAGATACCGTGGCAGATTGGCGAGCGGGGGTATGTATAAACATGGTAGGGAGCTCAGACGTGGAACACAAAGTGCGGGCACTGGATTCAGCTGCTCTTTACCTTACTTTCTCAAGAAGCTTACGCTAAATTGCTGGGGACAAGGTGGTCAGGCCGGCCTCCAATGCTTCGATGGAAGGGGAATATGTAATGTTTCAATTGTTATACCCGGAACATATCCTAATTAAATATGAGCAAGTTGCACGGAAAAGTTTGGAGGTGTCTCCGTAGTTTGCAGTTTTATGGAGGAGGAGGAAAATGAACTTTTTTGAGCGTAAGTGCTGATGGCAGGGCACTCGCCCGGTGGAGGGCATCATCCACTGCTCAAAAGATGGGAAGGAGATAGGGGGTAGGTTTGGAGTTTGTTGGCCCTCCCATACCTGGTGGTACAGGCTGCCGGGCGTTGTACTGAAATTTCAAAGGGATTCGGACGTGGCTCAGTGAAACACCTTCACCTCAGTGAAACATCGTCACAGGTAATGCAGATGCCATGTGCACTTGTGCAGCTACAAAATCCGGCGTGAAATCTAGCGCGTGTGGGCTGTGGGTTGAGAAGGCGACAGTGCCCGTATTACTAGGCTTTATTTACCAGCGTCGTGGCCGGCCTGAAATTTTTGGTCTTTATGCTAAGAGGGAGGGAGCTATAGAGAAAATTGATTTTGAATAAGATACCGTGGCAGATTGGCGAGCGGGGGTATGTATAAACATGGTAGGGAGCTCAGACGTGGAACACAAAGTGCGGGCACTGGATTCAGCTGCTCTTTACCTTACTTTCTCAAGAAGCTTACGCTAAATTGCTGGGGACAAGATGGTCAGGCCGTCCTCCAATGCTTCGATGGAAGGGGAATATGTAATGTTTCAATTGTTATACCCGGAACATATCCTAATTAAATATGAGCAAGTTGCATGGAAAAGTTTGGAGGTGTCTCCGTAGTTTGCAGTTTTATGGAGGAGGAGGAAAATGAACTTTTTTGAGCGTAAGTGCTGATGGCATCATCCACTGCTCTAAAGATGGGAAGGAGATAGGGGGTGGGTTTGGAGTTTGTTGGCACTCCCATACCTGGTGGTACAGGCTGCTGGGCGTCGGACTGAAATTTCAAAGGTATTCGGACGTGGCTCAGTGAAACATCTTCACCCATTCATATTTGTTGAAATATATACGCTGGTTGGTGTCATGCGTACAGCTTCGGACTGATCGGTGCTGAGAGCCCCATTTGGCACTGATTAGGGTAGCGTCTCTAGGCTTAGGACAAGAAAATGTTCTCCACAGTTTTTTGGGAAGCGGAGTCGGGTATTCGCGGTCCCAGGGAGCATGGTAGGCGAGTTCCCAAGTTTTGTGGTCAGTTGCGGCGTAACCATCGAGACCGTCGTACAAGGGTGTCAGTGTGATGTGAACTGTCGCCAATATTGCTGGGAGAATCGAGTGTGTTTAGGTATTCCACATCGAGGCAAACGTTTAATGACCTTTTGAGAGGTAATATATATTTATCCTAACATTTGCTAGTTCGTATAGGCGGATCGTAGACTTTTTCGGCGAGTGTTACGATTTCGAGGTTTAGCGCCGCCTTTTATGCTGCAATTTATGATTGGGTTTCTTTCGTTTTATTCACTCTCGGTATATTTATAGAACGGCTGTCTGTACATGCCTGTCTGGGGATCAGGGCCTACATAAATGTTTCTGTTCCTTTTTCTTGGTTTCTCTTGTTCTCTTCTTGGTTAGGGGTACTACAATGTGGGCGCAATGGTTGAAGGATTTCTTTGTTATTGTGAGATCTCCTCTGCCGTTTCTGTGTAGTAGTGCCACGCCACGAGTGTTTACAGGAATGTCTTTTCGAACGACATCGTGACCAATTTTAGAGGCGACGCTGCTTAAGGTGGTGGTTGGGCCGTCGAACGTGCTCAGGAAAACCTTGCGGAGCAACGCCGCCCTCGCGTGCGCCGCCACCGCAGTTTTACCGTAGCGTTGCCTACTCGCGCTCGGGCGGGATTTGTGTCGCCGTCTGTCGGAGCCGCGATACAACTAGTACAATCACGGTTTTGGGAACGCGTTGTGAGGTGGTTCGCGCTATCTAACTGCACAACTTGTCAGGACGAGTTGTGCCGTTTTGTCAGTGCAAAGACAAGAGGTAATGTTAAAATAAAAGAAGTCAAAGGGCCGAGAAACAATATTTCTGAGCTTCTTAATTAGCGCCCCCCACACCAGACCGCATAGGCCCAACGGTTGAAACATTTTTAAGAAACGTTCATCCCGCTACGCCGTCCAGTGCTCTTGGAGCTTCACCCTAAAGCGGGTGGGCACGCATACATTGGACATATCCTAATGACTAAGTGTTTATTTCTTTTTGAGAGGCTGAAGACAACACCACGCGGAAAACTTAACCGAGTCTCAAAGCATAACTATAGAAAAAACGTCGCCGAGTCCGTAATTATAACCACGCGTAAACTTAGCTGAACCAAGAATAAGCAAGGTGAGGCAGCTAGATTCGCTGTTTGCCCAGTTTGTGTGGCACAAGTGCAAAACTTTCCAAATTTTCAGGATGATTTTAAAATGGGTCGCTTGTCGCATTCCATAGTTTATCAACCATTAACATTATTTCTATAGTCACCCGTTCATTTTTCAACACATTTTACTGAGGTTTACCGAATGCTTTTTTTAAAAGGTAACTGAACGCTAATTGAAGGTTTACCTCCTTCTAGGTGGAGGTTAACTGTAACCTTGTAATTGCAGAGAGAGTGATGACAGGGGCGCGAAAAATTTAAAAAAGTAATTTAAATACTCCCCAAATATAAAGCCTGAGCCGGTTTTATTTCTTGTTAGAATACGTTTTTTCAGTTTCGGATGGTTAACTTTCTTGAAATGTTGACTTTCTCTAAAATCGTTTCCGTCTTGAGGCCGGTCTGATAGTAACAACTTCCGTAAAATTCTTAGGAAAACGCAAAACAGACCGCTTAAATATTGTCATGGGTTCTTACAAAACTGACGATACGCCTGCGTGACGCCGGTTTTTCTCTCACGTACGTTTTTCTATGATCCGCACAGGTCCCGCAACACACGCACAGGCGCGCACGCACACCCCCCCCCCCCCACACACACGAACACACACGCACGCACACGCACACACACGCGCGCGCACACACACGCACGCGCACACACGCACGCACACGCACACACACGCGGACGCTCAAACGCTCGACTCTTCGGTACAGTCCCTGTGGCGCCCGAAGCCAGACCACTTAAGCTGCCAGTGTGGAATGTGTTGGCGCTGCTTGGTCGGTCATAAACACGGCACACGTGACGGCGAGCAACGAAATGATGGTAGGGAGCACGTTCTTCTCCCCCAACTGAATTTTTGGGGGCGCTCAGGTCTGAAGTACAAACTGGAGGTAAACAATAAAGGAAATGCAAGATAAATGAGGGGGACGAATCGTTCGTTCAAATGATCTTAACCTGAGCTTTTCTTGGTATTTGAGAGCGTGACATTCTTCTTTTGTCTGATTTTGTTGAAGGACAGTTTTGAGCCGGCATCAGTTCCAGTGGACGTGAAGCATCTTCTTTGGACGAGAAGCAGTTTCCTCGATCAGTTATTACTGTTGTCGGCAGACCTCTTTACGAATATTCTCATCTAACGCCCGGGGAAGAGGCCCAAAAGAAGTTTCACGAGTGGCGATAAGTCTCATGAACTTTGTGAGGGTGTCCACAATAACAAAAAGATATTGGTTCTTCTTGCCTCTCACAAGGAGCCCAAGTGGCCCGAGCGTAAGACTTGGAATGCTCGGCTTCCCGGCGGAGTGGAGTTGAGCAACCTGGCTTTTTCCCCCTGGCACTTTTTTGTAGATGCACCCGAAACATTGTGAAATATCTCTCCTGACATCCCGATGCAATCAGGGAAACGAAAACTTGTGCCTAATTTGTGCGACTGTTTGGTCTGTGGAAAAATGACATCGCAGATCGTGGCATCTGACCACAATCGCCTTTTTCGTAGACTTGGGTACGACAATCTTTGTACGCGCCCTCATCAGTATCCTTTCTCACGACCTTTTAAGTGCACAGCGCGTAACCGCGTGGTTCCGCTGCCTCAGCAGCAGCACGGTGGTCACAAAGCCTCTCAAGTATGTCGATCAGCACTCTAATATCCCTATCACCCCTTTGAAGAGTGAACGTGTGGTCATCAATCGTGCCTGACACCAACACTTTTATCCGAGCCTCCATATTGTCTAACGTGACAGAGGGTCCCCCAGTCGGCTGCGGCTCAGGGAAGCCACTTGAGTCATGAGCGTACCAGATTGATGACTCACGAAGAAGTCGAATGGCTGGACCACGTCGTACCAACGGGCCATTCGTCCCGTCGTCGTGCGTTGAGCGTTCATGTATACTAGCGTCTGGAAGTCTGTCAGCACCATCAAGTCCAGACCGAGCAGGAGGGAACGCAGCCAGTCAATGACCCATACAATCACCTTCAGTTCTAGTTTAGATGAGTGATACTTGCGAAAGCAAGTATCACTCATCTAAACTATAACTGAAGGCCATTGGTTCAGCCGTACGTTTGCCCACACAATACACGAGACCGCACTAGTCGCCAGCTTCCCTGCGTCGAAGGAGCATCGCAGCCAGCTGATTCGAACTGGCGTTCATGTGCACATTTGTCTACGCAGCTGGACCTTAAAGAGCGAGCAGCGGGTCACTCGCAAGCTTCTGCTTCAATTGCGCAAAGCGGTCGTCTTTCTCACTACACCACTGAAAGTCTGTGAGCTTCTTGGTGAGTCTGGTGAATAGTTCAGCGATTCTTGCGTAATTATGGATGAAACGGCGGAAGAATCCAGTCAGTGAAAGAAAATGTCTCACTTCATGAACGTTCATCATTCGGGAAAATTTGTTCGTCACTCTAACCTTTTCGTACCTAGAGTAAACTTCACCGTTCATCAAGTGATATCTCATAAAGTCGGCGCTGTGTTTTCGAAAAGCACACTTGCTCAACCGGAAGGTGAGGTTTGCCTGTCTAAGCACCTGTACAACGCTTCTCAGCATACTGATCAGCTGTTTCCAGTCCGGGCGTGGTTGAAGATATCGTCGAGGTAACAAAGCGCAACACCCTTCAGTGTTACAAGCACTCTGCTAATAAAGCGCTGACACACAGCAACCGCGTTGGAGAATCGAAGCCTCATTCGCTCCAACTGACCTGTTTCATTGGGCGTAATGGAAGCAGTTTTGCTTTCGCGCTGTCAGAGAGCGGCACTTGGACGTAGACGTGAGCGAGGATCAAAACTGCGGAGAGATTGAAAGGCTCTCAGCTGGTGATCAATGCTAGGCAAGGGTATTTTTCCTTAATGGTCTGTGCATTCAGTCTTCCATAGTAGATGACTGGTCGATCTTGTTCGTTCTTCTTAGTCACTGGAGTACCGGACAC
Organism: Haemaphysalis longicornis; assembly: GCF_048455015.1. NCBI lineage: Eukaryota > Metazoa > Arthropoda > Arachnida > Ixodida > Ixodidae > Haemaphysalis > Haemaphysalis longicornis. Next base: position 199,300 of record NW_027526386.1, read on the forward strand.
TGGCGTATGGGGAGTGCGATTCCGTGATGATTCCTCGCGCCTTCCACTCTCGAATGATCTTATTTATGGTCCCTGTTCCTGTATTGTTCGTCTTGCCGGGTCGTACAGGCATTAGAAAACTGCAGGAAACCTCTCGGATGTCAATTTGGGAGAGGTTTACAACCAGGTTCCTCCATATTCATTGCAAAGCACTCGCGGTAATCGTGTAGCAGCTGCAAATTTTTCGCCTTCTCGGTGAAGCTAGTACTGCCACCAACATCAACTTCTTGCAGTGTAGGCGGCTCTCTTGCCGTCGTCCGGCATACCGCACTACGTATGCCTTTCTCTGTACTTCCTGTGGGAGTGATGGCTTCCTCCAACACTTCTTCAAACACATGAACTGGCTCTGTCCGCCCAAGCTATTGCCCTTTCTTGAGAACCACATCCTCGCTTGCGTTCTGATAACCTGGCAAACTCACCTTCCCATCGCACATATCGAGCAGTACTTTCTTGCCGCTCCGGTCACAATTACCGGTCCCGTGAGGTCAGAGTCGGTAGACAGAATAACCAATTTCACCTTTTCAGCCTTCAGCGCAGTCTTCAGCCTTCAGCTATAACCTTCAAGGTCCTGCGGTCGGACAAAGTGGGCTTTAGATGTGCAAACGGGCAATCACGTCTGCTCCAAAAACGTATTCAAACAGCCATGCGGCCGCATGTCACGTTCGGCATTTCTGTAAACGTAAGCCCCAGGAGTAGGTCGACGGGCTGCACCTCATCGGCAACCACGAGAATAGGAACCATCTTTTTTAGTGACGCCATGAACTTCCATGGCGGCGCTAAAGCGTCCCATTGTCCTTCCTCACGGTGCGCTGACGCTTCCGAAACCATAAAGGGAATGTTGCTTTCTTCCCACTCGGCGCCGCAACGAATGGCCGCAGACTCGCACATAATGCAACTGGAGATTCCCTCTTCAATGAGCTCAACAAATGTGGCCTTATCGTTCACCCCAACAAGTTTCAGCAGAGGCCCGTGCCTTTTGCCCTTGAAAATGGAATCTAGGTTTGCTTTATCCTTGTAGTGGCGTTGCGTGCGGCCGCAGGTTTTGCACCCCAGGGATTTGGGCTCCCGCCACGGGTCGGTGCCGTCTCTGGCAATCTGGCCGCAGCTGTTGGTCTTGTAACACTTAAGCTCGCTTTGTCATTTTTAAGCGGCGGTCCTGTGTGCTTGCTCTTATGACCATTTAATGTTTATCGATCTATATATCTGGGATCCTTTTATTGGACGTACTACTGCTTTTTGGTTGCCTTTGCAACTTCAAGGAGTTCTTGTCTCTGCTTATGCACGCGCTCATACTCCGCAACGTCGTTCAGTAGGTCCTCTTCATCGTCATGCGTGTGACCCATCACACGGAACGCAAAGTGTTTGATCTCAAGCCAACCAGGGATTGCTTCCGGGTCTCCGAGAGTCGAGACATGGCTTGGTACACTGTCGTACCTTGGCGTGGAAGTACGCCATGATGCTCTGATTCTTCTGCTGCACGCATTCTTTCATCTTGTCGTACCTTTCTGCTGCATTCGTTTGGCTTACAAAGCTGCCTTGAAAGGATTCTGAAACTCTTCCCAAAATTTGATCTTAGAAAAATGGCTACAGAGCCAATCCAATGTCGGTCCCATCCAAGTGGGAGTTCGCGGTCTGTAATTTTATCCCAGGCGCCCATTTGTTCAGTGTTGCCATTCTGTTAAAATTTCCCAGCCAGTCACTTGCTAAACCTGCATCACCTTGAGCCGTGAGATCGCGGATCCCCTTATTGAGGTCTGCCATTATCGGAAAGGTCGATACAGCACCTGCAGTGTTGTTTCGTTGAACGAGCATTTCTGTGCTGCGTTTATTTTTTTCAATGATTATTTTCGTGAGATCGCTCATAGAAATGTTTGCTCACTCTCTTGCGCCATGCATTTCTCAACTCAAAGAAATAACAAGCGACCTGTAACCCCAGAACGAGCAAAAACCAACCGGCCGCGTGAAACTCTTGCGCGTCGACTTACAACAGTTGCTAACAAAGGTACTCATTAGAACCAGAAAACTCCCTTTCAACACGTACACCCTTCACAACGCACTTAGAGTAACATACATATGCACGAAACGCATAGTTGTCATCCCGCCCACACTCCTAGCTCTCACACTTCGGTTATAACAATGAATACATAACTCAGTCGACACGTATTGCATTTATACTCAACGAAAAGGCCTCGAAACCGAAAAGGGCTCGCTAAGAAGTACGAACACATCAAAACAGCTGTAACGCAGCCCGCTCAAATGGCTTGCCTTTAAGTCCTCTCGGTTCCCGAAACGGGTAGTTTTTGGTAAGCTCATAACCTGTGGCCAGTTCTTTTTGGTGCCGTGGACGCTTTGGCTGCTGACGTTTCGAGCGAGGCTCTTGTTGATTTTCGAGATGTAGTCTTGGCCAATTATGTTGTTCGAAATCCCATAAAAAATGTCAACATTCTTGACTGGTTAACTTTCGCCCCGGGTCGTTTTGTTTTTGAGGTCGTTCTGATAATAACCGCCTCCGTACAATTTATAGCAGAAGGCAAAAACAGTTTAATGATTGACTTGGGGTCGAACTAAACTGACGATGCGCCTGGGTAGCGATGCACCTTTTCACAAACACTTTTTCCTACAATCCGCTCAGGTCCTGCACCACATACAGACATGCTGACGCTCTAACGCTCGACCACTAGGCGTTGTCTGTCTGCCACCCCGAGAGAGATAGAACAAAGTTTATTTGAAGTGGCCCATGGTCAGGCTGCCGTAGGTGGGGTTCTATTATGCGGGGAATGCGTTCAGCCAGGTAATCTGCATGAGTCAGGGCCCCGCACACGGGCAATGTGCTGGGCGAGGTGAGGCCAGAGGATTGGGTGAAGATCAGGCAGAGGAGCGGACATGATTTCTCATAAGTATAGAATGTGGGATGGTTAAAGGTGTGAATGAAAAATTGGGGTGATCGCCTGGCGCGAGATGTAGAGTATGTTTAACGTCGGGATCGGCACCACGTACCTGACAGTGGCGTGTGCAATCGCGGGTAGTTTTAGAGTAAAAAATTAGGTCACAAGGGAGGGAGAATTCTGAGCCCGGTGGATGTAAGTGCCTTCGCGGAATGTAAGATCAGAAGTGGGAGGAAGAAGAATGCGGCGGAAACTGCCAAGGTCCCTTAGCTGTTGCCTCCGAGCCTTGCGATGGGCGGCGCGTTCTTCCTTAGGGCTGTAGTCCTGGGGACATGGTTGAGGGTCGCTCGGATTTCGATTCGCGCGAGCAAGGGCAAGAGCCTTTTCCTTCTCTACAGTTCCCTCGTGTCCAGGGATCCATCCTAGAAAGACATGCAGGTCACTGTGGGCTGCCATGTAGCATGTCAGCTCGGGATGAATGTGCACAGGTAAGCAGTTGCGAATTCTCGGAAGGCTCCTTGACTGTCTATGCGGATGGTAATTTGGCCAGTTGAATTGCTTTGCAGCATAATAGAAACGACAATTACTTGTATTTTAGCAGCTGCAGAAATACATTACAATGTTGACGGATGATCTCTTCACGTACACCTACCATGACTGTTGTGATTATGTCAACAAACGTGGCGTATGTGCAATATGTATCATGTGATGTGCTGGAAAAATAGATGGCTCTGCTTCGCCGCCTGCTGGAGTCTGAGGACGTCTCCATGTGACGCTGGTTGGGTTTGACCGTTATTCTAGAAATTGTGTCCAACGGCGGAGGTACTTTTGGTTGTGATATCACAAGCCCTATATCAGCCAGGATAGTGGAGCCTTGGGTTGACATCGGAAGCCCGTGCTGCTGGGCAGCGATGAGAACGGCTACTTTCTACTCAAGAGTATTGAAGGGAGTGTCGCGGAGGAAATAGTTTAGGACCTACATATTCACACGAACTCCGTTTGTAGGTATTTCGGGATGAAGGTCACGAATTCATTGTTTCGAGTTTTTGGAGGGTAAGGTAGGGGAGGGCGGACAAAACTCTGTATATGATCGTTAGCTGTAGTATCTTGCGATGCTTGTGTTTTTAAGGCCTGAGTTGTGGGCGACTCGAGGAAGCATGTTCTTGAATTAATTGATCTATTGATAATAATTTTGGTCCGTACTCTGGTCTTCCCATCTTGTTGCGATATAAAGCGAAGGGAGCGGATGCGTGGACGTTTGGGGATTGGGTGGCCGTTTTCAGTGAGGCTGATGAGAAAAATAGGTCTGTTTCGTCCTCTCATTAAGAATAAACGTAATCTGACTTTTAAGAGGAGCATTACAAGCCACGGATCATGCGTGAGTTTAGATAATGTCCAAGCCATCCTGGAGGGTACGGTTTTTATTACCCACACTGCATGGGAAGCTCCAAGTTGTGATATCGTCGGCATAAATAGCAAGGCGGAGATCCGGAACCGAAAATTGTTTGGAGGACAGATTTTTCCTAGTTGGAGTACACAGAATAGGCATTACAATGGAGCCCTGAGGTATACCACCACGTATGGAGAAGGCGGATGACGGTTGGTGGTCGGGTCCAATGAGACGGGCAGTGCGAATAGATGCAATCCTCGTAAATATTTGAAAAAGGCGTGTACAGGGTGGGGTTTCTCGAAGGCTCTAAAGGATCGCGTCACGGGCAACATTACTGAGATTCTTTTGCACATCTACGTCGATGATAGTGCGGAGTTGGGAGGTGCTTGTGATTTCAAACACGTCTTCCTTAATACAAAGGGCTAGGTATTGGGTGCTGACATGTTTTTAGAATCGAACCAGTGCATGAGGGAAATGGTTTCCGACCAATTGATGCCATTCCAGGCGAGTGAGAACATTTGGTTCAATAATTTCCCAAAACAGGAGGTCATCGACATAGGGCGCAGCTTCGTCGTTGGAGTTTTTTGTATGCCGGGTTTGGGCATGTGAGTAACGCAGGCCTTTTTGAATTCTGGCTGGAGACTTCCAGAAAGCCGCACCTGATTCATATGCATCGGAAGCTCCTCTAGTTTTGAGTCAGAAAGGTTCCGGATAATTTTATATGTTCGCTATCCAGTCCAGGGGCTGTGCATCGGGTTAGTTGAGATATAGACATCTGGAGTTTTGCCATAGATAATTCAGAGATAATTGCCGTATACATGTATTCCGGCTGATCAGATATGTAGTCTGCAGTGAGTATTGTATGGGCATTTTAGAAGGGCGGGTTGACCATGGTGCTATGCCAAGAGTAGTTTTTTAAGAGTGTGTCATGGTTTGCTCCCTCCAAGAAGGAATCTGAATACGTTTCAGGCTCGGGAGGTGTGAAGGTGGCCATTCATGGCATTGAAAAAGACAAGCTATTGCATTGTGGCGAGTTTGTCTGCGTGTTCCCTGCATTCCTGCTCTTGTGGTACGATTCTTGAGTGGAGAGCCACTTTGCATGTTTTAGGCGCTAGTGTTTGAATAACGTGTGACGCTTGTCTCATAATTACAAGAGGTGGCTATGAACATGTGGATGGTCATCGGTAGTGGGTGATCTTTTTATGGTGTCGGCAGATAGTTGAATGTATTACAGTACTCCACATGTCTACGCGTGTCGGTGGCGTACAAAGTTTCTATAGCGAATGACGAGTTGACGAGGTTTGCACGGGGAAAATTGGTGCTAGCGTGAAGGATGCAGGAACTTAAATAGAAATGCGTTTCGGGAATGAAGTGATCACTTCCTAGAGTTTCTTCAATATTATCCGAACTTTCACTTACGGGTGCTCGGATCCATGCAAGATCAGAGGTTGTGTCCGACTAGCGAGTTGTCTATTGTCGTTTGGGGGCAGATGGTTCGGTTAGTAGTGTAAATTGGTGACTGTCAACAAAAGTGGCGAATTTACGACCGAGGGGCAGCACACGATTGCACCCTCACGTAGTATGAGGTCAGTTCAAGTCACCAGGTAGGAAGACTGTATCACGAGCGGTCACAGTAGGGATGAGGGTGTGTAGTAGAGGCAAAGGGCTTAAAGGTTGTTTGGAGCTTCAGTACACGGTGATGACTGGAAGTCGATGGCCGCCTACCGGAGTAGTGGTGCTGACATGTTCGTGCGAATGTGTGTTAACACGTGTTGGGTCAGGTTAAGTGGTAGGGAGGTCGTTACCCACGTAGGTGAGTGTTATGGTGAGTGTGGCTGTGGTATATCCGATCCTCGGCGATAATAGAGGATAATGGGTTGTGAAAACACTTTATAGCAGTGGAGCGGGAATGATCCTTCAGCTTTCTGAATAATTAAGACATCTGGGTGCATTCTAGTAAATCCCATGTGCTCTACGAGAAGGTTTTGCTTTCTTCAGAGGGCACAAAATTCCTTGCCACACTATGAAGAATTTACGGAGATGGGGAGGGTTGGTAGCCACTGTGGTAAAATTAATTTTGCATAAAATAGTAATCTTCGGCCGGGGTGGGTGTGCGTTTATTTTGGAAGTCGGTCGCTTTCAATTGAAGCAAAGCCGGCGGTAAGGGTTTGAAGAGCAGCGAGAAAGGGAGGTAGAGCTTGAGATATTCAAACGAGGTATACAAGGTTAGAATTTGCTGTCTTTACACTCTTTATAAAAGGGGAAAATTGGAGACACACGAAATGACCATTTTAGCTCCTGCCGGGCGCCACACCTATAGTCGTCCTTCTCGTCCTCCACGATTGGCCACATGCCGAGCAGGGGGAATTCTTATCTTAGCAGTGGCTTCACCACTTTGCCGAGGAATTCTGCACCATAACACTATGATAGAAAAGGCTATTTATTCAAGCCAAGCGGCAGGATTTCATCAAAATTGGCACAAACAATGCGGTGCTTATCTTTGGACTGCGAGATAGGAGTGGACAAGGGGGTTGACGTGTGTAGTAGGGGAGAGTAAAGAAGATGTGGTTGGATTCAGTTTGACATGTTGAAGTGATGCGTCAGGAGGATTGATTGAGCGCGTAGACGTGGGTGAGGAGGAATTAGCTTGGCTGCTCACCTGTCGAGTTGGAGGAGGAGCCTGGGTATGGCATAAGGCATGTGGGCGATAACCTCGGGCGACCTGCAAGCCAGTCCTTGAGGAAATTCGAGGTTTCCGGGTGGCAAGGAGGGGTTTATTGTCAGGCTCACTCGCCACCCGAACCTTTGGGAGCGGCTCCAGTTCGGGTTTTCGAAACCGCGGGGGGTCTTCTTCCGTCGTTTGCTCCGAATGCGTGAGGAAGCTAGAAGGTCAACCCGATTAGACGCGGTAAAGCAGGCCGGTCTTTGGCTGAAACAGTCAATGGAGTTTGCTCTTGGGTTTTCATGTTCCGCCGGCGTACGATCCTGGTGCGTTCCCGCAGTGCCCTCATGGCCTCGTTCCGAAACCAGACCACTTGAGATGCCTGGTGTAGGATGTCTTTGTGCCGCTCGGTTAGTCATAAACGCGGCACACGTGACGAGGAGCAACGATACAAGTGGAGGAGCACGTTCACCCAACTCAATGTTAGGGGCACAGAGGTCCCAAATATAACCACAGCACGGAAGGTAAAATAAAATACACAAGGAAGCGCAAGATAAGAGAGAGGTAGGAATTGTTCGCCAACAAAATCATAACATAATCTTCCTCTAGTATGTCAGAGCCTGGCAATTTTATTTTGCCCCCTTTCTAGTTACGCGACACAGTTTTGAGCCGGCATCAGTTCGCGTGGCCGGGGCGCTTTGAGATGAGGGCGTAAGATGTGGTAGCGGCTCGGCCCGTATCTTCCGGGGACGCTTGTACGGACGGGGTACAGCAGGTTTAATTCACAGGCGTGGCGCCTGCTGGAATCACGCGTATTTGCTTTCATGTACGCTGCAGTGTAATTACCCTTTCCACATTCCAAATGCCAAAGGCCCATCTTTTCAAACTTCAAGCACCGGTTCGTGAAGAGGATGTAAAGATTTTCCGAGCTTAAAGCACACTAAAGAAACACTGCCAGCGAGCCCTAATGTGGTTCGGAAGCCGATCCAAAGAAAAGTAGCAGTCTTAGGAAGGTTTAGAAGTACTAGGGGTGTGAACTCACTTGCTCAGACGTTCCCAGAATGCTGGGTGAGAAGCCAAAGCAAGATAATTGAACTGGCTGCCGTCTGTGTATTTCGCTCTCCTTTGACGAGAACGGGCGTTGGTGTTCTCATCCAGCTGACTATAGCAGGACTTTGGGTCTGGTCGTGTACAAAACCTGCAGGTTGCTGAGAAGGTAGTCAACACTGAGTTTGGATAGACACTCGTGGGACAACGTCACCGCAGGAGCTGAAGTGCCTACTGTATTTATGCTGCGTCTTCACGAAGTGACGCATCTGGCTTTCGCACGGAATGTCCGTGGAGCTCAGGTGTGCAGGGGAGGTCAAAATAATGCGCATTATCAGACTAGTCATCAGAGATATTGAGAAGTGTGATGTGAGCGACTTTGCGTCATCAATCAATTTCATTTACCGACGTTACAGTTACAATTGACCTAGAAAAACTATGCCTTCAATTAAAATGTTAGTCAACTTGAAAAAAAAAACGGGTTTGTTGAACCTTGGTAAACATGTGTTGCAGAAAGAACAGATGAGTCATAAGAAATCTTCTAATCTCTGATAAATATAAGTATGATGACATATTGCATCAGTACTTCGAGCAAGGATTTGCCAGCAGACTGTCTGCCGAAGCTAACCCCTCGTTTCTTTCCTTACCCTATGGTTTTCTTCTAATCTGAAATTAAGTCATGATAGAAGGTCTGTTCGTTGACGATCTGGAACGGGGTCTTGCAGGAGGCAAAATACTTTAATACACATGTGCTTGAAGTTGTGAACTTTGTTGTATGAGCAAATCAAAGTGGAGCTTCAGTTCCGAGACATTGTATTTAGTACTTTGAAATATTGAAACAACGTGCAGCGAGTCGAGTTTTTTGCAGTTAAGCTACACGAACATCATGGGAGTCGGCAGAAGAGGGAAAAAGAATCCTTTGCCCCCAAGCCACACCAGCCATTTCCTCCTTTGTTCATCACTCTTACTGCCACACGGGGATGCAATGGGTTTATCCCTCTCAAGGCAAAATCATGCCGACGCTCATGATGGGTGTTGTCACACGTATGAAACAAAGCTCGGAATGCTGTGGAATTTTCATTAGAAGATGATGTTTGAATATCATGTTTAATGCGGCGACGCGATATATGGTGATAACGTGCGGCGTAATGGAGCGCTCTGGATTAATTTTGACCACTTGGGGATCTTTAACAAGCTGCGAAACCTCAAATATGCGACGCTTTCGTTTTTTCAAGTGCTTGCCGCTGCCGGAAATCAAACCCGTACCCTCGGAATCATCAGCACTACACCTTAGCTACCACGACGGGCTTCTTATTAGATGCCATGCTATACTTCTTGAGACACAACAGCAATCATCGACTCATTGCTCTTTTAACAAAGCGCGAGAAGTTGCTTTTCCAGACTCTGGAAACTCGAGAAGAATGGTATACACGTGTGTCCAGAGACGTAAAAACTGTTTGAGCGTAGTGACACGCAGAGCTGGATAACTTAATCGAGGCCACCGCACCAGAATATAGGGTATAAATGACGGCCGGGCTCACGTTCACATTTTCACAGATGAAAGAACAAAGCACACGTTCAGCAATGTACTTCTGCATATCCTGAAACATCGAAACAACCGTGAGAACCCTTATTGACACTCCCATGGCCCAACTAAACACCGTTCTTTTAGAGAATTGGTAAGTATGGCTGTGCGTGCCAGTTTTAAGAGGTACTTTTGTGATCAGTGAGATTACAGTTTATAGTGAATAGACCAATTCTGTGGTTGCGCTACTCTAGAAGCAAAAGGCTGAGTGATTGTGAAAGCATTTTAAGGATATTGCAGTGCCGACAATCTAAAAGCAAAGCGATCCATACTTGCGGATCGATTACGCTGAAGTAGGCGATCTGGGTGGTTTTGTGACGAATGGACGGAGCTATAAGGCAACCAACTCAACCGAGGATTGGTAGAAGCAGCCCGAGAGGCAACCCGGGCCACCTGCAACGTGGCGACGATATGAAGGCGTTTGACGGGAGTGAAGCGGATGAAGAAAAAAACAAATTTCCCTTCCGATTTTAGGCGTTGAAAGGTTTTTTCTCCGAAGCATCAGGTATCTTTGTTTAGCATTGGTGGAGTTTTCTTATATTTTCAACGATGAAAACCCATCTGAAGAAACCATTTCTAGAAGCACATAGGCTAGGTAAGGGAACACGAGGTCCGAGTCCTATGATACTTCAAGTAGAGCGCAATACTTTTTCCGCAGAGCGATAATGTGTTTGACGGTCAACAATCTCGACAAGACTTTCCGGAGTGGAATGTGTGCTGTGGCCGAGGCGGCGTTTACGTGTCAAATGACGTCTCGACCATGTAGGTAATTTTTGCAACACATAAGACTTGGTTATTCTGTCTGCGTGCCTTAATACGAGGTTTCAATCGCTGCTATCCGTCGTGAACTTCTACATGCCCACAACTTCAACAGAGCATTAAGAGATGTTTTTCGTGGAACCAGTTTTACAGCTGTAATGTCAGTCAGCCTCTCGCACTTTGTCACATGGTAGTGTGATCATTACGTATGAGGGATCAAACTCGATCATTCGGTACAATTTACCATAGCAAGAACACTTCATGCATACTCGTTCTAACTTGCGCAGTTGCATGCGCTGCTTTTTGAAACTGGTGGGTCACTCGACTACTTTCAGCAGCTTGATTACATTCAAAACTATTATAACGCGTTATTTTGGGGAACAAAACAAATATGTTCCTGTTATCGTGAAAAGATTTGAAGTGACATAGGCAAACGTTGCCTAGATGTGAGGTCCTGAAGAAATTCACAGTCATCAGTTCCTGTGGAACTCCGTGAACGAAAGAACCACCGGATTGATTTTAGTTTTACATAGGTTGTGCCGTGAGTGAAGACACCTCCCTAGAAAACCCCGGGATGAGCTCGCCGGGCCCAGCTCCACCGAAGGACGCGTTCTCTAGCCACTGCCTTTGTCGCTGCCGTCTTGGAGCATGCGCTCTCCGCAGCTGGTTCGCGCCGGACCATATGAGCCACCACGCTCATGTGAGATTGGCAAGGGATGAGAATGAACCACAGCTGTCTTTTACGAGTTGAGGGCGGGAGCGGCCGGCTCTTAGCCATCGTACGCCGATGGCGCTTGAGAACCCCGCGGATATCACTGGGCGAGCCCTTCGGCTAGGAAAACGCTGGAAGCGGGACCACAACCGCAGACAAATGCAGGCGTAAGGAGGCGCTTTTAAGGGACAGCAGCCGGAGCAACGGAAGGGAAGACGACGAAGCACTCGGGCTGGTGTCCGAAAAACAGCACTTGGTGAAGGAGGAGGAGAAGAGAAAGAAAAGTGGAAGGAAGTGGCAAGTAGGAGGCACAAGGAACGCGGGGATCGGCGACTTCTTTGATAGATGCGAATGCCCTGGATACCTGAACGCCGAGCCACATCTTCCATTTCGTGTTCCACATTGCTTGGCAATACGTCCCAGAGCATACTCAAAGCGACTAGCGAGCGCACGAGGCTCAACGGCCCTTCACCACTTCGGAACGGCTAACGCCAACTTGCAAAGCACGGTGCTGGCGGCCATCACATCGACTCCCACACTGAGCCTGAACATTTGTACGTTGGACTTCCCTTACTATTCGTCTTCACAATTCGTCTTTTGTCTAACGTTGAAATGCCGTGTTGTCCTGCTCCGAAAAAAGCCCCTCCTCACAGACAAAGAAGTCGTCTTCACATTAGGCTGTAGACGAAGTCTATAAAAATTACAGCGAAATCAAAGTTAACGAAATGAAACCAAGGGTTAACCATACTAAACCATGCTTTCCCTTTGCTTGTCCAGGGTTAGGTGAGGTAATCCGCAGCCAACATTTTTAATGCGTTAATACAGTTCAATCAAAACTGAAGCCGTAAACTTGTGGCTCTACAGAACTAACAAACCAATGTCCCTTGCCGCGTCCCATTTTCTTTTACATGATTGCTGACATCTGTTCCCGCTGGCGCCGACGTGTAACATCTAAACCAACGCAGATTAAGCTAGCGTGCATTTGATGGTATCGTCAAGAGACGGTTGATCGCCCCTGGCAGAGGCTGCAACGAGAGGACCTGACATTTCTTGGCTCCGAATGTTTTGGTGAGTCAAGGATATACAGCACCTTGAAGAAGTAGACCATTGAGAATTTCTGCCAGGCTAACTGTGAATACGGAATGTGCAGCCTGTAAGCTTGTCGGATGAGATTGCTAAATTAAAACATGTAAAGTGAACCTTTCAAGTACAATGGTCCTCAGAATACAAATTCACCTGTTGTGAATTATTGAACGCATTCTCAAATTTTACTTGAACGTCACTGTGAGGGAAGTGGGGATACCCGAAGCTTTGTTGTGAATTTTTTTTGTCTGCCTGGCAATGATGCTTTCCACCGGTTCACTCAACTAGAAGCAGAAGCCCTGCGTCTGTAAGTTTTTCTTACCTTCTATCTTGGGAGCTGTGTTGATTTCTGACGTTTTTGAAGTCTCAATAAACGCCTAGTACGAGGTGAATACCTAGGGTAGTAATGGTATGGGTCGCTAATCATTCGGCAGTAACTGTAATATTCAACTGTAGGGTACTTCACTAACTGGAAAGAGTGGCGCGCAACCGGTGTGTGCTGTCAGCGATGATATGTGGGGCAGAAGTAGCGGCTATACAGTTGCTCAGCATTTGATACACAAGTAGTAGAGTTTTACTGAATCTGTGGTTATAAAATGATTTAGCAGATCTAGCACCAATAATTTGCTTAATTCATATGCTTCAGTTTTTGCTTGTATTGCAAAATGTGTCTTCAGTGGTTCGTAAGTAATCATATAAAATTACAAGGACACCTGAGCATTCCTTATGATGTAGTAATTGCGAAACATCAGCATTATTTGCCAGAACGTGTTTTCTCGTTATTTTAATTTTGTTCAACCCATCGGGTATAATGAACATAGTTTTCTTCTGCCCAAGTGCTATTACAAAAAGCTTGTGTTACAACGTCTATAAAAGCGGTGAATGAAAAGTTCGGCCCTGCCATTCCCACATGCTTTACAACTGTAGAACTGGTATCTGCCACGTATAAGCAAGCCTGTACAACGCTCGCCAAATATGTAATGCGGCCCAAGCCGGGCGAGGTCGATGTGACGAGAATCTCTCGGATTACTACAGGGGATATGTGTCACCCTCAGGACAAACAAATCCATTCTCTTCTCAATATCGAGACCTGTGGGAGGTTCATAACAATTGTTTTCGGAACCAGGGACGAGGCGCAGGCACCCCGAATACTTCGTTTGTACGCTATTCTGATCATCACTCGGGCTACGCCACCATCGAGGGCACACTGCTCTCACAACAATCAAATCCAGACGGAGTACCTCTTCAACTGCATAGAAAAGGGATTAAGTTCCTCCCTTGTAATAGCTTACCGTACGGAAAAATCTGACGTCCTACCGGCCCGTCCAAACGGGCACCCCGGAACAGAGCTCATCAATTTCGCCACCTTAGTCCTTCACAGGAGCGTTTCGTAAACGGGCAGACTGGACTAGTGGAACAGGTGGAACAACCCCGAGCCCTCGTTTGTCGATGCTTCCACATTCATGTACGCGAGAAAGACACGCGCCGGTTCCATCGCTTTTTCTGTTCTTGCAGTGCAAATGGGTCGGACACCGAATAATATCAACGAAGACCCCATACCACTAACCGCTAAACAGTATGGCAAGCAGTGTAAGGTTGTCGGCAACATCGCTAAGGATCTGAGGTGCCCAAAAAAGCCTACGAGGAGAGAAAGCAATTGTAAACCAACAGAATCATCCGAGAACGCAAGGCATGCAGGTGCCATCACGTTTTTGAGACACGGCCGTTGACGTTGAAAGCACGAGAGGCGGACTCACCTTACGGCGCCGGGTCGCCACGTAGAGGAACATCGACGTCACGCGACAGCTTTGGGTCGTTTCCCAACCAAAACAACTGTTACAAGGAAGATATTTCGTCCAGTCGCCTGACGAAATTCTTCGATCACACGAAGCCCCACCCCAGCCATAACTTCAGTGACTGAACGACGGCCGTCTGCTTGTTTTAAACAGCGGCGGCTTGAGCAGTGAGGCGGACAATGAAGGGCATCATGCACCATAGGAAGACGTACAGGCCAGATTGCAGAAAAACCCCAACGATTTGAGACGACCGAGCTTAACACGACAGCGCTTCAGGGTGGCGTCAGTGTGGTGGGGGAGGGGTGGAACAAACAGTTCCCGCTTTACCTTGCAGCCTAGCTTGGAAGAGTGCTAAGGCAAACAAGCAAATCACCTTGAATACAACATGCAGGTGGTCAATAAAAAAACATTTATAGCGTCTTGAAACGCGACAACGACAGATGCAGGAGTTACAAGCGAATATCTAAACAAGAACACAGGGGCGACTTCGAACAACTACATTTCTTAGTTACTTGTCGGAAAAGCCGATCGTGAAGTGCTTATCCTGATAAAGGTCGAAGATCCCGCCGCCACCTCACGACTTTGCTTGCAACGACGGGGACTACCGAAATATATAAAACATTTCATACGGCGGATACAGCTCAGCAGGTACACTTGGGGCAAACAAAGGGGCTGCTAATGCGGCAAATAACGCCTTCTAGAAGATATAGCTGCAAGACCGAGTTTCGAGTCAGTAACAGCCGGTTGCAGGATTCCATGGCTGATGGTGTACCACCTGCAACAACATTCCAAATGTTATAGTCACCAACCACGGATGCTCTACAATGGAATTCCGTCTCTTTCCAAAAATGCACTAAGTAGCTAAACAATTTTACAGGACAGTTGGATGCCGGGACATCCTGCGTTTCGAGAAACACTCCTTCAGAGCCCGTTAATCTGTTTCTACAGTGGTTGCTTTCACCCCGCCTATAACATATACTGTATACACACGCCGCAGATCATGTTCACGTGTAGTGGGCGGTGTTCGTCCACAAAGCCATTATTCATGCAGGGATCGACTCGTCTGCATTGTGGGACGCACTCAATGAGGTGGTGCTTTGAGGTGCCTGATTTCGGCCTGCTTACGGGCGTCCTTGGTGATTTTCGTCCGTGCAAAGCCGGCTACTAGAGGCCGCTGTTGAGAAAGACGGCTCTCTCTGCGGCAGAACTACCTGTGCGATACCCCACTCCAGAGACAACACGCAGCAGCGGATACCTTGTTAGCATCATGCGAGTTTAAGGCACAGCACACTTCCTAGTGTTACATCACTAATGACTGCAGGGAAACCGCCCATTTTGAGGTGACGGAAAGCGGCGGGATGAACGAGTAAAACTTTGTGTTAGGGTAGTTGGTATAGCATGGCCTGGGGCTGCGCTGGAAAGCATTAGGGAGGCAGAAAACACAAACAACGCAGTCTGATGCCCTTCCGAATGAAGCGACACATAAGCGGAGCAAAGAAAAGATGTAATCCGAAAAGGGTGAAAGGAAAAGACACGAAGTTACAATTATTACAGCGGAAGTTATGGCAGTGCTACGTGCTGCCCCTACAAAAATTCCTGCAATAACTGAATCTCATGTGTAGTGGAGTGATAACGGGCGAGCTCACAAACTCTCCTTCCCGCCGCGACATCATAAAAAAGGATTCAAAAACCTCACGTGATATTTTGTCCAGTGAAGGAACAAAAATAGTTGACCAATGAAAAGAAGGTTCACAGGTGCACCTTGCTGGAAGTTCTGCAAGATGCCCTGACTCTGTGACATGTTGGCGCAAATTTCGATTACCCTTTAGCCTGTCCTTGAGGCATCCGAATGATTTGAGGATGTAATATTAACCAAAAGACAAACGTTGCTTTTAGAGGTCCCCTGTGCACAAGTCACAACATTACGCAATGAAACCTCTGTTTCATTGGAGGTGGTGTCCTTCCCCGCTTCTGCAGCTTCGCAATTTCCTCACTATAACAGGCCATTCTGAAGGCATTGTACCATCATCGAAACCTCGTGACTTCAATGAAAGTGGTTCAAGCATCCAGGGCACCTAAAACTAATGGAAATGAAAGTATCTTTAAGCAAGACAATACCTGGTTATCCGGAAATATCAAGTTGAGCGTGCACAGGTCCACATCACCGTGACTGGAAAAGAGATGTAGGGACCGACAGATAGCTAGACGTGGAAGGCTGAAAACGAAAATAGCAGTCCAAAAAATAACTATTGTGGCTCCGAAAGTCGGGAAATTCGATTGCGCACGTTGTAGACAGGATGGGGTAGCGCCTCGGAGGTGGTGGCTCCTGGGCACTGTGGACGCTTGGGACCATGATCCTTATAGCCCACACATGCTATGGAACCATGGCGCTGACCTCACTAGGGCAGAGATGTGCAAGCTGGAAATCTTGTACACAGATTTTGTTCGGGTAGTTAAACGGCTTCTCACATCGCAAAAAGATTAACGCCTACATAAGTAGCTTCGACTGCCCTTGTTAAAGGCCAGCTGCACTCAAATTTCACCTCGACCAAATTTACTTTAAACGTACAGCACGTACCACCAAACCAACTTTGACATGACTGGTACCCTCGAGAAATGCGTTGTTAATTAGCTATAAACGTTCATAGCAGCTCCTGCGCTGACGACTCTGGATCTGCGGCGGATCGCGCGAACAGCATGAAGCAGAAGTGACACTGCATCCGGCCCTGCTCTTTTTCCTACAGCCAGCCTTAAGAACTGGTGGAACTCCGCTGGGCACGCTCCTGCTAGGGCTGCGTTATGGGCAACGCGTTGCGGGCAGGTTTGTATCGGCCGGGCGGCCGCATGCCACTACTCGTCACTTCAGCCAGGCGGTAATGGCCGTGCTGTTCTAAATTTTGGTTTCAAAATATCCGCTCTATGACGGTCGTTCGTGCCGCGGATACGCGTATTTAAGCTGCCATATTGGCAATTTTCGGGAGGTTAAAATTTGAGCGCAGTCGGCCTTTGAGCATCACGTTCACCGGCAGAAAACTCTGAACTGCGTCGAGATGAAGTATCGGTAGCGCTAATAGGGTCATCAAGGTATCCCGCGACATTCCAATGAATGAGTCACCATATCGAGCAAGCAGCACACAATCGATGGGTCAACGAAGGATGAACGACGATGAGTCAGTCTTGACCTAGCTTAGCCACCGCTTTTGACACCATCATGGGATGATATGCTGGTCATTAAGCCTAACCTACTTCCTCAAAGGTGCAACGAGGAGTGGCAACAGAGGAATGAATGTCGAGTGCGTGCGGCACCAAGTACCTGAATTTACAGACAGCAGCAGTTTATGGAGATGAAGCTTTGAACGAGGAGGTACGGGAAGCTGCCCTTACAGTGTTCTTAATTTTTGGTCGTAGAGATGTTCACACTTTTACATATGTGAGCAGCCTGCGAGCACAAATCGAGAGCACAAAAAAAAGTTCCTGCGTTTTTGCAGCCGCCCCTTAACATAGGGGTGATTTCCCGTGGAAGCCGGGTGAACTTCCCCATGCTTTGGAACGCAATATTAGTTACTGTCGCTAAAACACAATTCCCCGTGAAACCTAATGAATTCAAAGATACAGCCATTACGTCTTAAAAAAATTACGGGACCATTTTATCAACGTGATGTAAATACTAAATTTGCAGAAATGAGTGCAGATGGTGACAACGAATGAAAGTCCAAATTCTTATGAGTGCGCAGAATGTGTCCACGTAAAATTGGTCGTGTTTCGAGTGGTATCTTTTGTTATCGTATACATGAAAGTGAGTGAAATTGTACTGTGATTGGGGTACAGTTTCATTTACAATGCATTATTCGTTCATCTGTATACTGCCTGTCCTCCGAAATTGCACACGCGACTTATTTCTGCAAGATTATTTTGGTCTGCGCAACTTTTACGATTTCTATACAATAATTGTACCATTTGTACAATTTGTATTATTTGTTTAATTTGAGCGACTTGCATGACGTTTGTTTTTTCATAGCTTGAAACAGCTACTTCTCTCAGTTTTGTTGTTTGTCGTGTTGTTGTACTTTGGTGTTGTTATGTAGAACGGCTCCTGGGCCTATGCAAGCTGCAGGCCGCAGCTTATAACCCAGGAGCCGTATAGCAGTTGTTCTGGAAATAAAGGTGTACGATATGCAGATGGCTGGACTCGGGGTGCGGATAGACGCGGCGCGCGCCTTCTGTATGTAATATAAAAAGTCATAATTTGCTAAAACTGCACAGAAGCCATGAAATGGTGGCGATGAACACACCCAATTGATTCATGGTACCACGTGACTAAGGGGTGCCAAACACTACATAAAAAACAAAATTTTTGATGGTTGCCGGACAACAGACAGCTTCAGAAATGAGGTGGCTCAAGCGATACGGACACTCGCTTCCCGACAACCCGGCTCCTCAACTTACTGACGTCGTCCTGATTACCTTAGTTGAACACGGGGATACAAGAAGAGAAATTCTAGGGCTCACATTTCACAAAATGAGCCTTTCTTTACAGATGGAAGTACAAGTGCTATACATAAAGCCGAAACAAGACCCGCTGTAACCCAAAATGTCCTGCTCAAATGGCGCTGCTACGTTCAAAGGACGTTGCGTAAAGACCATGAAAGATACTTCAACTCTCCCGTTCACACTGAACCACCGTACCCCTCTCTCCAGTGCTGGGGAACTCCATTTGGAGCAGGACATTTTACTCCTGCTGTTGGAGGCCTCCACCAACTCCAGGCCCAACCAGTGCAAACCCATGAGGAGTGTAAGCCGGCAGCGAATACCACGAATCTTTCTCAAAATAATGGATCTAGCCTTATGAGTGGAAAGTCTAGATAAGCCGCGGGCCCTTTCCTACCTAAACAACCCCGCTTTTATAGGACACCGGAACCAGTGGCCGGATAAAGATTTATACATATTCCATTCTGAGTTTTTTCTGTTTTTTCAGATGTAACATTTTTTACTACTGGCCTCGTGAGGATCAGTGAAGGTGAGCATATATGTGCTAACCTTTATTGTTGTGTTATCTTGGCCTGCACTTTGTATGATGTTTTCTGTCAAGAAGTATTCTTTTAGGTTCCTGGTATTATATCGTCTAAAACGAACTTTTATTAACATAATACACCAGAATTATTGATGGAAAAAATCCAATAATAAATGTTGTATTCAGAAACAAATGATGCAACGAATGTTAAAGGATCAGTTAACAATAAAATATTTCATAAGAGAGAGAGAGAAACAACATTTATTTGTCCATAATGGTTTTGATGCAAAGGAGGCCGAGCCTCTTCACCCCTCAGACGGCGGCCAGAAGTCCTTGGGCTCCGGCGGCGTCTTCGGCCATTTGGACAACCCGCATCTGTACATCCGGATCGGAGCTGCGCAGAACGGTCTCCCACTGCTACTCGGTCTTAATTAATACCAAAGCACCTAATTAATTCTTTTTCTGGGGACATTCCCAAATAATATGACGCAGGTCTGCCCTGCCCGCACATAGCTTGCATTCGCTCGTGTAGAGCCCCGGGTAACAATGGCTGTACAGGACCGGATTGGGGAATGTATTTGTCTGCAAGAGGCGCCATGCTACAGATTGCCATTTGTCGAGAGTACAGTGAGGAGGAGGATACTGAACCCGTTCCAATCTGTAATGATTGATTATGTCTCTGTACGAGACCATGCGGTCCCTCCCCATCCCAGCGCGCGAGAAGTGCTCAGATGTTTCCTCGACGTGATCGGCTCGGTTAGCCAAACCTCGAGCCGCGTCGTGAGCGTTCTTGTTACCGGGAAGAGAAGAGTGTGCCGGCGTCCACACAATTTGGACCTTTCTCCGGTCTTTGAAGCCGACCAGAATTCTCAGTGCCTCGGACGAGATCCGTCCCTTTGCGAAATTCCTAATTGCAGTTTTAGAGTCGCTGACAATAAATTTAGCTTTCGTGGAGGCCATCGCCATCGCAATGGCCGCCTCTTCTGCCGCATCCGGCGACGACGTCAGTATCGTGCCGCTAGTTACGGAATTGCCGTTGCAATCGATAGCTACCATGGTCATGGCATCGCGGGCTGCGTATTCCGCGGCGTCCACGTAGACCACGTTCTCAGAGTTTTTGAATCTCTTTTGTAAGGCTTTCGCTCTTTCGCGTCTTCTTTCTTTGTTGTGTTCGGGATGCATATTCCTCGGTATAGGAGGGACGTGTATGCATTCCCATACTTCACATGGAATCTCGCGTTTGGAGCCGAATTGAGATTCGTACCGAATGCCTAGAGTCATTAAAATATGACGGCCCGTCGAGGTCTTTGTGAGTCTCTCTAGCTGGGCAACTCTCTGCGCCTCTATTAGTTCCTCTAATGTATTATGAATTCCTAATGCCTCGAAACGTTCGTTGGACGTGGTAACTGGTATCCCGAGAGCTTGTTTGTATGATTTCCTGATCATGGTATTAATTTTGGTCTTTTCGTCCGCCCTTAGTCTCAAGAAAGGTGTTACGTACGCTATACGACTCAGGACGAACGCTTGTACCAGCCTGATAAAAGTTCCCTCCATTCCATGATGTCTGCTTGCTATCCTGGAAATCAGTCTGGAGGTTTGATGGACGCTTTTTTCTAAAAATTTAACGGTTTCAGTATTTTGACCGTTGGCCTGAATTCTCAAGCCGAGAATCCTGATACTAGTCACAACTGGAATGAGATTACCATCAGCGAAGAGCTCGATTTTGGGTACTTCCGAGGCACGGTTGCGTCCTCTCATCGTGGGTTGGTAAAGCAACAACTCCGATTTTTGCGGTGAGCACGCTAGGCCTCTCGGCTTCACGTATGTTTCGATTGCGTCGATCGCTGTTTGGAGAATATCCTGAATTCGGCCATCACTACCTCCGGTGACCCAGAGGGTGATCTCATCAGCGTAGAGGCTGTGATTCAAGCCTTCTATAACTTTCTGGCATGAAATTAGCCTGGCTACTAAAATTATGTTCACTATTAAGGAAACTACTATTAGCATCGCGTTTAGCCCTATGCAGGATAAAGCTGGTCTCCTTGCCTGCTAGCCGTCTTACCTTGCTAGGTTAGTAACTGTGTTTTACTTCCAAGTGACTAACATTTTAATAAAATTAAGCACAAAAGACGGCGGGTTGCTTGAATTACTGTGATGTTACCCCCACCGGCGCAGTACGGTTTAGCTTGTAAACGTAGTTGAACGCAATCATGTAATGATTAATTGATGCGTACCATCAAGAAACACAGTTTGCGCAGAAACATTATTATTAGGCACGCCCATTGCACACTGTGGACTGTTTGGGAAATGCTGTTTCCTAAAGGAATGTGGCTAATATACTTACCAAGAACGCAATTTGTATACGCAAAAACTTTTATATCAGGCCAGCTTGTAGAACAATCTTGACTATTTTATAAGCATGTTTTGAAGAAATATTGATCATATATTTACCGTGAACTCACTTAGTGTGCACATATTCGCATCATTGTAGCCGATAGATGACAACTATTTTATATATACTCTTTGCAAATAGGAATTGAAAATATGCTTACTGTGTATCCATCCAAAGAAGTGCCGGGCTTTGAAACGGCCCCTTTTGCCATCATTGAAATTGTTCCAAACAAGAAAAAGGAAACGGCAGCGGTGAACAACATATTTGTTTTTGGGCACATCCCGGTTGGGGATCGTTAAATAGACTGTCACAAGGTGATGACGCACACTTGTCACGATTGCTTCAAAAGGTTAGTTGTTGACATTAGGTATAGAAAACACAAAAGCAACCCAGAGTTGGAGGTTATTGGAGGGCTTGTTGGTGTCTTTATTTTTTACATGGGGCTTGCCACGCTGCACACAACGACGCGAATAGAAACACAGTATACAGAAGTAAATATGCAGTGTTTTATACCCCTAAGAAGAAACCTGATAGTTGTGTTGCCTTAAAGTAAGCCAAATAGGGCCTATAGTTTAAGATTTCGTAATTAGTAAATATTACGGTTGCTTGTTCGGGTTGGGCATATAGAAATGAAATTGAAACAATAGAGCAAGGGGCACACCAAAAAGACAGACCATGACGTGACTAACAACTTATTTTTTTCTGCGATTTATACGATTTTATACAGGAAAACCCAACTAATTAAAGAACAGAGGAAAGTAAATGACACTCGAACAAAATAAAACCTAAAAAAGGGAGGTAAAGCAGTGCGACATGTGAAAAGGTCGCAGTACGCAACAGACCTTCTATGCCGAGAGAGGTACAACGTGGAAAATAGTTCCCGAAGAAGTGTAGGGTGTGGTTAGGCCGCATTTTAATAAGATTACCCCGATGGCACGATAAGAGGGTAAGCTAACGGTATTATTCACCGACTCCCACCAGACAAATAATTGAAAGTAGATAGCATTAGTACGGCTCCCCCCAATCACCTTGAAATGTTTACTTATGGCTCAGCCAATCCGCGCAGAGGGATTAGTGCAGCGGCGTACGTCATTCCTGTTGCCCAGGCGTCCTGGACAGCACACGTGGATCATGTAGCGTCCTCCACTGAATCCGATTGAATAGGGATTGCGGCTGCTTTGAGGAAACGGAAGTCGTATAGGCCGCAGGAAGTTGTAATTCCGATTGAATCAAAAGAAGCACTAGAACTTTTGCAGCATGGGACTGCCACTGAAGGGGTCTGTCCACGTTCCTTGCGGCTTGTGCAAGAACTGAGACGCAAGGGTTTTAATGTGCGGTTTCAATGGATTCGATGCCATGCTGGCGTCAAGGACAATAAGACCGCTGATCAGACGGCACAAAATGCACTGCAATATGCACGGACGGTTAAAGTTTCCGCCAAACACTGGAACGACTTCAGGCGAACAATCGTCGAAGTTCAAGTCCTTGGGAAATCTCTATCATCAGCCTTGCGTCACCAAGGGACTTATAAAATCGGAGGCATCGTTGCTGCACCGCATCCGAACGGACTCAGCGAAGACCCCAGCAAGCATATTCAAGGTGGGCCTCATGCCATCGCCTCTGTGTTCGTCTTTTGCAGTGATAGGGGATGTACATCACTATGTAATGTATTGCCCAGAGCATGATGTCGAGCGGACTGTAATGCTCTCAGCGATTCGAAAGTTGGCAGCCCCACACCACACCCTGGACAACATCGCCTTCCCAAACGGGATATTGGATGGTGCGGAGAGGCGTGTCGCGCCTTCTACTGAGCTTCCTTCAGGAGACGGAACTGGCAAACTCGTAGTGAAAGTACCCTAACATTGACTAATTACGAGGAGCTTGAGCGGAGCGGTTGCCGGCATATCCAGCGAGGATAACCCCGCCTTATTCCACACGACAGCCACCACCACCACAACAGCCGTTTCTTTCAAGCATGAAGTTTTGCCACACGCGTGCCACTTTGCACCGTGCACTTTCTACATGATCTTTACCCATCCTCGTATTTTATGAGGTTTGGTTCCTCCTCCCTTACTTCTTTCTTTGTGTTTCTGGGTTTGTTTACACACAAAATTGTGCGAAGTGCGGCAAAAATAAATAACGCCGTATCCAGTCTTCTCTGTGTTCTTCGCCAATCCACGGTTTAATATCGCCTAAACGCATTACTAAGCTGGTAATCATTCTTCTCCAGATTTTTTTTCTCCTGATGATGGTTGATTGCTAATGGCGCAAGGGAAACTAAGGCACAAATGCCTAATTATAGTTAAATCAGAGATGCAATGGTAACTAATAGAATTGGTCAGGGACCGTAAAATAAACCAATGGAAGACGATGAAGAAGGCGGTTGTGTAGGAACAGCCTATGACTATGTATTATAAGAAGTAAGCTGTAAATTTTGATATGAGTAAGCATCTTAAAAGTGCAATTAAGGAAGTAATGTGTTTTTCAGGTAAACAGTAATATATGTAGTAGAATATGTCATCTGTGAAGTTCTAGAAAATATTTGGTCATGTTGCGCTGCATTGAAGGAGGGTGGCAGTTTCACATCAGCTAAATAGGGATCTTGAAGATCCAGTGAGCAGGTGAGTGACATGAGTGTGGGCTATTCGGTACTTTGGTAAGGCAACTTCCGTGTGTCTGCTGTGTGATTCAGTTGTGTATCGTCCGAAGTGTGGCTTCATTACGTGCCGTTTGCCGGGGGCTAACCCCAGTCTTCTTTCCAAGTTTTACGAAGTTGTCTGATGTGAGGGTTGACGGAAGTGGAGAATACTATTAACCAACATCGCTTGGAGTCACGATGGTCTTTCGAGAATTTGGAGTGTCAGCTCACTATCCCGCGCATCCGCTCGAAGAGATATACACCAGTGGCGGAAGCGAGAATGCTAGCACTTGAGCACTTGGACCGGTCGCACAGAGATCGTGTTCCTGTGTTTACAGATGGATCTGTCGACAGAGAAGCAGATACCACCGCAGCAACCTTTGTGATTCCTGGCATGAACGTTTCCTGGGCGGCTCGCATTGACCAGTTGATGTCATCAACAACGGCAGAGTGCATAGCGATCGAGGCGGGCTTGAAAAAGATCAAATCGCTTGGGGTGCAGCATGCGTTAATTCTCACGGATTCCAAGTCGGCTCTACAACTCTTGCAGCTTGGATCTCCCGCAAATAAAACTTGCCAAGGATCCCTGCGTCTTCTTCAGCAGATAAAGAAAAACAGATTTAGCGGTCGCTTCCAGTGGGTCTCTTCCCACGTAGGGGTGCTTGGAAACGAAGCTGCGGACCAGTTGGCTCGTGAAGTGAGATCGTGCACTCGTCTTCTGAAGGTGGCCCCAGATGATCGGAGCATTTTAAAAAAACAATCGTACAAGATCATTTCTGCTCTCTTTGGCGACCACAACAACGACCTTGTGTTACCAAAGGAATGAAGAGGACAGGGGACATCTTACTCTTCCGCATCCGGACCAACTCAGCGCGGACACCGGCGTGGCTTTATAAGCTGATCATTATCTCTTCACCTCTGCGCGGAACGTGTGGTGCTATAGGTGACATCGGTAATTTTATAATGGATTGCTGAGAGCATGAGGAGGAGCGGTTAGCTTTGTTTAAAAGACTGCGAATGAAAGCCGCTTCGCATGCCTCTTTGAACGATTTAATTTTCCCGTCCCGGAAGGCAATTGGATCACGAGGAGGGACATCTTTCGTTTGATCCTGCAATTTTTAAGGGTCACAAGCCTCAGCGAATCAGGGTGAATTCCCGCGCATTGCTGTAAAAGGTGCTGATCGGGTAAGCAATTGCCGGCATACTACGCAAGGCTAGGTCCACGTGTTCTAAACTGCAGCAGCTGCGGCCCTTTCATCTGACACCTCGTATCCGCAGATGCCAGAGTGACCTAGGATCCAACAACATTCACTTTAAAATTTTAGGGATATTCTGACATAAAATATTAGAAAACAGATTGGTGGCATCATTTTAAGAAGTTTTCTGGATGATAACGTCCTCACGACGCTTAGACAACCTATGTAAATGATGGACGTCAGAACATGATATTAAGCGCGGTGACTTACGAGAAAAACACCTCATTTATCTTGTGGTAAAATGCTTTGACATACCATGAAGATAGTACAGACATCATAATTTGGTCCGTAAGCAGCACAGCACATGCTGGAATCCATTTCGGAAACGTTGCAGTAAAATTCGGCACGCTAGTATTTGTCCTGAAGAAACAGGCAGTGCTGCAGAATCGCATTTGTTGGTAGCCTATTTGTCAATTTGGGTAAAACACATGTCGTATGGCACTGGGTGAAGATTCTGGGGCGCTACAAAATTAGAGAACGATGCTTTCAAGGTGTTGAAAAAGGACACTGTCATGAAGGGCCCTGAGCGCGGGAAATACAAGAAGAAATCGCAGGAAAAGGCGCAGCAAGCGCACGAGTGGCGGAGTGAAGAGAAGGAAGCGAAGATCCGAAAGCGACTCGAGACAAGGGAGGCGAGAAAGAAGAGGAACGATGCTCGGGGTTCGAGAAAGATCGAGAGGGGCAACCAGCGGAGCGTCCACCCCAAGTAGCCTGGCGGACCATCGGCAGTCGAGCGGACTGCGGGTACGCCGATCCTGAGAAGACCCTCCGCTACAGCGGCAGTCGCCCGGACTGCGGGAGCACTACCCCAAGCACTGCTCGTGTTCCCGCCGACCAGCTTCTTCGGGCAGACCAACGGTAACGTCGTCATTGCGCCGTCACTGCGCTCGGATGCCGTGGCCACGCCGCGTCAACGACAACAACCGCCAGTGGTAGCCGCTTTCGACGGGAGCTTCTACTCGCCTGCCGCCGCCAGCAAAAACTGTGAGGCCCTTGTGCAATTTCACGCGGCTTGGACTCGGACTCTTCTTGAGCGAGAGGGTGTTCACGTGCTCCGCCGGACTACGCGGCATCTTTATTCCTTTTTGTTTCTCCTTCCGTGGCTTGCAATACGGTCACCTGTCTCGTCACTTATGAGCCGCTCCCACTACGGCCCTGAACCTGCCATAAGATCACAAGTGGCGTCCGCGACAGGACTCTTCTTAATATCTCCAAGAGCAGGACGTAGAACCGAGCGGAATTGACGAGTGAAGTGGCAGCATAAACCTCGAAAAGTCTATCGCTCTAGGAAAGGAATTGGGTTTCAAGGACGCGGAGCTTCTGGAATGGGTGAAGTCTGAGCAGGCTCGATTAAAAAAAGAATGGCTGGCAGAGCGTGAGGCCGTGAAAGAAGCTGCAGAACGCGCGAGGTAAGCAGTGCAACGGGAGAAAGAAGCATCCGAGCGGAAGCAGAAGACATTAGAGATGAAGATCCGCTTGCAAGAGCTTGCGAGGGATAGCGCGCAAGTTGATCGCTCAGCACCTTAACCTGTAGCCTCGGGACACGCAACGGCGGTCAGCCCTCACAAGCATATCCCGCCTTTTGATGACAGGAGAGACGATCTCGACACCTATCCTGTCAGGTTCGAAAGAATCGCGCTTTCCCAGAAGTGGCCTGAAAGTGAACGGGTAGTAGTTCTGAGCATGTGCCTTGCGGGTGAAGGGCTGACAGTGATAGGAAGCATGACCCCAGAGGACTCCCTAGATTACAAAAAAGTGAAGCCAGCCCTGCTTCAACGATTCCGCTTCACTTCGTAGGGGTACAACGAAAAGTTCAGGAATTCGAAAGCCGAAGACGGGGAAACCGGCGTACAGTTCGTCTCTCGCCTTGCTGGCTATTTTGACAGGTGGCTAGAGACGTCCAGCGTCGCGAAAACTTTCGACGAACTGCGGGACAGGATGATTGGGGAACAATTCATGAAGTGCTGCCACACGCAACTAGCAGTCTTTATCAAGGAAAGGAGCTGCAAGACAACTAAGAAGATGGCAGAAGCGTGCGAGCACTTCATGAAAGCACAAGCCATCAAAAACTTGGGTAAGGCCCGAGATGAACCAAGACAGGACCAGAGTGCAGATTAAGCCCCAAAATTAAGGAAGACCCAAGGTTGCTTCATCTGCCGCAAACTAGGCCACCGTGCTAGTGACTGTAGGATGTGAGGACGGCATGGTAGCTGCAGCAAGGGCGGTAAACTTGGTCGTAGAACCGAGAACTGTCGAGGCAAAGTGGGCGACGCAAAACAGGTTTTCCTTGCACCGTAGCAAAGCGCCGACGTCTACAGGACAGGACCCCCGAACAGCTAGAAAAGAGCGATTCAAAGATCAAGTTCTTGGTTGAAAACCTTCCTGTGGTAACTGGAGAAATGTACGGGAAGCCGTTATCGGTGCTGCGAAACTTCGGCAGTAATACCGTAAACGTGCGCCGTGATCTTGTGCCAGACTCTTGTCTGATGGGCCAAGCTTCCAGTGTGGTGTTCATGGACAAAACTGCGCAGCAACATCATGAAGCGTACGTCAAGGTCCACACGCCATACTTTTCAGGGATGCTTCTGGTCAAATGCATGCAGGATTCCCTGTATGATTTAGTACTAGGGAACATACCAGGAGCCAGTTCCCCCAAAAGACCCTGATTGAAAATGGCATCCACACGTTGATGAAGCCAAGACAACGACCACAAAACTGCTGGTGTGACGTCATTGCAGACGTCACAAAAACACGATTTGTAGAAGAATCAAATTTGAACCTAAATTGACTAATTTTTCAGTGAATAAAGCATCGTTTGCTTCTGGACAAGCGCTGGCGGCAGAATAAAATAAAAAATTTCAAACAAATGTACCTTGTATTTCGACTGCATGGCCCCTTTAATCACAACCCTTGTGCACCGAAACAATGACGAAGTTTTTTATATAAGCTTAGGCAGCCATAAATTTCGGGCAAGCACAGAAATAGCGATAAGAATAACGCCAATCGAAGTCAGGTCACCTTATTCTGGCCTACGAACACCCTTAAGCCTTATATGGGTCGCTCAACATAACCAATGCGTTAGGCGTTGAGCTGTGTTGAGAAGCTCTCAGCTGCAGTTCGCTCGGCATATCACCGTAACGGCCGTGATTAGAATCCTAGTCGCGTAACGAGAAACTGCTTTTTTAATATTTTTACTTCTTAGTAGAGTTACTCCTTCAACGGGAAGAGAATTACTATTTTGTGTGGTTTTCTTTTTTGTATTGCTGCCTGGGACAATAGAAACAAACTTTGGACCAATGCGCCTGGTATAGGATCGGGTTCGCCGAAATTGGAGACCAGTGCGCGGCAATTAAGTTACCCACTCTCTCTGATGCTTAAGTCGTTCGAGGTTAGGCCTCAAATCTGACGGGAGGCCCTCACGAGTCATCTTCGATTGCCCAAGATGCCTCTTTGAGAACCTATTGATAGCGCTTTCTTTCTGTTTGCTTGGAAAAATTCACTACCACCCTCAGCAATGTGCTCGGTGTTGCTTCCAATATGATAAAAGTATACTGAGCAAAGCCCGTGGACATGCATTAAACGTATCACTAGTCTTAGTAATTTAGGAAGTTGTTGGCCAATATGTGCTTTGCTGTCGTAGACATCCCCGTCAAACAAGCGATAACGATATGATATGGCCAAAGTAGACTGATATACTGGCCCTGTCTGTTCATGCAGCGAAGATGTACAATTGGACAAGTGTCTCTGTTCCCCCAAATAGGGTGCCAAATGTAAGAGTGGCTTGTGAAGATTCTGTGCTTCTCTCCAGCGCAGGGCCGTGGTATATGGAACTTCTCTTGGCAGAAACGAAAATATTTAAGTGCCCAGGCTTTAAGGGCTCGCCTTATCGTCGTAGCTCGCTCGCAGTAACGCTGTTCGATGTCAAGCGACTGCCGTAACCTGGCGGCGCAGCGAGATAACGGACCGAAGTACAGCGGCGTTAGGGCGTAACGGTGTTCCACCCAAGCTTCGAAAAAAAAACAAGCGGTTTATATCATCATAACTGTTCGAAACTTGTAAACCGCTTGCGCTGGTCATACACCTCCCCGTTGTTTAAAGAGAGAAAACTGCAGGTACATTAGAGGCAGAATATAGGTACCTAAACGGCGGCCCCCGCGTTTGTTTAGTTAGGAGCACTCGTTTGATTGGGTTTTACGATAGTAAGCGGAAAAAAGTCGCAGTGGAATAAAAAAATGGCGCGTTTCAAACTGTGCAGGAAGGCGCCGGAACGTGCGGGAATAAAATCAATCACAAACAGAAACAAATACCGCTCGCGCTGTGCCAGGCAGAAGGCGCGTGAGCAGTGCGGAGGCGGGAAATTTCAAATGCGTTGGAAAAAATTCCGTTGAATTCATGACGTGAGGAGTAACACAGGGCGGCGAAGAGTGTAATGGGTGGTAGCAGTGAGCGAATAGCGACGCCATAGCCCATTATGGCGTATTGCGAGAGCTCCCATGTTGAGTAGAACGGCTTCATTTTTGCGCTAAGTTCTCTTTCCGTGGATCAGACGAAAACTGATTTTAAAGTCACGTTTATGTGAAACTCATATAGATGCCTCTTTTTGGACTTCTCTGCCTCGCCAATTGTCATTGGTTCCACTGTGCTGGGGTGTGAAACATCTCTTGACATTCTGTCGTATAGGCTCTTTTTGGACCAGCATCGGAAAATGCGTTGATTAAAACACGTACACCCCAAAGTCACGTAGGAGTTTCGTTACAGGCCCTTGCATGTTGCTTACGGCAGCTTCCCTGCCAGTTCCTGCGTAAAGGCGTTTAGTGTTTGTTATTTTATACCGCGGTGATATTCGACATTCCCCGTGGTTTGCGCCCATATTCGGTCAATACGCAAAACAGAGTTTTGATGAACGCTTGTTATACATTTTCTTTTACATACACATGATACCTAACAACCAATTACTGCAAAGCGCGTGCATCGGCTGCCAACTACATGGAGAAAACTGTGGTAGTCTAGGCGGCATAGTGTCGCGCTCGTAATAGAAATGAAAGTGGCGCGGTTGTGGTCACGTCAGCGTTCTTGCAAGGAACTTTCTAAGGCTCTAGACAAATGTCAACACGGGGATCCTGGGGAACCCCGTATTCCAGGGGCCGCTGGTTTGAACAACCACGCATATTGGCAGTCTTATTGGCAGTATTGTCTTATTTAAAAACTGTAGTTAGAAAACTAGATTGAGACTAGCGGTTTCCCGAATCCGCACAGGCAGGCATCAGAGCAGTCTTATTGAAGACAACAGAGGCAACGCATATCTAGCCGCGTACACCAGCTCTCCATATGCAGTAGCGGGGAATTCGCCGCAGGAATCTTGTTGGCGTCGCCGCCACCGGGCAAGCCTTTATTTCGACCCATGACCGGAACAATTGCAGAAGTTGTGCCCATTAAGAGGCGCATTTGGGCCCTGTCACGAATTCGTTACAATGGCCCGCAATCTTTGTTATGACAACTGACGCGACCTGGCCGCCCGGCCTCGTTCGCCCCGACGCTGTTATGAGTCATAAACAAAGGTAGTTCTCTGCGTGGCGAGCGTCCAAGAAACACATTGAGTTGACTCGAAACGAACCGGTGGTGTGCATAAAATTACTCCCGAGGAGGCGAGAATAACGTTACGGTATCGGAGAGAAATCTCACGTTGTCGCAACCATAAACGTATGTTTGTTCTCGCCGTTAATTAAACAGTTTTGAATTAGATTCGGATTCATCGTCGTAGACTCGGATGCAACGAGCACTGCCAGCTACGCTACTACTCACACCGCTGGTAACGGCGAAACGGTCACAACAACCCTCTATACTAGCACACATACTACGCCGAAGAATGCTATCCAGCTATCGACTACAACGAAACGTGCACAGAGCACGGAACAGTGAAAAAGTCACACTTTCTACCCGGCAGCTCGCTTAGTCAGGGCTGCAACTGCACACAATCGCGCGGTACAATTCGGCCAAATGATGGTATCGTGCATGCTTTTAGGAGCAAAATATCCTCACTGCTCGAGCAGAATGCACAATCACAGCACATATCCCCACAGCCAGGCTTCGTACAGCCCCTCGCGAGGGAAGTGAAGTAAAACTGCGAAACCGCGCAGTTTCGCATCGAAAAAGCGATGTTATTTAACGCTCACTGGCAGGGGTATTGCAGGATGTTAACGTATTGCTGTTGTGCATAATTTATTTATCACGCTGTAGATCCTACAGGGACGATTAATTGTTGTTCGTAATTTATTTCTACACCCCCCTAACATCCCCCAACAACCCCCCTCCCCCCAAGAAGGTTATCGAGACCGCCCAAAAAAGATTCCACAGCCACATACACCTCGACGAGGGATACATGCAGCCTGCAACAGCCGCCTGACAACCCACCCCTCCCCCCTTCCACCACCATCAAAGGGAAAGTTCGGGTAAACAACTGGCTCCGTCGTTTCCCGGCAGTATTCTCGTGGCCCCTGCGCCGCCAGCCGACATAGCAGGCGATCCCGCAAGCACTCCGCGCGCTAGACCGCCCGGTGTCTGGTTGGGTAAAATGTCGGGCCGGAGACACGATCCTTCCTGTCTCTTTTTGTGGACCGGAGGGACAAAAAAAGCAGCACTACTCTGGAAAAAACAAGCACACGCCCATTGCCACAGCGAAAGTAGGAAAGCGTGATTGGCTGCAGCCAGGGCACCAGACGAGCCTGTAACATCAAAGTAAGTAGGCCTAACGGATACCGGCTGCGTTGTTTACCGACCCCTCTCACCCCCTCTCCCCACGGCCTCCCCAGCAGCGCAGATCTTCGCTGAATAGACATTTGTTTAAAGCCACACTAGGTGGCGTTCTCCAAGTCTGCGGCTGGTGTTTTGCTAGTGTTCCACTGCATGGAAGTGGTTTCCTACACTGAAAAAGCCAACCACGCGGGAAAAAGCCTGTGATTTAGACTACTCCAGGCAACCTAGCCCGCAGTCTTATCGCTTTCTTATAAAGAGTCTCATTTTCTGTCATGTAAGTTTCCGGGAAACGTCTAGTAGTCTAGGGAATTAACAAACCGAATTTGTCCATCAATAAGACTAGACTGGCAAAAAGGATGGCTTATTGGGCTTGGAGCAAGCACACAGAGGTTCACAAAAGGAAGCGAAGGCTTTTATAATCATTAATCTTATATATTGTGGTCCGCGTTGTTGAGGAACATCCCTTAAGAGGAAAGCTGAGTACAGTGGAAGGCGCGGCAGCGAATGTAATGTGATCGCCAAACTACTTTGTTAGTGATTCTAGTGTGACCGGCGAGGTGACGGAGACATTTAGGCTGCCGCCGGGTTTTCAGAAGTCATACCGCGCATAAATTAAGGAATACCAGCGAGGGTCGACAATGCAGTACGGAGCTTTGCAGACTGCACTGGTCAACTGCGAATGAAATGCTGTGAACAGGCTCCCTTTTGAATAATATGCTGGAAGAATTCGTCTAAATCGCATTTGTTGAAACGTTGAAAACACGTTTGGTTTATTTATGGCATCTAGAAATAACGTTTGTTTGGAAAATGCCCACAAAAATAATTGGTAGACGTTTGCGAAATTGGAGAACTTTAAGCATAGAAAGTCTGCAGAGCACATGTCCTATTGAAAAAGATAAGATCGCGTAGACGGCTAACAACTACCGCGTAAATGTGGCTTAAGGGCACCAAAATACGTCCAGCCTCAGCATGACGAGACAGCAATATGATGAGTTATAAATAGAATATCAATTTTCTTCCCCATGTGTGTGCCTCTTGAACTTAGTTCTGGTTTCAAAACAAACAGGCAGAAAGTAAAAAAAGCCTCTCGAAAAAAGGTCCAGCGCCATTACCGGGGTAGAAAAAGTTCCTCAATTGTATGAGGTAAACAGACCTAAGTACATTTTCGGGCATACAAATGTGCGTATATATGTATTTATGCGGTAATCACTGTATAATAACGCTTGTTGTAACCATCCAAAGGAAGTGTTAGTGCCAGTGTTTGCCAGCTGTATCGTAACTTTTTTCGCGTAATAGTGAATGTAATTCCATTAGGCCTCCACGTCGATATGGTCAGGAATTCCGTCTAGCATTTCGAAATAGTGAAATAAAACGTAAAAAACGAATGTGGGGCTTCCGATTTTAATGGGAATTATAAAATTACGATATGTGGTCAAAGTGTGGGTGGATGTGGTTTCCGAGAATATTGTGTGGTAATCATAATCCCCAGAAAGAGGAACACTGTTCCACGTTTACTGTTATGGACCTGGTTAATCGTAAGACATGGGATTGCATATTATACCTGAATGGTTTTCTTGCTCTGGGACAGTTTGGAGATTCAAGGAGAAGCATTTCGTGTGTTGCATTTCTTGCAATAAATCCCCTTTCGTTTTGCTGCACTGCCTTTTAAGCATTTGAATCAAATGGCTCAGAATGGGACAACAAGTCAGACAATTAAAGCAGAAAACACGCGCAGAAAACTTTTACAGAGCGACTTAGACAACGCCAGGATGCACTTCCACCTCGTGTATTGCTTATAAGATGTACTTTTATTCTACGCTTGAAGGTGTGTTTATTGGGGTGAAATCACCTTGAAATGTACGTAGGCAATTTTCCAGTTTCTGAAAGTGCTGCGAAATAGAGCAGCAATTTTTATGCGGTTGACCAAGCCTTTAATATATGAAACAAAGTAAATGACTTTATTAAACAGGCTCATGAGCTGAAACCCTTCCCGTTCAACCGAGGTATAATGGGTAAACTAAATACATTGAAAATGGGTGTTCGTATTTAAAATTTAAAAATGTAAAAAGGTAATTAAACAAGATAATTACGCAGAAAATGACTCACTACAGAACAATGATATACAAAAGATCTAAAAGCGATTATCGCGTTATTTGCCGCTGACTGTGTTTCTGCGCGTGTGTGAAATTCTGACAATATATTTGAGGGGTTAGTATTGTTGAATATTAGCGCTAATTAGTATTGTCATTTTTTCTAAAATTTTTAATGTTTTTGTATGTTTTATTAGCTCTGGTTTCCTTCTATGAGATCATTTCTATGGATATAAATAAGTTGTTGTCTTTGTTTGTTATTCGGCAGTCCTGTAAATAGTGGTCAAAACTGTCTGCTAGTAGGTTACACTTACATATGTTATTATTTGTAATGACGGACCTATGAAAATAATACGGAAATCTACCGTGTCCATTGATAAACTGCGACGTGTAATAGTTGGTGGGAAAGGGGTCCGGAATTTTGATAATATTCTTTATTCATTGGAATGAGTATCTTTCATTTCCTTCTTGTTGCCACTCAACATTCCAATGCTTTCCTACGTTAATATTGAGCTGTGTTTTGATAAATTGTAGTGAAATAGGCCAGTCAAGTTTTACGCCATATTTTCGTGTTTTTTAGCCATTTCGTCTGCTATTTCGTTACGGAAATTTCCACTGTGACCTTTAATGTAATTTAACATTATTTTGACCTGTTTTGCTATTTTGTTTAGCATTTCTTGAATTGTTAATATATTTGGGTTCCGAATATGCGGATTGCTACTTGCCTTTAAGGTTGATAGGCTATCAGTATACAACTGTACGTTACCTTCTTTGAAGCTAGTTTTGAGGAATCCAAGAGCTTTTAAAATCGCGATTCCTTCTGCCTCAAAGGTATTGCTGTACTCCGGAAGTTTGTATTGTTTGGTTTTTACTATTTGGCCGGATTTGTCTAGAAATATAAAAGCTGCTCCTTTGTCGGTTTTATCTTGCGAGCCATCTGTAAATACTAAGAAATCTGTCTGCAAAAATGGTTGGGTAAGATAGGTAAAAGATATCTTATCTGCTGAATGCAGCTGCCATGTATCTACTTTGTCACGTATTTGGTCTCCCGTAAAAGCGCTGTTTTTACAGGTGAACATTTTTCCGGCGAAAAGTACGTTAAATGTTTCGATTTCTTTTTCGATCGTCAGATAAATTGGTGGGACATTAGCTGTGATGTTTAAGGCCGGATTGGGTACTGTTTTAAATGCTTTGGTAACTTTATTGAGGCTTGTTCTTTGAATACTTCTTAGTTTTTTTTCCACAGTATGTGGTTTTGGAGGGTGCAGTTGTCGGTGACAGCTGGATGATGGTTCGTGAAATATCGCAGAAAATTACGCTTTGCGGCTCTGCGCTAATCTCGATTTACAACAACCATTATACGATAAAGGTGGGCGTGGACTGAGTTTGATGAGTGCATGCACGAATGCAAGGGGCTTGCAGGAGGAAGCAGCCTCAAAACGCCCAAGGTTAATGAGAGGGCATGGATCGCGGTTGCGATCGCATTTAAATCGTGGATGTAGTTTGGGAGCATCGTTGAACGAATCAGCATTAGTAGAGTCCAAATATGGTCCCTTATCTGGAAAAGGGAGGCGGAACGTGTTCAGTTCAATGGACGGTCGTTGTGCTTCCGTCACTTCGTTCCCCTAAATTATGCAAACAAGACCTTACATTAACGAAGAATTGGACGGTTATCTGCTCACTTTCCTGCAAATGTCATTAAAAGACGATGCTGTTCTGCATACCCTGCCACGCATATGCCCCTCTTCTCTTTCCCGCCCCCCTCTTACGATCTTCTCCTTCAGTTTCGCTCCTCCCACGAAACACAGACCGGAGGTTTGCTCAAGTCATTTCAGTTTTGTCAAGTTCCGATGCTAGCGTCGCCTACTGAAACATTTTGTTACTTTTGGACTTGGAACTCTGCCACAATGGTGCGCCGCGAGCGATTTTTGAAATTCGAGGTCAGAACATCGTTCCCAGGGGATATTCTGTATTTGATATCGGACAAGCTAAACACCTGTGTAGCGATGTCTCGCCTAAAATATGCCTGATGTTTTCTGTGTGTTAAACAAGGTTCGCAAATATCAGCATTACTCCTCAAAGTAAGGAGCAAACCACAGCAAAACTCCTAGAGACGCGAAACAACGAGCAAAAAGCAAGGCCAGGATCTCACGGTGCGCGAGGCCATTTGAGTGGCGGAGCCAGCGCACGCTAGTCCGCCAGCATTTCGGTCAAAGCCGTAACTCGTTTTCGCTTGCATAGCAGTTAGCGCCGGCACCGCTGATGTTCCTGCGCAATGTTCCGCCACCAATATTTCGTCATTAAGGGTCCATGCATATATAAATGTATTCCGTTACTTATTTCTGGCGTATAGCTGGCTGACGAATTATTTTATTCGCCGTTCTGGATGTATTTTCCTAATTAAAATGGAAATTACCTTGAAATTGCTTGCATTGTCTCTTTTTTATGTTCACGTTATACATGCACGGGCACCTTAATCCTTAGGCAATTCCTTAGTAATGAATCCAATAAAAACATAACATCAGGGGTTATAAAACGTACAATCACACATTTGAAAGGAAATTCAGTATAAACATCACCAATAATTCTCAAAGTTGCTTGCCTCATCACGCGTAATTCACGTTAACTAATGTGGATTTCTTGTTCTGGGTTCTGCCCGCCCAGCGCGGCGCGCTGTACTGTCATTCTAGCTCGCGCCCACTAATTCCTACTAATTTTCATTAGCCCATGAATTTGAATTACCGAGCTTTTGTTACAGGTAGCTGTGCTAAGTACAGCCCTTCAGTCACAGTGCATGAAAGTGGCTATGTTAAAAATACTTCGCTATGTTCACCTGCAATTCTGCGGGCGTGGGTTACCATCGAGGCGTGGGGCTTTGTGACGGGACACTTCTCAGATTAGAAGAACGTTTGAAATATCTCCAAAGGTATTAATTTTCGCAGCTATTTCTAACGTCACATATTATATACATTGTTTTATATACAACAGAGACGACCAGGTTTTTATTGAATTTGAAGTTTTTCTTCAAGCACGCTATAATCATGCGACTGCCTATAATGTCCATTTCGGCCAAATGAAAGCCTCATTCCCGAAGAGACGAAAACCGACAACACATAAGTGCGCGTCCGTTGGTTATTATTATCCAGAATAGGATCGTAGCGAACCTGACCGCCTGTTTCATATGCAATATTCGCCTTCGGAGCGTAATGCCAGAAGTTTATGAGTTACATCAGGAGTGAGAGGTTCAGAAGTGGTGACCATTCGGTTTAAATTTTGTGGTCTTACATTGGAGGGGGCGTACTCTGTACCGAGGTCCGTCACCGCCATCATGTAGTGGTAGCGGGGGGAATGAACCGTGAGCAGGACCGCTGCCTTGGTGATGAAGACAAAGAGGCGAGAGCGAAAATAAACTGCGTCACTGCATAGCGAGAGTTGAACAGCGACGATGCAGAAACAGCGCCTTTGCGGGCGAGCCTACAGCATGACTCGGCCAGAACAGTGCTGATTACGGCAGCCTGCAGAGAAATCTCATCGGTCTCTGAAAGGGCTCTGAAACAGAAGCGCCCACAGTACCGCCGCCTTCCAACGCTCAGCGACCGCCCCGAACAAGGTACAAACACGGAAAAACACGCTTCCCCCGTATCGTAAGAGCCGGCGTCTGTTGAGTCTGAGAGAGGGTGAAAAGGAGATCTCAGTGGTTGGAGTGGTCGCAGTGTCAAGTCTCAACACCACCACGGTAGAACCAGTTTGTTCCGGATTTTACAACTTCCGTTGGCGTGAAACATCACAAAACAAGGGCCTGTGTGCAGAAACTCTGCGGCTTGTCGTAACATGTTGGAGTAAGGCGCGCTTTGTCGCAACACAGGAAAACTTCACCGCACTGCACCAAAATTGTTTTGCGCACGCACAGGGTAGGGGAGCGCTGGACCGTTGCAGTCACCACAATATTCATTCATTTCAGTGTCCCAACGGCCAGGTCGTAGCCTGGGGATCAGTTACCACGTTCCCCGTGCTTATTAACACGTTAATTACCCCCTTTTTATTGTTCCAGAGAATGAAGACAATCGGTGGGCAACTTTGTGAAGATTTCTCCCCTCAAATGCTTGGAGTGGGGGAGAATGGGGGCGAGCCATTACCGTGTGCTCTTAACAAAAAAATAATAGCCACGGCCCTCCTTCGCGGGGGGGACATGGACAAGTGGCCACCAAGCGCACACGTCCCTGCCGTATCATGAATACCCCACGGGGAAGTGGCTGGGAAGTCGACAGGGCTCTATTTCTTTTCTGCGTTTAGTATTAGAGGTGTGCGTGAAACTTGGCACAATTTTTTTTTCGATCAAGAAAGATGTTCAAATAAATAAACTTACATTTCTTTTCACGAGCCCTTAAAGTTCCTTGACAAGCTTAGTATGCACCAGTCTGCACTGAGCTGATAGGGGCCTGGCAGTAGCGTATGATAGGAGATAAGTGTCGGAGCGAAATGTCACTGGCTTGCATAAAAACAAGTGTAAGTTGCCGTCCACATGAATTGACGGCTGAATGGAGGGTCAGTGCTTACAAACATGATGTGACAAGTCAGTAGAGGGCGCACCAGCAATAATTTGTTGTTGACAGTTTGTGCAGGGAAAAGCGCGCGAGAGACCTTCACAGGATAACATTACAACCGTGTTCACTGACATTACAACTACCCTTTTTTGTGCAGCGGTTGACGTGATTACGTGAGCAATATAATCAATAGGCAGCTGCGCCTGCATGAACGAGTGGATACCACATTCCTGTCTTTGTGATACGTGCAGATGCCTAATGTTTGCGGCTATCGCAATTGCGCTACGCAGAGCAATACAGGACGGTCTTTCAAGACCGACACGCCCTACATGAGCTTTATAAATATTGAGTGCTGCCTGCCGCAATTCTGTGCTACTCGTGGGCCCTCCTTATTTCACCCACAAGAATCCGGCCTTTTGTTTTAATAAAGCCGTGAATTCACTCAATCTTACGCAATTTATTTGCATATAGGCCACATTTTTGGGTTTTTATGACCTGAAACTCCGTCTAATAGTGGATATAAACGCCGTAAAACAATGAAACAGTTTCCCGCAGCAGGCTGCTTGAATATTTACGCAGGCAAATGTTCAGTACTAGCTTTTGAGAGGCATGATTTTTACAGCGATGAGATTTCAAATAAAGTTCTTGGTCGCGAGGTCTTCCCAGCCGTTTTGAGGGCGGTTACTTTTCGGGGAAGCTTGGACTGCCGCAATCTATTGGATCTGACTAGAAAGCACGCTCCTCTGTATATGCTCTGGGGCACTGTAAGGGCGGTGTAGCCATAAAAACTGTAATCCGTATTAGTTGCGTCTGTCAAAGTGTTAAATATTAGCTCCTACTGAACTGAACACCCTAGGAGTAGATGATGGCGAAAGCCGATGTCCGTCGTCTAATGAGGCAACAGAGCTTTAAAATCACGCTCGCATTTGAACAGCTGTCATGTCAACAGCACTCTCTGAGGGCGGCACCGAAATAGCAAACGTACATACGATTCTAGGTAAAAGGGCATTGGAATATGCAGCGCGTGTCATAGCAGTTTAGCATCAAAAAAGTACCTAGCATGGCATGCATTTTTACAACGCACAACTACAAAAGGGCACATTTCACAGCTACAAAATCACGAACAGGGCACTAATGAGGGACGAATGAAATGGCAATTACCTACGTTTTAAGGGGCCAGAAAATGCTAGGACGCTATGTTTATGTTCACTTTCATTTTTTCTGAAAATAAGTTGAACTTCGCTGTTCTAAAAAAAACGCCTCTGATGTCTTTGGCGCCCGTGACATACTTGGGACGAGCAAGCACAATTTCTGACTTTCCATTGCTGTTAATTGTGACGAAAATGCCTCAAAGATGTAGGCATTTATGGCGATCCGTGTCCGAGTGTCAACGAAAACGAAGGGAGTGACAGTAGAGCCTAAAACAACGTCGCGGAGTGGGTGCATAGGGAGCTCCCTCTAAGATAAAGAGGGAGAGAGTTCCCTTCGCAAGGCTAACGACGCTGGCATGGTGACGTCAACTCAAAGCGCAACTCGCCACCTGCACATGCGATGTACAACAGCACAGCAAGACAGTACGAGATTCGAGATGGCGAGCTGAGAGATCTGGCTTAGAGAAAGCAGTGCGTTCGCAACGGTGTGTACGTTACAAGGGTGACGTCAAGCAGAATGTGGGCTCGCCACGTGCATCAGCGCTGGCCGGCTGTACGGCAAGTCTGATCAAGACATGCGTATCAGGCCGCGGCTGACGTTCACGGCAAAGAGGGAGATGCTAACGCTTTCCTGAGGGTCCAGGAATAAATCGTTAATAGCCTATTTAAATAAATAGGGAGGCATAATTTTCCGGAGTACGCGAAAGAAGAAAAAATATACCTTAATCACTGACGTGTCGTAAACTGGCATTATTTTTCTCCTCGTAAAATTCTTTACTGGGGAACCTACATTTGCTTCAGCAATTAAACTGCTGCATCAATTCTTCAATCTTCACCGTGACTGCCAACTGGGAAACGGTTGCTTTGTTCTATAATTCGAACTAAGCGAACACAATTTGCTTCGAAAGGGGATTTGAATCGAGCGAAACCTCAGTGTTGCGTCAGTTCATGCGGAAAAAGCTTTGTTAGTGGGCCAAGTTTGTCGTTCGAACGTAGGCGACCTATGTGATCGGAAGGTTTTTTCACGTACATCCAACAATCCTGGTCTCGAGTAAAGCGGGTAATTACACACAACATCGGTCTACTGAATTTGACTGAGGAAGGAAAGTGGTTCATTGCACATTGAGAGGTGTGGCCTAAGCTGTTCCACTTGACGTCGGCAGAACCTGAAAACGTAGGAGCACGTTCTATGTGAAACTTGAATGCGTGCAACAGTATTTCAAAATAATTTTCGGTTGCTCACAGCTACTTCCACTTTTTGCTGAGATTTTAACTTGGTCTATAGTTTTATTTTATTACTCAGTCACATATTTGAGGTGGCGAAGAGTTTGTGCTTTTTCTTCAGTTTGAAGGAAGCAGACGGTTGGTGTGGCTGGTGCGGCTTTCTACATTTATTTGGAGAGCGTAGGTTCGGCCAGAAGTGGGAGCGGCGAAGACGGGCAGCGCGTGGCACTGCTGCCGCTGGCCAGGCACCGCTGATGATGATCCAGGCGCTCATGTTGACGATGGCGATGGTGTCGCTACAAGTACTTATTTTCCTCAGCGTAGCGTTGGGCCAGAGCGCCCGAATTAAGTTCGCTTGGCCTTACGACTTGCCGAATAGGTAGGGGGGAATCTCGCATCCATTTCCCACGGCCCAGGGAGAGCGTGCAAGCATTTCACGTGTTTGAAAATGGAGCCGACGAATCCCCTTCCCTTTTCCCCTTTCGACGGATCGTCTGACGCAACCACTTTGCCACCATTCGTCGTACTGAATTAGCAGCCAGCCGAGAGTCTTGATTGGAGAGATTCGAACTGCTAGCGGCTGAGACGGACCGCTGCCACGGGGAAATGGGGTGTTTAAAAACAGACTGGAAGCGGCGGAAGTTAAATTCAACGGAATCGCCACGCAGAGATGTGCTCTGGTCTTCGTGCGAGGCATGTAACGCCCTTGCTACCCCTCTTCATATTGTATGTAAATACTAAATACTGCTTTAACTCGCCGTCGGCTGCATGGCTTCATCACTCCGCTATGCGTAGCAAGCAATGGTAATGGGCTGAGGAAGACGCCTTCGCGACAGTAGACAGAAAGCATCTGTAAACACGTGGCAGGAACAATGCCTTCGATGACATTTGATTTCCAAGCAGATGAATCTAGCTTGATTGGTAAGGAGGGTGAAGAAAACTGAGTAATAGAAACCAAGTACGAATGCGATCGCAGTGATAGAGGATCTATTTTCCGACATTGCGTTGTGTTTTTTCACAGGAGTTATTTTGTCGTTAACTCTTGTGTAGTTGGCTGGGTGGTGCAGGGATGAAGTGTAATTCGCAAACATAAGAACCGGTGCGCCTCAAACATGTGAAAACTGGTGTAAGCCCAATATTGAATAAGAAACATGTCACACTGGGCATAGGCACACGATACGCGTGAGAAAAGATCAAAATGTTTCGTTTCAAGGAGGCCTCTTGACAAATGAAATTTACGACAAACAGTCCTTTAGCGGCAGTTTGTATATTCGACAACTGAGCTCAGTTCAATTTTAGAACTGGAAACCCACTTTTGGGGAGATATAATTGCACGGTTTGAGCTAAATAATATGAATTGGTGCCAAAAACCAAGGCATTTTCACAAATACGTAGAAACGTAGCCATAAATAAGTAATGACCGAATCAGTCCTATAAAGAGCCTGCTCTTCGAGAGGCAACAGAAAATGAAACAAATAATAGTATAAATAACCGATGGTCGAAACATCCGGTATGGCACCATGCCTCTAGAAACATATTTTGCGAAGCCACGCGCAACTAATGCTACGGGGCAAAAGCTAAGTTAGCTTACAAATTTCAATCAAATCTAAAAAATATACACATTTTCAACAAACCCACAGTCACAATATGCGCCACAACAGAGTGAGCCCAAGATAAAACAACTGACCGACGTCCTCCGGCTCGCGGTAGAGATACTACTATCTTCGTGCATTTTGGTGTTCGGTACGAAATAGCTTCTGGCGCGAGCCCAGAGGGATATTAGCCTCACACACTTTTGGAATGGGTGCAGGGCTCAGTGGGTGCCGAAGAAAAACGCGAACATAAGAATGCCTGCATTGTCTATCAGGAAGAATTTTGAGAGGGCGCCGGAAACGCCTTGACCACATGGGCATCTTTAACCTGATCCGAAACCTAAATAAATTACGCCCATCTTCCCGCGAGGGAACCCTGGTGTGATGCGACGCATCGGGGGTTTCAATTGGCGTTTCCATTGGGTTGATTCTCTAAATCGGGTGAAACGTGTTGGGAACGCGTATGATGCATTCCATCACATGCGGGTGTTCTCATCCGCGGGAAGATGGGCGTAATTTTACTTTTCATAAAGGGACCGTCGCTTCCATAACGTCTTCATCGGAAGAATCAAGTCAAGCACGCAGTCGTGAAGCCCAGTGACGCGGAGTCGAATGAGAGCGAGCGCTGACTGAACCGCCGCAGTGCGATACCCGCTTTATATTCACAGCGCCTCAAGGAGAGGAGACAACGGAGGAGAGTCGCGCATGCGCACACTTGCGCGACAGGAGCGGAGCGAAGCGAGCGAAGCGCGCGCTCACAGCTGTGTTTTATGATAATGAGGCGGAGTGAGAGCGTTGCGCGCACAGCTGTCGAAGAGAAGACGGGAGGAGAGTCGGGCATGCGCAGCTGGCGTGAAGACGCCGGAATACGCCGACGCAGGAGGGACATGCCTCAGAGCAAGAGATGCGTCGCATCTAAAAACGCGTAATTTCGAGCCAATCTCTGGAGCAGAAACCGAGGCCCCAATGGAACCCGCACCTTCGGCCTCAGCAGCCCACCACCTTATCCACTGATCTACAGCGGCATGTCAGGTGTATTTAATAAATCCGGCAAGTCTCGGGGTCAGAAAGAAACTCAAAGAGGGGGAGGGGTTAAAGTAGGATCCCCGTTCCTGCGTGTGTAACTTTCTCTGCGGTTACAGCCAGTGGCGTGTTCGCCAGGGGGATTGAAACGTCGGAATTTTTATCAGCAGAGCGGTTTAGGCCGATGAAATACGTCCGTTGTAGACGGCAAACCCTGAAGCCT
The DNA here is from genome assembly GCF_048455015.1 of Haemaphysalis longicornis. Taxonomy (NCBI): domain Eukaryota; kingdom Metazoa; phylum Arthropoda; class Arachnida; order Ixodida; family Ixodidae; genus Haemaphysalis; species Haemaphysalis longicornis. Next base: position 243,155 of record NW_027526386.1, read on the forward strand.
CAGAAAAAATGTGGTTAGGAAGGTCCGAGGAATTGAACTCGAGGTCTCTCCACCGTGAAACCGGCAACGTTAACGCTGGGCCACCGTAAAGCCGCAAATATACTCCGACTTTCCGGGCGCACGGACGCGCGGCCGCGTGGTCGGTGACGTCACGTCTGCTAGACTACGCCAGCGGAAATTTCTACCTGTGTACACTCCAGCTTTGCGGGCGTAGCGCGGCTAGCGTCGCTTCCGGATGGCGCATGCGCAGATGGTTTTGTGATTAGTGCTCCCGCTGTCGTGGAATGCGCGAAACGCTCGGCCTAGAACAGAGTCGCGCGTTTTTTTTGGTGCTTCCGTTAACCCGGCCGTGTGGCGCGCTTTTGCGACAGTGCGCCCTGAGTTCTCCATTGTTTGAACCTTTCACCGTGTCTTTTTCTGTCTGTCCGTGTATTTTCGCGCACTTGTGTCCTGACCATGGCTTGGGCGTAGTACCCTGCGTTCCATAAATTGGCCCTGGCATTACTGGTTAGTGATCGGCTGCGGCGTAAGCGGAAGCGGTCGATGTATATCCGCGAAATATTTGACCAACGCCGCATATAAGCTCCATTCGATTCAGAAGGGGTGCACGGCAACGTTGAAGAGGAAGTTCTGTGGTGCCTGTGCAGTGCAGCAGCGTGGTTCTGCGGTGCCGTGCATCACGGTTACACCGTCAATAGCGGCCCTGCGTGTTTAAAATCGATCGAGGTGCAGGCATAGTCGTCTGCTAATCATCCTCGCCTGTCGTGCTCTACAACTGAATGTTCACGGCCATCTGGGCTGCGTCGTACGCAACAGCGGCGACGCAAAGTTTGTACCACGCATCTTCGAGCTCCACGGATATTTTCACGCGGTCGCCGCAACTGCCGGTAGCCGCCTGCCGACCCGCAACGCCCCAACGCTCACGGCACGGAATCGCTGCACCTCCTCCGTAGCAGGTGCAGCGGTTCTCTGCACCGCGGCGGCACCATTGCGCCACCATGAGCAATCGAGCGACGCCGTGCACGGCACCATTCCTGCAGCGGCGAATCGAGCGCTTTGGTGCAGCGCACCGTGCAACGGCGCAGGCGTTGCAGGGATTCGCGTCGGAATGGAATGGAGGTCGCGGTAGTCAATCCATTTTGTCGAAAACACAGGGGTGCCGCCGTATGGCTTCGATAAGGGACTCCACCACGGCATTGAAGACGTCGCTGTGGTTCGAAGCTTCCATTGCGCACTTGGAGAGTGGTCGGGCACAACAAAAAAAAGGGCCCATCTCCCCGCGAGGGGGACTCGAGTAAATGCGTCGCATAGGGGGTGGGTGTATTGCGTTAACGTTTAGTGTTTGGGGAGTTGGTGCTATCACGAGTACACCACGCAGCTATCACGCCGCTAGCACGCCGCTGAGTCGCCAACGCACGCCGCTGACGACGTAGTTTGAATGAGTCAAGGATATAAGGCGCGTTCGTAGCCTTTGATTCTGTGTCGGTTTTGTGGCGCAGTGGGAAGAGCACCACGTACCTCGCATTCCGCCCACAGGTAGTGAATGCGTTGTATCAGCAGCTTCTTGACGTAGTTTGAATGAGTCAAGGATATAAGGCGCATTCTTAGCCTTTCATTCTGTGTCGGTTTTGCGGCGGAGTGGGTAGAGCACCATGTACCTTGCGTTCCGCCCGCAGGGTCGTGGAATCGAAACCAGGCGCCGGTAACTGTTATTTCTTTCTATAGTGTAGGGGGAGGCTTGCTGCTGCGGATGCCGACGCACGGGTGACATCGTGAGCTATACAAATGCTCTGAATTTAAAAAGCGCGCCGAGAGAACAGTCGAGCGAACGGACGTGCGTGGGCGCTGTACGGGTGGTCCGGACGGGTTGGCGAGGTGCATGACGGGTTACGGGGCCGCCGGCGGCCCCATACAGCCCGACGTTTCCCGCGCGAAAGGGACCGGGCAGCTTGACGGGTGGCGCCACCACTCGGCGCTCCCCTCGTCAGTGGAATGAGCCGGTGCATTACTACACAGCTTCCTGTTGTTTTAAAAGCAGCCCATTTCAGTAACTCACGATGTCACCCGCGTTGACGTCCGTAGTAGTCCGCACCGTCGTTGTCCGCACCCCTCCCCCTACACTATATAAAAAAAATACTATCCGGTGCCTGGTTTCGATCCCTCGACCCTGCGGGCGGAACGCAATGTACATGGTGCTCTACCCACTGCGCCACAAAGCCGACACAGAATGGGAGGCTAGGAACGCGCCTTATATCCTTGACTCATTCAAACTACGTCAAGAAGCTGCTGATACAACGCATTCACTACCACTAACTCCCCAAATACTAAACGTTAACGCAATACACCCACCCCCTATGCGACGCATTTACTCAAGTCCCCCTCGCGGGGAGATGGGCCCAATTTTTTTACCTTGTTTGCTTCGGTGCTTTGAATATTTTGGTGGTGCTGTGGGCGGACATGTGAGATGGAACGAAGTCTATACAGATGTATAGGGTTCTTAGATGCAGTAACGGCTACGTAAACTTGTCGGACGCTTCTAAAGTTGGGTATCGGCTACAGTGGCATGAGCGCTTTTTGCAGCGATCTACGCTTGGCTCCACCCACTTTAAGTACGAATAAAACTGGTATTATTAGTATTCATTTCTTCTTAAATGCACTAACGGCTACATAAATTTATTTCACGCTTCTAAGTTTGGGAACGGGCTACACTGACATGAGCGCTTTTTGCAGCGCTCTGCGCATGGCTCCACGCGATGTGAGTAGGAATAAAACTATTATGGATATTAGTATTCATTTCTACCACTTTAAATTATCTTCACTGGCTTCAATGACTACGGTTTCCACTCCAGCCTTAGCGCTGGGATACCTCGATGCGTGTGCTTTGAAAAGAAAGGCATTTGCGTACGAGATGGATTACTGTGTAGCCGTAAAAATGTTGCGGTAGTTTACACTTTCTTTCTGTAACGTGAGCTTTGTGCCTTCGGTTTTGGTGAGCGACGCTGTGACAGCATGATAGCCTGAATGCAGAAGTGGAACTCCCACGTTTGTGGTGGTCATTTTATCAGCCAAAGTTATTCACCCACCCAACTGCCCAAGCTGCCAACCACCCATCCTCCGCTACCCGTTTTACCATCTGCGTGGAATAAATCCTGCAGACCGAGAGTTAAAAAATGTGGTGGTGTTAACGTCAGCCGGTTTTTTAATGCTTAAGTATTCTTTACAGAGTACCTAAAAATCGTGTAATGCCTCGTGAAGACGCCAAAAACGCGCGATTAGTTGCCTCAAATATGGGTGCATCAGCCAAAGTCCTCCAGCACAGACACATTTCGGAAACTCTGGAAAAAAATATAGATTTGGAGATGGGTGCATACAAGTTCAAAATTAAACAGCAAAATCATCTAGCCCTCCATCTAATGATTACGGTGGTCGAACGCAAAGCTTTTTTCGCGCGAAATCGTATGGGAATTGGTCAAAGACGCTGCGTTCAAAAGACCAAACTGCGTGCTGGTCAAATTCGAAGCTCAAGTGGTCAAAGTTTAAATCCAGAAGGCCCCCAATGAAACCCACACGAGAACGTTTTGCGAGAAACCATCGTCGTCGTTAGACGGAGAAGTGCATGATTTTGCAAGGGTACGTGGCAGCTTGTAAACCACCGCAACATTCAGTTATGAAGCTGAGTACAGGTTTTCGGCACCCTCCTGTCTATCGTCCTTCAGCCACGCAGGAATTGGTTTTTGAAAAACCATTAACCCAGCAACCATTGCTATTCTTGTAAAGCAATGCTTCTCCACGACACGCAATGATGTTCTATCATACGGTATTTATTCTCTAAACAATTCCCGATGACGTTAGTAAGAGCATTTCTAAGAAATTTAGCACGTTTCAGCCGTAGGGAATGAAGTTACGGAAATGTCGTCCATCACAATTTCTGTTTTGAGGTAAATCTTAGAGGCACCCCCCAACTTTGTCTTTGCTTGTGCCCGACACTGTTTCGTCATCAACTGTCAAAGGCCAGCGCCGCAGCATTCCTGGATCGGTTGCACACACCGGCTTTGTGGGAGCGTTTAGCTGCAATATACTCCTAGATAAGTGAAACTGCATGCAGGCATTAAAAAAATTGCATGAAGGAAAGGACTTTCACTTCCAGTTTGACTTCCAGCTTGGCGCATTGAGCGTCGTCTGCTATTTGTAAATACTGAGTATGGGCGTAAATCACACACATGGCATGCCTTGTAAAGGTGACATCCACGCTCAAGGTTTATCGATCGGAAAAACGTTCCTGTGGTTACCTACGCTTTGCAAGCCGCACCGCAGAAAAACGACAGAAAGCCGTGCACAATAACGCTGCACCGACCGCAACCCGCATTCCACTGGCGAGTGGTTTGCCACGGGCGGCGCTGTTCGCTGAAGCGACGGTGGTGCCATACAACGGCCGCCCAGTCCCTATACGCCTCGAGCGCGGCCTGTAGGGGCGCCACTGAAATCCCCCTAGCGGCCCGTTTCGAAAGCAGCGGCGGGAGTCCGCGCCCCGCTCCCCTGTGCCGCCGCTGCTTTTGCGGCACGTTCACGACTGAGATTTACCGTTTGCAGGCGTTTGAAATCCATGTTTATGTGGAGCAGTCACCCTGTTCGCAAATGGGGCTTGTTTATGAGAGTGTAAATGTTTCTGACGCGATCTTAGTGTGGTATATTCGGTCTGTGTGGTGTGGTGTATTCGGTTCCGCGACGCTGGCCAGGTGTGTGCCACAGGCCAGCGTCGCGGAACCGGCGTATGATGGAGCCGATTGTAGTTACACTGACCTGAATTTACTATCCGTGTCTCCGTAACCACAGGTTCCTCAGATGTTCATGCTACGGCTATACACTACGGTTTAAATCGGTTTTGTGCGCTTACGTAATCAGCGGAGCACTCATACCTGACAGCACGCCAGTTACGTTTGCCAATATTATACCTCAGATATCGATCACCACCATTTACAACGTGTAAGTAAGCGCAAAATGGACAAGGATGAACGAAGTGAACGGGACACTCGTTCGTCCTTGTCCATTTTGCGCTTACTTACACGATGAATGACCAATTCGCCCAAGAAACCACTCTGACCATTTACAAGCCAGTCTGTGTTAATTTCGGGAATATTCAACAAAAGTACGATGGACAATGCATAATTACACTCGGGGATCAGCACACGACAGAGTCGTCTTGTCGTGAGGTGAGCGCCCGCAAACATTCATCTGCTACATATATCATCTGCGAGCAGCGCTGAAACGGGCTTAGAATATAACCTGCGTCCGTGACTAAACGCTTCTTCGAAATATCGTCATATGGCACAGGGAGCCTGCAGAATAAAGGAGAAACTGAAATCAGAGGGCCTTATAACATACCTCACTCTTCGAACGACACCTTTCATCGCTTAATTGTTGAACAGCCTACCCTGTATACTTCCAAAAATGCGTCCGCCGTACGATCAGCTCTTCGTTGAAGTAGAAAAACAAAAGGAAAGTGAACGCGACATTTGTGTGTGGGATTACTAAACCGTTCATTGCTTGATTCCGCTCAGCATTTGTACACAGCGTCCCCCTCCCCCCCCCCCCACCGATGTCTCGCGAACAAGCAGTGCATTTCGCATATAGTTGTTGGCCTAGTGAACCCTACCTGGCTTAAGTTTCGACGAACGTCTTTAGCATGTCAGATGCTGCGCTGTTTTTTTTTTTCATTTCTGTTAGAGCTATTATGTTTCTTAATTCCGCACTTGCATAGCATTTTTTTCGCCGTGGTTTCATTAACTTGCCTTGGTTCTTGCTATATGGCGTGTGTAGGCACATATTTAACGACGCACAGGCTTGGAATTTACTTAACATTTTCGCATGGTTTATATTCTTACAACAGGTATTAGTTATTGTCCGGGATTGGGTAATCACATCCCCGAAACACATTTTTCTGCGACGTATATATGCCAAACGAAGCCGCGTTAGTTGTCCACGCTGCAAAATGAAGGCAAGCTCTCATTGTGCCAGTATCAGGTCTAAACGAGGCGACAGTAGAATTCATTTGTGCCTGATGTTTTGGAGGTGACATGGGTGATTTGCTGCTGCCGTCGCCGACGCCCGGAAGAGCGGCGACGAAGCGCGCAGAAACACGTCCCCGGGTAGCTCTTGCAGGCGATCGCGTACTTTACGAAGACGTAACTGTTTTTTAAGTGACCTAAACGTACTATTTGCATATAGACTTCACCATAACAAGTTTTTTTTAGGGCGCGGAAAGGCGAAAAGAAGCGAAACAGAACCAAAACACTGCACGAGCCCCTATTAGCCGCGCAGCGCAAATCCCGTCAACGCGGCGGAGAAGCGGCGGCAGGCGGCGCAGCGGTCGCGAAGCTCGAGGCGTATAGAGACATGTCCTATCCCGGCGCCCATGCCGCGGAACCGCGCCGAACTCCGTCCGACACGCCGGCGGTTTTCTGACGCCGGAGTGTAGAGGGACCGGCATTCGCCGACGTAGCGTAACCGTGCCGCGCGCGCGCGCTTACGCTACGTCGAAGTATAAACGTGCCTTAAGTCCCGAGGGGTACGGGCTAGCACCGGTGGGGAACCATAATATGTGCAGCCAATCGGAAAAACAGCTTCCCCAAGTGTGAATCGAAACTGGGTCACTCTAGTTAATAAACTTGCGGTCGTCCTATTGGGCTATCATTGTATTCCGGGCGCACAGTATTTTCTTTGGAATCGCAGCGAGGGCGTTGTCTTTGGGCTTACCCGCGGGTTCGAAGGCGTCCTAACGCGTTCCGCTCTGGGCGACATGTTAAAGCGTGCTGACGAAACTAACAGGGCGTGCCAGTCATAGGGAACTTTAGGCGACAATTTCAACAATAAATATGACGTGACGACATGGAGCGGGTACTTGACGCGTTACTTAGGTCAGCTCATCGGGCCATGGAACGAATAATGATCGGAGTAACACTTAAAGACGCAAAACGAGCTTTTTGGATCACAGAACAAACTTGAGTAGAAGATATCATAGTTCAACTAGAAAAGGAAATGGACTTCGACGGGGCGACGTAGTTAGGCGAAGTGACAATCGGTGGGCTACCAGGATAACAGAGTGGACAACGAAACACGGGTCTAGAAACAGAGGAAAGCCAATTACTCGATGGAGGGACAAAAAGAGGAATTCTGGGGAAAAGAATGGACTCGAGCGGGGTGGGACAGGAGGTGCTCGAGGTGGATAAGAGAGGCATTTGTCCTGCATTGGACCTAGTGGGCTGTTGCTGCTACTGATGAAGCAACAGTTTGGTCTCCAACGAAGGGAGAGGGCGCGGTACGTCTGTTGTTTCTCCAGCCTTGCACCCCTAGTGCAAGATGCGCCAATATTTTCCTTAGGTGTAGTATTTCTCGGCCCGTTAGCCACAGCTCACCATTCGTAAAAAACTCAGCCACTACGCCAATAACAATAAGAAATGCCAAACGTTGGTTAATTTCAACCCAGGTGTACCAATGTAAACGGTTCGCGTTACGTCCCGCATGTGCGCCAGATCCGCCATTCTTTTATACATTAAAATTATTTTTCCGGAAAAGCACGTTGTTGGGCTAGTCTGTTTTATATATTTAAAAGTAGCACTGCTCACGAAGACACGATTGTGAAAAATGAGCTGTGGTATGTGCGCCCACTGTCGTGTTGCTCTTTGCGTAATCATTACGCTACTTTTCACCGTCCGATCCTTGTGAGCTGGTTTACATTTGAAAGTTCTTGGAACTTGGTTAGCCTGAGCTGTTTACAAAAGAGGCAGTTTTGGAGCAAACGAAGTGCGGGAACTGTGTTAAAATGAAGCCAACAAGGAACGGGAGACGTGGGGCAACAAATAGACAAGCGATCCCATTAACGGGACTGCCAACAAGCCTGTACTAGCCAAAGAACCGAAATTGGACATGCTAAAAACTTGTTAACTACATCGCACAAAGCTGTCGTCAAACTACGGTGTCGCGTCAGGCTGTTTGTTTCCCAGTGGCTCCTCGGAGAAACGTGAATACTTCAGAAACGTACACAAGGAGGCCTGATAGAGCATCTCGCTGTAATACATTGACACGAGGAGTAAATAAGCCATATCCGCTTCTCTGGGGGTGTAATGCTGTCACAAATGCACGGTGCTGGCTAATATATACCTGAAAAAAATTGCTGATAGACACACGAAGGTAGCGAAATATTTTCCCGTGATTTTCATTGTCTCCGGCGTAAGTACGGTCATCTGGCAGTTAATAAGAACGAAATTAAATGAATGAATGAATGAATGAATGAATGAATGAATGAATGAATGAATGAATGAATGAGCGTTATAAGCCAGAGTTAGAATTCCTTGCACACCATTTTTATCTACTATATTTCAGGGCAAATATGCACTAAATTTATCTTTTGGAAGAAATACAGCAGTGTCGGACCATGGATGTCATAAAATTATTCAGTTGAAATTGATTCTGCGTAACATTCGTGTATAACGACTGGTTCATAAGGTTTACAGGGTAATCGAGAACTCGTTTGGCAAGAAGGCTGCTAGGCATGAACATATGGGTCCCAAATCACTTGGTTCACAACAGCCCTGAACTCTATATAGCAGCAAAACTACGCATAAAATCAACATCATAAAAGCAATACTGGCGAATAAAAGGCCACATGTCGAGAATTCGATGGAAATGGAAGCAGGGCAGGGCAACCGATTGTTTCGACCACTCTGACACGCGGCGGATGAGTCACAATCTAACAGGCGGCTGACGAATAATCTTTGGGATATGGGGAGGAGTGGGGATGATTGTATACGCGCGAATACCGAATGGAAAAGTTGCGGAGACCATGGAGTAGGCAACATGAGAAAAAAATTGTACAAAAATCCATTATGTGCATTTGTATGGTTTAATTATCCTTATCTGGCGATCCGCAGTCTGTCTGTCATCGGGTAATAGTCGGAATGCGCTGTGAGCGCCTGCATTAATAAAATTTCCAGAAGTCTGCTAGTTTTTTCACATTGTAAAACATATCGCTCAGTCCTAGATGGGCCGGTGTGCTCCAGCGTTTATAGTGTAATATTTAACACATGCATGGTTGGCTCAGCAAAGGCTATCTATCAGAATAAAAAGATAAGATGGTTCACGTTTTATACTTCTCTGCGGCGTATTGTATACTGCTGTCACACGGGCCGCTTCAATCGCTGTTTAGTTTATCCTGATCGAACTGAATGCGGATTGGCTGCCACTGCGCAGCCAATTTTAATTGCGATCCAGCTAGATCACAATAGACTCAATCTTTGTTCCCCAAGCCAGATTTATGCTTACAAGCGGCGCGATCGGACATGAGCACTGATCCTCCAGTCTCAGCTGAGTAACGCCATAGAATTTGGTAACTTAGATTGGCGCTACAAATTGTATCAAATAACTGGGACTGAAACAATCGTGCCATAATATTAATTTAGTTTTTTTCCATACCTTTACTAAATTGTATTTGTACACTGTCAAAATGCACGACTAAATCCACCTAAACAAACAAACAAAAAACGGCGTTGCCATGACTGCCACTTTAGTACAACAATTATTGCTAATTCATGTTGCAGTTTTGTCGCTTTTGGGAGGAATATAAAGAAGAACACATTGAAATTCAAATGTCGTAGCGAAACAAGGGCTCACACATCGCAACACAAATCCCGGCCACCAATCCCGGCCACAAATTCAGGAACCACAATACGTATGTCCGTACGTACAAACGTTTGTATACTCTGAAAAAAAAACAGGGTTGATTGTGGCGCACATCGGTATTCGTGAATAACATAACGGCTTCAACGAGGATGTTTGGCGATCTTGATGAGATCGCTGACGCGGTCCACAAAACACTACGAAGTGTATTACAAATCGGGTTTGGATTGCTGAGGTGCCAATACAATCGTCGAACGCTTTCTGCTCCAAAGCCAAATTGCTTGTTAAGAAAGAAAAAGCCAAGCAATATACTTGTGGCCTTTGGAGCAATGAGAAGGGATTTTTATTGCAGTCATCTTCATCCGTACAATACACCAACTCGCAGTCAATAGTTTTGAAAAAGGCGACGTTAAAGAAGACATGAGCAACGCTGTCCACGATAACGCCAATATGTTTCCTGTTTAAAGGGAGTCCGATGAATACATATTTTGGAGATAGGCTGCGCGTTAGGACGCTTCGACACATAGCTACAAACGACATCCACAAATGGTATTGAATGTCTGCAACGAACAAGAAGGCACCTAAAATTGCCGCGGAGTACCTCTTCAGATCAGGTCAATACAAGCTACGGATTGGCCTGAGAGGTGGCAATGTCTTTCGCTAAGTTCAACTTTAATTTGACCTTAAACGAAGCAGCTCAACTTTGTCTCAAATTGGCTAAAGCTATTTAAGGAAGTTGCGAAGGCAAAAATACAGCTTTTCTCGAGTTCTCGCGCTACCATCGAACACGGAAAATAATTGGACACTTAGATACTGCGACAACACTGGCCTAAATAACCACATAACATATATGTGGGAGGTTGCTGCTTGCGGCGATACTTTGACCACATGACTTCGTCGCTGCGGTGGAATATTTCTTTGCAAATGCAACATGTTTCTAAAGGGAACATTAGTAGAGAGGAAAAGGCTCGTCATCTGTTTTCTGAGGGAGCTTGCAAGAAAATTACCCCGCATTTCCCAGAGGGGAAGAATGTGAAAGTGCGAATGCACGAGTTGAATTTGCGCGGTTCGGTAATGTTCGCGAAAGAGAGATCACACACACACACACAACTACAAAGAAAGAAAGATGCATTTATTCACAGACACCTATTTGTGTTGTCGTTGTACTTGATTGCTAGAGCGGATCTCAGCTTTGAAATTTCGCGTCAGTACTCCTTTAAGCGGGTGCATTAGCCCTTCTCACGCCCGATTCCTGGCCAATCCCCCACGTGGGTATGTGCCATGCACAGACACCTTTTTGTGTTGTCGTTGTACTTGATTGCTAGAGCGGATCTCAGCTTTGAAATTTCGTGTCAGTACTCCTTTAAGCGGGTGCATTAGCCCTTCTCACGCCCGATTCCTGGCCAATCCCCCACGTGGGTAATGTGCCATGTCAGCGGCCAGGCAGCGCGCGCAAATCTCCCCCCGTTGCCAAGGAAGACGAGGAGATTCCTGGCCAATCCCCCACGTGGGTATGTGCCATGTCAGCGGCCAGGCAGCGCGCGCCCATCTCCCCCGTTGCCAAGGAAGACGAGGAGCGCGCGCACCCGCAGCTGTTGCTTTGTGGACGGACGGCGGTCGCCGGAATTCAGGGTCGCTTATAAAGTGCATTCGCACTTAAAAAAACGCTCTTGATTGAGGCCGTACAGGAATATCTAAGGCAGTTTTACAAGTGAAAAAAAAAATTTTTTTTCGAGAATGAAAGTCTGCTTAAGTGCTTTGACTGGAAAAAACTGTGTGCGGCTACATCATGTTTACTTCTCTATCCTTAGCCTTACTTGTCTAATTTTGCTCTCCTTTTTGAATTGTTTTTCTGTTGTGCTTCCGTCTTTTTTTCTGTATTTAGGTGGTACACCGCTTTTAGCTGGTAGAGAAACTGGCGCCACAAAAGACAAAGAGGCCGTTTGCACATCAACAGACAGTGCGAATAACTTCAACGGACAGAATAACGACACTTAACATCACTAGTCTTTAAGAATCAGTGTTGCGTGTTTTGTAGGTGCATTTGGCCCCAGGGACCCACGCGTTCACCTCCTACCATTACCTATGCCGCCGCAGGTACAGTGGAGCACAGACGCGGCGCACGTTTGTTAGAACGTAAAAAACAGAGTCAGCACAAAGGTTTGATTGCCTTCTAGAGGGAAATTTTCCATTTTTTTCTAAGAATATACGTGTTTTTTCACACAAACTTTTCTGCGAACTTTGAAGTCAGTTCAAGACTTCCGGACCCTGTTCACTGCTTACGCTCTCGGCCTTTCGTGCGAGTGGACAGCGATGTCGTATTTTTTAATCATAACGCAGATATGGTTTTCGCTTTAACCAACGGTGCGAACTATACGTCTTCAAACACGGGTGTGGGAGGGACGTCGGCGATACAACCTTGCGAAACGAAGGGAGGGAGCTCTGGTTAAATCAACAAATCGGTGAAGCCTGCGATTTGTTTAAATGAAGCACTGGGCATTTTAAATGCAAAGCATTTCAGTAACTCACGATGTCACCCGCGTTGGCGTCCGTAGTCCGCACGCTCACTGCGCATGCGCGTCGAGTCGAGGCGATAGCGAACACTCTCTCGCGAGGGACATTGGATTGGATTCGAACACTCTCTCGCGAAAGGCATTGGATTGGATTCGATTGGATTGGCTTGGATTGGATTGGCTTGGCTTGGCTTGGATTAGATTGGATTTGGATTGGATTGGATTGGATTGGATTGGATTAAAGTGGATTGTGTTGGATTGTGTTTTGTCATAGCCGCGGTATGTTGCGTCATAGCCGCGGCAGACGCGCTGGGGCCGGCGCATGTGCAGTACTCTCTCTTCCGCGGTTCCCTCTCCGTCGGGCGCGCTGCGCATATAACCGGTGTGCCATTCTCCGGCGAAGCAACATCCGCGTTTGGCTCAAATGCCTAGAGTCCACGCCGCTTTACAAGTACGCCAACGTCGTCGACTGGGACCGGCTTACGCAGTCCCCTCAACGTATATAAGCGGCGGAGCGCGCGTTCGGAATTCAGTTAAGGGCGTCTTTGCTTGGCTTTCGCTTGACGTGACGCTTTGCTTGACTCGAATAGATGCGACGCATTTACTCGAGTTCCCCCCGTGGGAAGATGCGGGCGGCTTTTTTTTCAGATATGATGGTGATTCTTTTTATTTGGGGCAGAAAAACTGGGAACTTCGGAAGGGTGCGGAGGTCAGGGGGATTGAGTTCGCCGAAGCAATACCGAAAGTTGGGATAGTGGGTACATCACGTAAAATTGAAAGCGCAATAAAACGACGACGAAATGAAAGGACACCAAATCGTTTGTTTGTGTTTCTTTCTTTTCAACCCCGTTCTTTGTGTCCTTCCAAATTCCCCCGTTGTTGTGACCCTGGCTTACACACGAATGGGCTGACGAGTACTGGCATGGCTAGGGTTAAAAAAATATGAATCTAAAACAAAAACAAAGAACTCGCTCGAGTGTGCGATGAGGTAACTGTCAAGAGGGGTGGCCAAACCGCCGAAAGGATGGTGATAACCTTTCAGCGAGGAATTCTAACCAGGAAAGGCAGAGGCAGAAGATGCAGGGATGCTCGGAACGAAGTAGGACTGCCCAGCGGACAGGTCGTGAGTTTCTGTATCCTGTCAAAGGATGGCCAGAACGCCGGTGTCGTGTGGCCGTTGCAGGATGCCCAGGCACCTCGTCCCTACCTTCTACCAGGGGAGTCTCTACAACGTGAAGTGCGGCCGCCCTCTCTCCGCCCTTCGCCGATGGCACTGACCTCGCAAGGCCACCCTCTACGGTGCACCACCAATGCCCTACGCTAATGTGCCTCTCCGAAATCTGATATTTCTTCGCCTCGTAAGAATGCACTAACCTTTATTTTCCACGTACTTTTCTCCTCCCTTTCCTCCGTCATCTATGTCCGTGTTTGATTTGCCATTTATCGTCGACGTCTATCCATGCGTAAATCCCTGTAAATCTGCGTGGTTTTGTCTTAAACCTGTTTCCCATTACCTCACCTTGAGTCTCCCGTTACCTCACATCACAAATTGGGGTCAGCGACAGGACTCTCCTTTAACACCTCGGAGAGTGAGACTCAAGTGAGTGGAAAAGATTTACAGGTTTAGGGTTTCAACATAGGCATCGGAGAATTAGAAAGACTTGTTGCCGATAGAATTCAAGCAGGATTGAAAGGAATCAGCACTACGCATTTTGGGTTCATGGCGAGCGTGCTAAATTGAAAGCACAACGATAAGCACAAACGCAGTGTCTTAATGACAGCGCGAAACAGAAAGGCAAAGATTGAAGCAGAATATGAAGCGGAAGAGGAATTTCAGGTAAAGCACATAACCATGCTGAACAGGCAGATAGCTGTCCAAGACTAGAAGCTGCCGAGAATGCACCCCACGGAAACTTTCGAGACGGCCTCCAAGAAGACAGCAGGATACAGCCCAACAAGAGTCATTTGGCAACAGAGAAACCCAATTTCGAGTTCCGAAACAAAATATTGGCGAAAAAGGTTGAATCCACACCTCATGAAAACATACCGCAGTATGGTGATGGATTTTTACCGTCTGGGAACACGGTGAAAGAGTCGGAAGCCACAAAGGGGTACCAGTTCCCCAAACCGATTTGTTGCTTTTTGATGAAAGAGGAAATGCAGCTTCCTTGCCTGAGTGCTCTGAGCTTCAATCTAACCCTGCACAGAAGTCTCAACTTGAAGAGACGAGGAAAATCCGCAAACGCAAACGCAATGTGAACGAGGAGAAAAAGACTTCCTTGACGAGGGTTGCGACAAACCCGAAGATCCTTCCGTCACAGAACAGACGCAAATGTCTGAGGAGGACGATTTGTTTACCTTGGTTCTTGAAGTGGAGGCGGCTCCAGTTTAAAGCAAATTTACAGACGCTGCGCAAGATTCGCCTCGCAGGGACACATTCGCTGTCATGGCCAAAACGCAATAGTTTCGTCAATGGTGAACCGACTGGGGACAGGTGCGCAACCGGTCATTCCCAATTCAGTATTCGAACATGAGGTCCAAGTCGGACAGAATTCAAGAAGTGTCCTCAACTACCCCGGCTTCTATTTGTCCAGATGAGCAGAACAGAAATACACGTGAGCAAAAAGAATTATTGGTTATTCACAAGGCCACGCCATCTCAAGCTTCAAAGCCAGCTCTGCTGGAAATATAGAAGAAAAGAAGACGTGCCAAACCGATCGGCTTCTGACGGAAAGAAAAGAACAAGGATCGACTTAAGTCACTTACTTGTTTGGGAACCTGAACATTTAATAGCGTCTAGTGCGTACCTGTCTGGACTATACCAACTACCTCCAACTGCATAACGACTTTTGTGCAGTGACAGCTCCCTCCAGGGATAACTTTTGTTACAGGTATAGACACTTTTTATTTACTATGGTTGCCAACCTCCCATGAACAATGATGGACAGCGGCTAGTGTTTCAGCAGCAATGCTTAGAATAGTGCTCTGGAGAACTTTTTAAAGAGGGGGGTGATGTGATGAGGCATCTGTCAAGAGGGGTGGCCAATCCGCCGATAGGATGGTGATAACCTTTCAGCGAGGAATTCTGGCCAAGAAAGGCAGAGGAAGAAGAGGCAGGGATGCTCGGAACGGAATAGGACTGCCCAGCGTGCAGGCCGTAAGTTTCAGTAGCCTGTCGTAGGACGGCCAGAACGCCGGTGTCCTCTGGCCATTGTAGGATGTCCGGGCACCTGGTGCCGACCTTCTACCAGGGGAGTCTCTACAACATGAAGTCCGGCCGCCCTCTCTCCGCCCTTCGCCGATGGCACTGACCTCGCCAGGCCACCCTCTACGGCGCACCTCCAACGCCCTACCCTGGTGTGCCTCTCCGACATGTGATGTTTCTTCGCCTCGTACGAATGCACTAACATTTATTTACAACGTACTGTTCCTGCTTCCCGAGCGTTTTCTCCATTGTCTATGTCCATGTTGTGTGTGCCATTTATCGTCGACGTCTATCCCTGCGTGAATCCCTGTAAATCTGCGTGTTTTTATCATAAATCTGTTTCCCATTACCTCGCCTTGAGTCTCCCGTAACCTCGCATCACAGAGTGGCTGAGTATGCCGTGCTCAAGAAAGCTGAGTCATTTTACCGCAACGTACGAACTGTCTTTAGGACCACTTGTTATTTAGTTCCCAATTAACCTTCTTCCGTCCATAAATATTTATTCGGTATCCATCTCTTTCTAATCCTATTGAAATTCGTTTCGGCGATCCTACTACCACCAGAGCTTTGCTATTTCTTAAACAAGGAGTGCAGCCTTCCAGAAATTTTAGTCGCTGCTTATTTAGTGCCCAGATAGCCTGGGTTGGCAAATATATCATTGGCCATAGCGCATATTTAGCTAACCATACCGTGATAATGAGGGCACCAGTTCACCATGGACGTGAACACTATAATTCCTGCCTGTCGTAAATACACAGGTTCCGACGAGTGGCGTTTGCTTACAGAAAACAGCTGGAACTTCTGTTTAGTGGTACTACTGCGAAACTAATTGTGTGATACAGCACAGATCAAATGACCAGATACCCATGGAAGTGTTGTCCACTGTTGTCTACGCAGGGTTCCTAACGAGAGGACGCGCTACTGCGGCTGATGAGAGCCAGCGCCAGCCGCGAACGCGCCTGAGCCTTTACCTCTGGAAGGACCACCCGTTCTTTGTAGACCACCAGTGGAGCCGGTTTTGAATAGTCCGTCCTGAATTGTCCTGAGCACCGCACGAACCGCTCTATTGCTGAGCCACTGCGTCAGCGTACTCTCCTTCTAGGTTGCAGCGTGGCTGAAATGGTTGAAGGAGATATGGGAAAATATAAAACACTGTTACTCTCTTCGAACGCAGCATTCTGGCTTACCGATATATTGCTCAGACAATGTGTTTTAGGTTTTAAATGCAAGCAACAGACATGGAGCCACTCCAGGAACACGAGTACGGCCAGAGGAAAACATCAAGCTTAAGGGATAGTCGCGGAACCTAAACTCCCAGTAGTACAAGACAGATGCACACACTGTTCGGTCGTACTGCGGCAAGCTTTAGTTTGTTGCTACTTGACCTGGCTGGCAAGACATAAACGCAACAGGAAATACAGGAAACTATGGCAGAAATATTTGCGAAGATATTGAAGCTAGACAAACGGGTCCCCGCTACCGAGGAGAGAGACAAAGTTCGCAAGACGCCCGAGAGCTACCCGAGCAGAGAAAGGATGAAAGAGATGCTCGAAAGTGATGAGTAAGTCCCAGAAAAACAGAAACAAAGCAAAGCAGAAGCATCAGCTCACAATTTGGCAATGGAATTGCAGGACCATTGAACAGAAGAGACAAAATTTGTTGCATTTCAGGAAGAAAGAGAAACCGGACATTCTGGCCATCCAGGAAACTCAAACAAATAGCCTTAACGTTAGAGGTTACGGTACCCACATTGCCGACGGCAAGACTCGCACTGCCACCCTCGGCACGAAGAGCTCAACGATGCAACAGCACCTAATCCAACACAGGATCGAACACATGCTCGTTGAATTAATACCAGCGAAGAAAAATCTGCATAGCCTCTGCATACTCAACATATACAGTCCAGCCGCTGACAACTTGGGAGACTCGGACGGATTCTTACGTTCGGTCCTCAAAGTGACCAAAGGGCATAGGGTAGTTGTTCTGGGCGATTTTAACGCCCCTCACATAGCGTGGGGATATGATAGAACACTACAAAAAAGAGAAAGTCCATAACTTCGCCCAGCAACACCACCTGACACTATGGAATAATGTCCACTACCCGACAAGAATCGGCAACAGTGTGTCTAGTGCAACTAATCCAGACCTGAAGTTTTAGAGGGAAATACCCTACATAGAGTGGATGAGGTTGGATAAAACACTGAGAAGTGATCAATATATTACCCAACTAACCATTGACCCCAACCATGCCCGGGAAGGCACGGCACACGAATGGGAAAGCCTTCAAAGAAGAAAATGAGGTAGAAAGAGAAGATGATCAGTTATTTGTTCTCGAAGAATGGACCAGCTGACCTGTGGGGAAGGCCAACAAACACACAAAACAAATTCAACATACGACAGATAATCCTACGCGGATCCCCACCTCTTCCACATTTGGGAGGCTCGAAGAAGCCTTACTCGAAGGTGGAAGAAACAAAAATGCAACAAGAAATTGCAGCGGCGCGTCGCCCTATTAACAAAAGAAACAACCGCGTACGCCAATCAATTCGAAAAACAAAGTCGGAATCAACTGTGTGATAAAATACAAAGAACCTTGAGCATTCAGGAAACATGAGACATTTTGAGGTCGCTCATTCCGCGCAATTGGGAGTCAAAGTCCACGACCAGCAAAAAACGTGGAACGACTTATTCACAATTTCCCACGCACACAGAAAGAGATCCTTGAAGCAGTAAAGATGAAATGTTATTGGGAAAACACGTAAGCAGCCACCACCCACCCGGTTTACGGTGGAAGCCCCAACCCAGAACTTGATCAGCCATATTCCAGTGCAGAACTTGATGAAGCACAGCTCAAGCTCGCGAGGAACACCTCCCCGTGAAAAAAAAGATAACAAACAATATGTTACAAAACACTAGCGAAAAAATGAAGGTTTATTTCTTTGAGAAAATAAACCTGATTTTGGACAGCAGCAGACTGCCGGCCAGGTGGAAACACAAACCCTTGTAAATATCCAACCTTAGGCCGATATCTGACTTCGTGCGAGGCCAAACTAATGAAACACATTGGGGCTACACAGGCCGACATCTCACATGCACGAACCAGCAAAGTGACGAAGATGATTCCAGGACACCATATATGGGTTTTACCCTTACCTGTCCACTCAAGATATCCTCTTACAAATAAAAGAAGAGGTCGTCGACAATCTATGCACCTCACAAACAACAACCCTCCTCGTTCTGGACGTCAAAGGGTCTTTTCACAGCGTGTCGCACGCAGCCCTACATGAAACCCTGAGGACTACCCAATACAGAAAGAACGCCTATAATTACATCAGGGACTTTCTCTCGCATCGCACGGCACAGTGGGACTTGGGCAATTACGGAGCGACAAATTCGAGGTCACCGCAAAGGGCACTGCGCAGGGTTCGGTCATCTCGGCATTACTATTCAATGTATCAATGATGAACCTACCTGACCAGCTAAAAGCCATCCCAAGTCTTCGGCATGCCATGTACGCCGATGAAGTGACCTTTTGGACTACCCAAGGTCCAGCAGGCATACAACAGGACGCCCTGCAGGAAGCCGTTAACTGTACGGAAACCCATCTGAAAAGATGTGGGCGATATTGCACCGGAAAAATCTTAAATCCCTAAATTCTCATACTCAAGAAGCGAACAAGAGGTAGACCCCCAGCCGAGAACTCCGTCCCAGAGGTGACGCTTTAAGGCGCTACTATCCAAAAGGTAGATACACTCCGAGTATTGGGTCTGACTTTTCGAAAAGACGGGGCAGGAGCTGCCACCGTCTAGAAATTGCCGAACACTGAAACCCAGTTAACCTACCTAATCAGGAGAGTACCAAGAAAAAACACGGGTTGAAAGAAGGGGACACAATCAGAATGCTACAGGCAGTGGTAATTAGCCCAATCACCTACGGTATCCTTTACTTGTCGCTCAAAATCGTTGAAATAAAGACGCTCCACATTTGAATTCTTCCAATCTACAAATTAGGACTGCGTCTGCCAGCCAAGACCTCCACAGAGAAACGTAATCAGTTAGGAATCTACAACACGCGGCAAGAACTCACCGAGGCGCATAAAGCTAGCTAAATGGAGCGACTCAAGCTTACCCCTAGCGGCCGATCTACCTTGTACCGACTGGGGTACGAGCGAAGCGTGGGATCCCAAACCCAAAAACGACGCATCCCCATGCCTTGAGGGAATACATCATGGTTGAAAACGTCCCACGCAAGATGCACCCGGTTTACCACAAGGGGCGATGGGAAGCCAGGGTCAAGGCCTTGCGAAAAGCTTACAGAAAGGACAGCTCAATAAGATACGTCGACGCTGCGAGGTACCCGGCAAGAACCAAGTGGGCGTACGCGGTTAGTGTGACAAGCAGTAAAGGAGGTGACTTGTGGTGAGCAACGGTGAATAAACATGACACCGACACTGCGGAGGAGACAGCAGTCGTGCTTGCCACCACAGCACCAGATACCCAAGGCCGGGTGACCGTAATCACCGACTCGCAAACAGCCTGCGTTATTTTCAAAAGGGCCGTATCTCTGCGGTGGCACTTGCTCTACTGCATCATCATCATCATCACCAGCCTGTCTACGCCCACTAATCTCCAATTGCCCCGGTCCTGTGCGAACTGGGACCAATTTATCCCCGCAAACGTCTTAATCGCATCTGCCCATCTAAGTTTTTGCCGCCCCCTGCAACGCTTGCCTTATCTAGGGACAAGCCTTCAAAAGCACGGAAAACTTGATTGAACATATATATCATTTGGACACCAGGTCAAGAGTCCTTAGAGGGTAATAAAGTGGCAGATACCGTAGCCCGAGGCCACTCAGGCTGTGCTTCAACCCTCATAGACACTCACCACTCCGCCGACAAACACCCGTCCATCCCCAAGCGAAGCAGAGACATACTAGAGCAATACAGGATATCAAGAAGACGATAACCGTCGCCACACCCGAAGCTAACCAAAGAAGAAGCCACACCATTGCGGACACGGCAGACAAATTTATTTCTGCATGCCACACAGCTGTCCATTATACACCCCACGCTGTTCAGCTATGACTCAAACTTCTGCTCTGGGACTCCCAAAACCCTGTACCACATGGTGTGGGAGTGTAAAGGCGTCACCGAACTACCAGAAGTTATCGCGCCGACACAGGATTAGTGGGAGGTCCTGCTGACCAGCGATATCGTTGAAGACCAGCGTGGCCTGGTGAGCAGAGCCATTTGAGCTGCAGCTGACCATGGCATCCCGGACTGGGGACGCTACCAACCATGGATGACCGACAACCATCACGCGCTCCTTTCTTCCCGTTCATTGGTAGCAGTAAACGTTTTTCCTTCTCCTCCTGCTCTCCTCCGATTCCAGTACAGTTAAATCAAACGAACAAAAGAAAACGTTTGTATATACTGCGTACATACGAATTCAAGGTATCCTGACCTACATATATAATTGACGTAAATTAGAAGCCACAAAGTACCCAATTTCGATCCTTGCGGCACACCTCGCTGAAGCCTCAATAATTTTTGTCCCTAGTTGCACAAATTGTTTTCATTAAATACTTCAATTCGGAGAAGGCTTTTGCAACCCCCCTTTTTTATAATTGTCT
The DNA here is from genome assembly GCF_048455015.1 of Haemaphysalis longicornis. Classification (NCBI taxonomy): domain Eukaryota; kingdom Metazoa; phylum Arthropoda; class Arachnida; order Ixodida; family Ixodidae; genus Haemaphysalis; species Haemaphysalis longicornis. The sequence continues at coordinate 264,176 of NW_027526386.1, forward strand.
GGCTTCGTTAGTGCAATTTTGTGTCAATAGAATCGAAGGTTTTGGTTAGGTCGAGGAATACCCCAAACGTATAGTTTTATTCTTCTGTATTCTAATTATTATGTCTTTAATGCTTACAAGCGCCTGCGTATATTTGTTTTATCGAAATCTGTACAGACTTTCGGCGATAACGCTGTGCTCTGTTAAGAAGATTGATAGCCTCTCAAACATATTCCCTAATAGATTTTAGAAAACACATGCAGGTGTTAGAATATACCGACTGGTATAGTATTTAAGAATGTTTGACTAAAATAAAAAGCTCGGAAGTGCTTGGGAATGTGTCATAAATCACAATTTATACATTCCTTGAGCTGATCTTGTACAAAATACACAGGCTACAGCTTTTATACCCGGTACTTCTATCAACATTTGTATTCCACAATTCTGTGTCCCTACATGACAGCATGGACATGTGTTAATTGCATCTACTGTACACTACTCGTTATATATGGTTTGTGCACGTGCCAGTAGGATAGACTATCAACGCTTCCGGAGCACAATTTTAAACGACCAATTAAGTCAACCTTAATAAAAGTCTTGAATACCAGAAGAACCCATCAAGCACTGTGCGTGTGGGGCATAGCAATGCTCTCACCCAGACGGTATGTGCAAAAAAGAAGAAATATTTGACGGTCGTCACGAAACGAAGCTTGTGCGAAGTATTGCAAGCACGTGAACCAGGTTTTCTTTACTAAGATGGCGGTGGACTTGTCAATGATTTGTAATTTGGTTAAAAATGAAACACCTGTCGTCAAAATTCTTGTCCCTTAATGCCCACCATTAGGTTTGTTTTTGAACGTAACACGAAAATCGGAGTCATTGTTTTAAAATTCCCTTGCACGACAAGTGCCACCACTTTCCCATGTGGGCGTTTTACTAGCCAGCATAATATCTTTTCGACGAAAATCGGGTCTGTATACCTAATGAATGCGATTCATCCTGTAACCCATATCCTACAGTCATCTGCCGTCTTTACTCAACACGCAATGTTAGGCGACGACGAGACATCTGCATAAACTAAAACCAACTCACCCTCATGAATTGTACGAGGCTCGCATATGCCCCTGATTTTTCAAAGCGGCACCCTTTTTTCAACAAGGCGAAAAAAGCACATATAATTTACTTTCAAAATGCGTGTGGAAAAACAAAAAAAAACCTCGCTTCGGTCTCGTCAGGGTGGGTTTGGATTACTAGAGAAGTCGGTGCGCTTTCAGGCTGATTGAATGCGCTCGTCTGCTGCGATGCGATTCGGTCACATCACTTCTGACGAGCTATAATCCTGTCGCGAGACGAAGTAGCATTAAATTTGTGCTCCTGAGCCATGACGGCCTTGGATCTGTGCTCCGATTAAAACCGGTGCTTGTCGGTGTAGCAGGGGCTTCGTCGGCGGCCGGTTTGATTTTGTGTCCGCACACTGGGTCATCAATTACAGAAGATGCAACAGCTGTACTCATCATTTTGGGATTAGCATTGCGTCGCTGTCAGGATCGGCCTAGCCTTTGGGGCAATAAATCAAGCGCTGTCAGACTGGGAACTTTTGGAGCCAACCACTCAGCGAACCGATTCCGCATTTACAATTTCTTTGTACAGGGCTACGCCACGAAAATTTAGATAAAGAGAGCAGCGAAAGGCCAGCTTTTAAGGGAATTATGACATCGTTCCTCGAGAAAAAAAACCTGAATAGCTATGAAACGCCTGATGAATCAGATAAAACAAAATGTTAGTAACTTTTTTAGTTTGTTGCGACCCCATCATTATCGTCACCATCACCGCCCAATCATCATCATCACGATCAACAAGCTCAAGCCTAGAAGAGATTCGGCACACCTCGGGAACGGCATCTTCGTTCTACGCGGCTTGTCCTGACCATGGCACAGCCAATGCAACCGCGATAAACGTGGTCTCGGCCTCACCACCTCGTCGGCCGCCTACAATTTGGTGACCCAGAGAAGCAGCTTCGCCATGGCCTCACAACACGGCTTCCCCAGCCACAACACGGACGACGGCACGCGAAGAACGTTCACGGCCCTCCCAGACCTACCCTTGCTGATTCCGTTTGACTCCATCACAAACCACGCTGCATGGTTCGTCATCCTGGAGAGCCATTTTTATGTAAAGGACATCTGGTCCCCGGAAATCAGGTACCTCGTGACATTACAGAAGCTGCCTGCTGTCCTCATTGAGCAGATCCAGCTGCCGACCCCAGGCCCCAGTCCGTATGATGAGTTAAAAGACACTGTCCTCAACCACTACGGGATGAAAACCCGGCCGACGACAATCCCAACAGAACCTGCAGCCGTTAACCCAATCAGTCCTCCTCCCACACCGCCCTCGGCCCATTTGCCCGAACCCTCACTAGGTGACGGGTCTGCGATCATGGGCGGGTATCTCGAGCTCCCATCCACACCTACACCGACGGGACTCACAGCCGACGTCATCACGGACGTCAACCTACCAGAGCCCTCCTATTCCCCTACTACCACTCCATGCCCGGGCGCCGTGCAGTCGCAGCATAACTCTCACGAGACGCATGTCGTGTCTCTCTGTGCCGACCCCGATATGTCCACGCCTGCTATTGTGGGGCAGTCAACGCCTGGGCCGGAGTCTGGAGGGACTGAGGCCGCTAACCATGGCGACTGCACCCTGGCCTCACAACTCAGAGCAACACGCCCAGGTATGCCCTGAGGAGCGCTTTGGCAACGCATCCGCGACTGGTGCGCTGCCTCGGGCGCCACGAGAGCGTTCCGGTGCGCGTGGCCTGCGGAATGACCAAGCGCAGCGCGGCGCACCGGCGGAAGTCTTCCAACGTGATCAGTCGCTGGTGTCGCCGCCAAAGGAGCGCGATGTTGCACCTCGACGGCGGAAGCATCCGCCAAGAAAGCGAGTTTCGTCGCTGACACTTCTGCGGCGCACTTCCGCGAGCAATCAGCGTCGTCTTGCCCAGCGTCTCTCGCAAGCACGCTGTGCGCGGCGACTCGGGATTCGTGCAGCTGCTCATCGGCGTTCTGGGATTTTCACGTCTCGCTGTGGCCGAGGTCAGTGCAAGCGTCTTGCCACGGCCTCACGTGGAACCCGCGCCGCGGGGCTGCGCCTCAATCCGTGCTCGGCACTTCACCGTTGGAAGTGCCAACCTTTTCGCGCATGCAGCCGAACGTCGGTGCACCTGCGTAGCGGGTGGCTGTTCAGCGAGCGCCCATTCTGCAAGCATCGCCTCGTTGTCTATGCGGGGGCCGCGCCTGGCGTCAGTTTTTCTTGTGGGCTGCTACACCCTACGCCAACTCTTCCCATCCTCCACTCCCAGCCTCGTCATCAGAGGTTTCCCCACATCCCGGACGCTGCCTCGCTGACGACCAGGACCGTGCCGTTAGTCAACCCCTGCCACTTGACCACTTACTGCCCACGGACTTTTCCTGACTATGGAAAAATTGTGCATACCTGTACATAAAGCATAGCGGGTTTTATTGCATTGTCGTTTACATTTGTCACTTTCTCGCGCTTCAAGCTATGGGGGGAGCCCTGTAGCGGCACAATCGCCATCGTCACCATCAGCACCCAATCATCATCAGCACTAGCCAGCTCGCGCCTAGAACAGATTCGGCACGCATCGGGAACAGCACCTTCGTTCTACGCGGCTCATCTTGTCCATGGAACAGCCAACGCAACCGCAATAAACATGGTCTCGGCCTCACAACCTCGTCGGCCGCCTACAACGTCCTTTTATGCAGTCAGGTTAGCGCATTACCACTATGCCTAAGGCTAACCAAGCTAGTATTTCTTCACACAAAGCGCCTAGGAAGCGGTCAATGGCAAGGGTCCGAATCAAATACCTGGAATTTTTCAGTTGTGGAGGGATTGTTAGATATTGATTTATAGCAGAATTTATTGTGTTTAAATGTTAAGGGGTTTTGATAATTTTTGAGCTGTTCCTAGACACTAGTACAATTATTTGATTGCGGAGATTAACGCGCCACAGGCGATGAGGCGCGGCAGTAGAGTGGTCCGGATTAATTTTCGCCACTTATTGATCTTAACGTGCGCCGAAATCTCGAACACAGAAGCGTTTTCGCTTTTTGTCGACAACAGAAAAGCGGCTGCGGCGGCCGGGAATCGAACACACGTCATTAAACCGAGCAGCACAACCGCAAGCCTACTTAAACACGGTGACACTAGTACACGCTCATGAGGTTTTCAAATTCCTCCTCAGTAAATTATTCATTTTGGGGTAACCATTGAAACATCTCGTGGATATGTAAGTAATGTGTTCGAATTTTTTTTGTTCAGCAGCACACTTGTAAATCAACACATCTAATTTGGGTGAAATGTTTTTCCTTTCCTTCGCCAAATGATTTAGGAATCGTAATCATTACATTTAGTTCCACATGCATACGTGTTGCTGCCTATAAATTTGTATATCTGATTTCATGTCATAGGAAGTTGTTTTGTTAGTATTTCTAACCTGGATAGCTGTTCGTGATGTAGGTTTGAACAAGAAATTTGAATATAACTTGAAACTTAAGAAGAGCTGTACTTGTCCGCTGTCGCAATTCGAACAATAAAAACACCCTAGTAGCCACTGCTGTGTGATCGGGTCTGACGAATGGAAAGTGCTCTTGCACAAAGTCCTCAATGCGTGCATTTAGTGCTATTTCCATACATTGTACAAGTTTTGGGGCTCGCGCGGAAGAGAAAATGTGCTTTAAACAAAACATTTCTAGTGCAGAAAAACTTAGCAACAGCAAATCGCTCAGACGCGTCTGTTGGAAAATGCTCCTATGCAGGCACAAAGACTGTCAGTAACGCACTCAAAGTAAATGAAAAAACCTAGGTGTTAACACCACCCAATCGACATGTACTGGCACTGGATACTCTGGGGCTATGTAACGCCGTATAAGTACTGGGTCTCGCGAGAAACTTATTTATAGTGGAGAGCGTTGGTATATTCACCTCTGAGGATATGCGTTACGGTGATTATTAGGCAGAATGAATTTATCCCGAGTGTTTAGATAACGTTGTAGCTTGTTTTAGACATCCTTGCATCGCACTTACAAGCTCTAATTGCACACCATCATGTAGAGCTTCAGCGGATTCCTGCCCACTGCGGTATAACTGGAAACGTCAAGGCGGACACTGCGGCATCGATAGCGCATGATCTGCACGAGCCAGTGATACCAATACCGTTCTCCAGAAAAGATGCTTCTGCGCTTGCGTCCAAGGCTGCCTGGAGATTTCAGCGATCCATGTGGGCTGCTGCGCCGCATAATTACGCGCCGATTCACTCCATAGACCCGCACGGGACCTTTAGAATGCCTGAAAGACTTTCCAAGCATGACGAAGTGGTTCTTCACCGTGTGCGGCTACATGTCGCTGACACCAATTACTTTCGATTCAAGACGAAACAGGCCGCTTCCCCCTTGTGCACTCTTTGTGATGTGCGCGAGGACTTGAACCACGTGCTATGTGAGTGTACGCGGTATAGAGCCGCCAGAACGTCCCTTTTAGTGTCCTTGGGTCTTCCGCTGTCTAGAGCCTAACTCTCAGTGACGTGCTAGGCCCTTGGACGAACTCTAAATGAGCATCTCGAGCGACAAAAGCTCTACTGTCTTTCCTGCGAAGCACAAAACTTGATCAGACTCTTTAAACAGGACTCTCTTAATGAGCGCGTCATCTTCATCACAGTCAATATCATCATCTCTTCATCGATGTTTTCTTTTTTTTTCTTTATACATCTGGTGTAGCAAGCTAGGCGCCTTGGCCAGGCTAACCTCACCAGTATCATTAAAGACTATTATCTCTATCTCTGTGGCATGGAACTTTAAGCTGATTGCACGTCAATGTACAGGTTGCTTTTAACACCAAACTGAGTGGAAGGTACTTGGAGAGGCCTAATATCACAAAACCCAGGAAATAGTTTTGGAGTGGATATGCTGTAGCTCAAGCCTTGAAGTTCGTCTACGGAAGGTGACGAGTCAGGCAGGGGTAGGAGCAGGGTCCCGGCAACCGCCGGTATCAAAAATACTGCTTGCTAGAAAAACCAATAAAGACACATTGGCCTTGCAAGGCATGTTGCTATTACTCCTGCTACGGGATCGATAGGAGCGGGACCCTTCGGCGCAGACGTTTACCTTGCCATTTCTTTGCGCGAGCTCTCAAGTTTGCGCGGCTACAGTTTTGGCATTCTCAGGCTCGCTCCCGTTGACGTTGTGTACACCACAGGACAACCATAGCTCCGCTTGTTTCGGGGTTTCACACTAGGTATTGGCGGTGAGCGCGACCGCGGGCGGCGCAGCGAAGCGCGCCTCCGTGACGTCGGCTAAGGGATTCTCACATTTGTCGTCTGCTTCATTTCGGGGTCGCTCTCCATGCTGTTTCTTACCGCTCGGTTGACGTCTGATGCTTTTCCGCACGTGATTTTGCGTGTGCGTAACGTTTTATCCTAACACACTAGCTGAAGGCGGGAGTTGAAGTGCCGTTTCGGATACCTCTACGGAATAACAACTGCCGGCATCGCACCATTCTTTGAGAAGGCGGTCTTGTGGGAGCGCGAACAGTCAGAGATAGGCGTCAGCTTCTCTATTAAGCAATCTTTCGTACAATGGGAACAGCCAGCGGCTATTAACCGATAACAAAGAAAATACAAGACGAAAGCAATTTATGTGCCTTCGGGGCTGCCGGCTTTGGCAGAGGGCAGTACGATCCCCAGTAATCATATAGAATGTAAAATAGTTTTTTCAAGGTTGCCGAACGCTCAAAAGTATTGCATCATATCAATTTACATTATCGTGCCATGCAAGTATGCCGACATGCACTCTGGCGCGCAAAAAATATAGGTTGAGGTGAAATGAACTTACGTGTGCACAGGCGCGTGCTGGTTTTTTACCAGGCTTCTAACCAGTACGGACGTTTATTGAGCAAAAACTCCCACCTCCCCTCGCGGGAACCCCTGTGTAGATGCAACGCATAGGCGGAGCGGCGAAGGGACCGCGTTTTATAGCGCGCATAACGTTGAGGGGACTGCGTAAGCCGGTCCCGGTCGATGACGACGTTGGCGTACTTGTAAAGCGGCGTGGACTCTAGGTGTTTGATCCAAGCGTGGACGTTGCTTCGCCGGAGAACGGCACACCGGTTATATGCGCAGCGCGCCCGAAGCAGAGGAAACCGCGGAAGAGGGAGTACTGCACGTGCGCCGGCCCCAGCGCGTCTGCCGCGGCTATGACGCAACACAATCCAACACAATCCACTTTAATCCAATCCAATCCAATGCCCCTCGCGAGAGAGTGTTCGCTATCGGAGAGGAGAGGAGAGGAGGTGAGCGGCGGAGAGCGCAGCCGGCGCGGCGAGGAGAATGGGGGAGAGGTGGACAACGCCGACGACAACGACGATGACGCCGGAGGGACAAGGCGAGTGAATCAGATGCTCTGCATCTAAAACAAGTCACATATACGGTAAAGATACAGTAACACTATGTTTGTTCAGACCTGGAGGGATATTTCGTGCATTTCCTGTCCCAGCAATATCTCCCCAACATTAAGATATGCGTTATAGGAAAAATGCACTCAAGAGGAGGTGTAGTAGGTGGTGAAAACTTTATGTAACTGTAAAATCAAGCTTATTACTGGGCCGGTTCCTCAGTGCAGGACAAGAGAGTAAAAGTAATTTTCTTCAATTCATACAGTGCCCTCCCGAGTAGACCGGGATTTGTTCTTTACTACTGGAAGGGTTGAAAAACGATAACGAGCCGCTTTGAAAGGTTCATCGGTTCCGATTCTCAATTGGATTATATGAACGTATTCTATTTATTGTGTTTGTGAGCGAGTATACGAAACCTTTACACCATAATGATGTCATAGTCGGTTGGGTAGAGATTCAGTTCGTTGTGATAACAATGGTTACAATAGAAATTCGGAGCACAAAAGCCACCTTCGAGTACTCTGGATAACGTTGCCTTGGGCGCGATCGCGATGGCGTAGCACACACCATGTTATTGTATTTGCATGTAAACAAACAACGCACATTACAGATATGCACCGTCTTGCGCCCAGCCGTAACGAAAGCCGATTTCTGAAGAAGGGAATGTATGCCATTAAACGTGAAGAAAATATCCACAGGATCTTTGTGAGCCTCCCAAACATTCCCAAACCTTCTAATATCACCTTTGTGATGGTGCAGAAAGAATAATGGGTTGGGAACAGAAAAAAACATTAATCTGATACAGATCAACAAAAACCAAAGAAATAGAACACAGCCGCTTTATTTCCTATTGTACGATGCGCGTGTGGGGGCCCGCTGCTTGGTACGTAGCATTACACTGTTGAGTCTTCAGAAGAGCATCTCAAAAATACTGCAGGGAAGCCTACCCATTTTCAACCAATATCGAGGAGCTCTGAGCAATGAACCTGGCGAATAAGATAGACGGGACGAGTTACACACGTTCTCCTGACCGATGCTCTCCAGAAAGTTGTTCTTTCTCTACTCCTGTGTTGCAAACTTGTGAGGGATACAGCTTGGAATTATTATGATATGTCAGAAGCTAGCAAAAATGACTGAGTTAATACGCTTTTTAATGCAATAAAGAATCAAAGCGGCCGATCTTCAGCTTAGGCACTGCTGCCCCTCACAAGCCGAGTGTAGCAGACGACAGCGGCGCGAATCCCTAAGCCGACGTCAGAGCCTGGGGGCGCACTCAAACATCTCACCGCCACTAATTGGGTTAAGTTTTTTGTAAAATACGGCGTTATACTGGCGTATCGTGGCTTTCCCGCTCAGTGCAGCAAGCGCTAGGCAAATTGCCTTCTGATGGCATTTGTATTTTCGTGGCTGCGTTTGCTTATTGAACAAAGCGTCGGGATTCTGTAGCAGTCAGATTTTAACACAATGGTCCCAATGGATGTCGCAACTTCTGTTGTTGTAACTTTCATGTCTGACGCCTAAACGTAGAGCGCAAGTTTTACTACTCCTTGTCTTTCGAGGTCCTTTATCACATCCCAATGACCTTCCGCTGCGGCGCACACGCTGCACCATTTGTATAACCTTTCTTGCGCAGCGCTTGGCACCAACGTAATTCCTTACCGGCGACTGTGCCTTTTATTCTTGCGGTTCAGCGCAGGCAAACGAATTTATCCACTGATATATAAATACACTGCGCTATATTTATATGCAGGAATTAATACTAGAGAAGCCTACCATGCACGCAAACAAAGACACTGCTTCTCTGTCTGCCTTGATGGTCATACGTTTATCGATAGCAGTCCGGTTACGATCTGTGTGGGTGCCGTTAGGGGAAGCTAAATTAGGAATCGAGCCACCCAGTAGATACAGCTAGACAGCATGGTGTGAAATCTCAAGGAAAGGCGAACTTTGTTTGAACACTGTGTACATGGTCTTTGCTTTCAATCGGGATATATAGGCTTACAACTGTCGAATCAGAGTAGTTTTTTTATTATATAAACGTTCTGTGATTGAGCGTATTATATATTGATTAAGTTGGGTAGATAAAATTACAATAATTGATGTTACGCTGCATTGCTACAGGAGGGCGCCGCGGGGCTAGTCTAGGTTCCTTTAGGTTTGTTAGGTCAGGGTACGGTAGGTTAAGGATAACGGAGCGTTTTAGACTGGTGAATAAAAAAAAACAATTGGGAGTGACAGCCCGCCGGAAATAATCTTACTGGAGTGCTTTTAATGACGACTGTGTACTATGTGCTGTACTGTACTGCGCTGTAATGTACTGTGTACTTTACTGTACTCTACTGTACTGTACTGTACTGTACTGTGTACACTGTGTACTGTGTACTGTAAGATGCGTTGGTCATTGCGGTATTCCCTGTGGCGGTCACTGCTCCACGGTTGGCTCGGCGTGTCCTTAACTTAAATTATTACGCAATACCACAGCAAAATAAAATACATGGCGCAAACTTTGGGTTACCTTTACTGTAGTTCGTCAGGCCTAATTTGGCCTGGTGATGGCCCAGAACCAGCTGTTCTAAACAATGGCTCTCTGGTTGGTTTAGCAAAGGTATAGATTATTCGAAGAGATTGGCTACTGTTTTTGGCGAAACAGAACCTGGAGGCTGATTGATAATAGCTGGTGTAAATGGTGACTTCAAGGCTGTCGGTTTTTTATGCGAAGATGGGTCTCCGTGGTCGGGTTTTGGTGCAACATTAGCGGTCATCGATGCAAAACACAAGTTTATTTCATTACCTACTAATTTGCCCAATTACCAATGATGTGAAGTTTACAGCAAATTTCCTAAAATTACAGAGTCAATGGAGAAAACACCTTAAGCCCTGGCAATTCACCACACATTCTGCGCGAGGATTTGGAGTCACAGATTATACATTGTGCGATTAGCTGCCAGTGGCTGCCGCAGATCAGTCACCCCGATGAAAAATTTCAGTGTGATTATTCTACGCATTTTTATCACTTTATTGCTAACGTACAGTTAACATGACTCTAAATGTGTACATGGAGCCCGTGCTGCGATGTTTCACTTTTGCAGCCGGTGTGTGGGTTCCTGCGCTGTACAGAACACCCCCCCCCCCAAGGGTTCTGTTTTGACCGTTGGTGTCAACAGAAAATTACCACGAACAATTAAAAGAAGGTACTGGCACCTCCAGGAATCACACTTGGGATGAATAGAGAAACAGAGCGACAGCCCGTTGTGTAACCGATTGTGGCGCGAGGCCACGCGGAGTTTGGAGGAGCGACGGTGTGCTCACTAAGGACATCTGCGGGTTCACCCCATTGTGTTCTCGCTCAATGACTCATGATAGCGTCACTCGACCTCCCGCCCCGCTATGCACTCCGCCCATGGCACGTGTAGCGGTATTGGGCGGAGCTTGCGCATGCGCAGAAGCTTTAAACATTAAAAGAATCTCCCACCTACGGATGGCATCACACTTTACCTCCGTCGCTGCCGCTGTACTTGCCGTCTCCGTCGGTGGAGGCAATGGCGGATGACAAATAAGATCGTCGAATGCCGTCTTTGTGCGTCCTTGAAATTTACAAAAACGTTTTCTCTCATGTTCTTCCCCAATACAACTCAACCAAACAGCCTTCGTAAATGATTCCTCGATTTTAGCAAAGTGAATGTCTTTGCGAATAAATCTATTTGTAGTAATAAAGGATCTGGTTAAGTGCATTTAACTTGTCTTTGGTTTGACTCAGTAGAGCCACGTGTGTAAAGTGAAGTGACGTCACATGGGTAATCGGTCTGGGTGTCGTTTGCAGCTTCCCTTTCCAACTACATTCACAGGGCGAATCGGCGGGCATTGTTTTTGCCTAGAGCTTTTGCGGCTCAAAGAGAGCTATTTATTTACGAAAGGCTGCTCTCTAAAAATGAAAAGGCTGTAATTTGTCTTTATGGCCCTTTAAAGAAACCAAAAACTACTGTCCGATTCATGTAGAGATATTAGGCATTCGGCTGTTAGTGTCTCGTTTGATACGCTTTGTTAATATAACTCGGTGCGTTTTGGTTCTCATAAAAAAGTAAATAGAGATGAGCGCTGACAGCTATATATCTTTGGCTGTACGCATCTCTGTTGATATTTACACTGTGGGAGTGTACACGCTCTCACACCTGCTGTAAAAACATATTGATCAGCACTGGCCAAAATGCCTTTTGGGTGAGATGGTTTCTAGTGTTTGAAGATCCGTACTCGCCTAAGAGAAAAATTTTCGGGGTAAAAGTACGTTAGGGTAACTCGCTGGAGTGTGCAATAGTCCTTTATTTGAACATAGGTGCCTTCACTATTGAGCCTCATGATAGGCCAAGCAAAGTCAAACAGAGTATACGTCAATATATAGAAACCTGTTAACGTCGCCAGTCATCAAATCGTAATGTTAGGTACACTACGATTTCACATAAGAAACGTCGTTTGATAAACCTTTAGGCGTATGTACTGTAATAAATATGCAACATTCATAGGGATTTTGGATATATTCGGACTCAACAAACGTAGCTAGCGCTTCGATACCATGGGCTTCACTATACGTTTTCAACAAGGACAATCAGTGGCAACGACAGATATCTGAAAATCTAAGACCAGAAATTTCAGCTTGAAACGAAAAGAGTTTTAGGAAGTATTAGAGGTAATGGACAGAAGGAAGGAGAAAAACAAAAAGTTTGAGGAAGAGGAGTTTTTGGTAATGCGAAAGCAGGCGATAATGTATTGGGTGCCCTCCGTACCCTCGAAACCGCTAGCCGTTGTATTTGTTCGTGACAGTAGAGTTGGTGACCTGCGTTTCTTCTGAATGGTTGTTCAGATAACACAGCCAATGCTAGAAGGAAGAGAGAGGATAGCGTTTCGGTGCTCAGGGAAAACCCACAATAAGGTGTATGGGGTGTAAGAGGGCTTTGCAAACTGCGTATAGGTAGCAGTTCATGGTTGATGACATTGCTTAGCACCGGATTCTAGTATGCCTTCTAGTTAGCATGTAATCCTAGGAGTGACCAGGAATGTGTTGGAAAAGAAAGAAAGCCTAAAAAGGGTGGGTAAAGGTGATTCAGTATCCCAACAGAAGCGAAATGAACCCTTAAGGGTGCTTAATAAACCTTCGTGGACGAAAAGGTATGTGGGTTTGTAGAACTTTTGCTGTTGCAATTTTAATTGCTTAACTTTCATTTCATACATATTAAAGTATATTTGCAGTGTTGGAATTTAACATTGTTATTTTAAGGATTAAATTTGTAGTGCGGTGTCATGGCCAATACATAAAGGTGTTTGCTGCCAAAATTAAAAAATTGCACAGCGAAATTCAATATCTTCAACCACAAATTTAATATGCCTTACACTTTGTGGTATTATAGATTTCATACACCGTGTCGTTGTTGCAATTACATTGGAAGTAGTGTGCACAACCAGGACTTGTAATTCTGGTTCTTGTTTTGTTGACAATTTCCGTCCGGTATTGTTCCCAAAGTTCACACTGTGGAAGCTGTGTCAAGTCTGTTTCACAAGCTCCTGAAGCACAAGAAACAAAAACGAATATTAAAGAACAGGGCAGCCTGTTTAGTGCACTGTCGCTAGAGAACAATCAAGAAAAATGTAGGTCGCAAATGCTAAAAGTTCTGACTTATACTCTGCAGGTTTTCGTATTGCGATGCAAGCAATATATGCCGGAAAGTTTACCATGATTCGGAATAGCTCAGCTGCCCAGAACGCGCTGTATTTCCCATCGTGGGAACCTCAAAAAGAGCGGAATGTTCTGGTGGGCACAAACACTATATATATATCTATGTATATAGTCGTGAAGTAGAGTCCTTAGTTGCTGCAGGAATACGCACAAAGTAGAAGTACGCTCTTCGGAGACTTTATTTCCAACGTTTCGACCTGAGACAGGTCTTCCTCAGGAATGAAAGATTTGGGTGAAATCGTACGAGCTCAGAGTGGGGGCGGCGCCCCGAAACACAAGCCACATGGGAAACAAACACACAAACGACCACACACACCATGCAGAGCTTATTCTGGCAAAGTGAAGCGACAAACAGAAAAAAAGACGAAAGGAAGAGGGAGGAACGAGGTGGCAAGGAGGAACACACCGCATGAACGCGAGTGGTGGGGATAACAGGAAATGCGACGAGTTCACGGGTGGCGAAAGGCCCAAACACATCCGGTGTCTCCCAGAGGGAAAAACTACAAAGCACACACTGCCACGACCAGTGAGTTTACATGCGCGTCACGGGTAACAACTATTAACTAACGACCGTCTTCAGCGCATGGTCAAGAATGCAAGCTGGGCCCATTACTGTATCTGAAGCGCAGGCAGCCTCCGCGACTTTGGGGGGTCCCACAAAAGCCAATGGGGGAGCCCATTTGAGACGTCCCCTTCCCCGCCTACGCCTCCCTTTGTACACGGCGTCGCGTCGTGTCGCGCCAGGTCAATGCACGGCCTGTTAACTGTTAGTACTCGGCCTGTCGCCGGCACGCATGGACCCCTGGGCCCAATCTACGAAAATATGGCGGAGCGCGGCAATTTTTAAAAACATGAAGACAAGAAGAGAGAGGCGACCGTCGGTATGTGCCGTGCCTCCGCGGCAACCAAAAAAAGAAAAAAAGAAAAAAAGGCAAACAATGAAAAACAGAAGCAAAGCAAAATATGAGCGAAAAGACAGGAAGGACGCGTGCACTCCGGGAACTCCAGCATTGGGGATCACAATGTGATTACAAGACACCCGAGGCATGAGCCACAACAGAAGCCAAAATAAAATACTTCTTACATGCTCGGTTGTACTTAAACGCTTCAACATTCCATTTCACATTTCTCGAGGATAAAATAGGTATGACATATGATGGCATAAACATAAATATAAAATTATATATATATATATATATATATATATATATATATATATATATATATATATATATATATATATATATATATATATAGGATAATATGGTTAGGAAATGAGGGGGTCGTTAGGAAATACAGAAAGCATAGCGGGCAGTCTACAACGCCAAAGAAGGCATAGGGGAATGGTTGGACTATATTTTTTTACCGTTAGTGAAATTATATTTTTTTATCATATTAATTGAAGAGAGAAAGAAAGAAAGAAAGAAAAACACGCGCCCAGACTGAGGACCGAACCCACGCCTTTCGATTAGATCTCGAATGCCTTATTATTTCGGCAAGGCATTGGTAAGGCATTCGAGATCTAATCGAAAGGCGTGGGTTCGGTCCCCACTCTGGGCGCGTGTTTTTCTTTCTTTCTTTCTCTCTTCAATTAATATGATAAAAAAAATATAATTTCACTAACGGTAAAAAAAATATAGTCCAACCATTCCCCTATGCCTTCTTTGGCGTTGTAGACTGCTCGCATTTCTTTCTGTATATATATATATATATATATATATAGTCAGGTAAAAGGTAAGAACAACTTTGCGGTTAACTTGTTTATTATAAATTAGTCCGACAGTTTCGGAAGTGGAACTTCCTTCCTCAGGGACAATCCCACAATGAACACCGAATCCTTATGCACACTGCATGCGAGGGAGAGTCTCTCCTCCTCTCCCTCATGAGGAGGGGAATACTCCAGAGAACGTAAAAAATCGGGTAACAACAGGGCACTTGCTGAGTGGAGAGGATTTAAATTAAAAAAAGAAAGAAAAAGAGGAAAGGCGGTGGTTTTAGTGAGAAAACGGCTCTGGTGGGGGAAGGGAGCGGGGCCAAAGGTTTCTGTCGGCCCGCTGCGGCTGGGATGAAAGAGAACTGACAAACAAAATACAGACAACGCATGAGCACAGATGGGAAGAGCGGGGCGGTGGTGTAGTAACTAAGGACGCGGTCTTGGCCCGGCATTTTATTTCGTGGGTTCACCTAGAACAGACCGTTAAACGGAGAATCATTGCTTTTACCAAGAAACCGGTGATAAGTCTACTTTGTTTGCCCTTTGAAGGGCCGCGACATGGCGACAGAGAAAGGCACTAGCGGCAGCCAGCGGCGAGCCGCATAGCGGTCGCACCGCGCGGAAGACAGGGATCTAGTTACACAGGGGCGCGGCGAGTTCGGAGAAGGCGACGAGTACCCCGTCCGTCCTTGGCCGCAGCGTAGAGTAATGTAAAGGCACACATACGACGCGACAAGCGTGAAGTTCAATGGAGGGCCGACACAGAAAACCACTGAATTACGACACCGCTATGTCTCAACAGAACACGGCAATCTCAAGGTACGGCCAGATTGGCACTGCCGTTCAACGTCACCTCCCTCTCTCTTCTTACTCTTCTTAGTTGTCCCAATGTGGACAGCATTTATCGCGCAGCACGTGCAGTGCGGGGCTTAGGCGGCTTTTTTGGGCGGCGCTCCCTGTCGGTATGCGCCCGTTGTCTGCTGAGCTAATGGCAGGTGGTCCTGAATGAATTAAAAAAAAAACTTTTATGCTAGGAGGAAGGGGGTGGAACAATGTGCATCCACTTCCTGTTGTCAATCAACGTCCGTGGTCCTCCGGAGGCACGACATGCTGCCAGCGCTCTCGTTGATACCATGAGTCAGCGTTTTGAACTTATAAATAAGGTACGATTCCTTCTGTTCGCGCTCCCGTTTAGTGTGAAAACCGGTCTCTAGCAGAGTGACTTTAATTTGGTCGAATGAATGTCCTGGGAGGCTGACATGTCTTGAAATGGGCAAGTTCGGTTGTGTTTTAGCGTGAGAACGGTGGTTGTTAAAGCGTTTACGGAAGGCGGTTTCTGTTTGTCCGATGTACTGCATGCCACAGATGTCACAGTGAAGCATGTAGACGACATTTTGGCTGTCACAGTTTAGATGCGCATTTATTTTGAATACGTAATCTGAGGAGCTGGCTTTAGCAGTAGTGGTGGTAGTCATGTGTGAACAAACCTTACAACGTGTTTTCTTGCATGGCTGGCATCCCCGTTGAGTGCCCTCAATGGCAGTCGTCTTGGCTCTGACTAACATATCTTTCAGGTTTTTTCCGCGGCGATAAACAACTCGGGGGGGCTTTTGGAAAATTGAAGATAGCCGGCTAATTTGTTGCAGTATATTAAAATGTCTCGAAAGAATGTTATTAAGTTTGGGCAACGCAGATGAGTGGGTGAGGACAAGATTTGTCTGGCTTCCTTCATTCCTGGGATTCCCTCCATGTAGAATTTCCTCGTGGTTTAGGTTACGAGCTCTGTTGATGGAGTCATCGACTACTGCTGCTGGGTACTTTTGACGAATGAGGGCATTTTTTAGTTGTTGGGAGTTGTGGTCAAAGTCGGCGTTGTCAGAGCAAATTCTGCGGTATCTGTGGGCCTGGGAATAGGGAATGCTCATCTTGCAATGCCGTGGATGGTCACTTTCAAAGTGCAGATACTGCTGGCGATCTGTGGGTTTTCTATATAGGGCTGTGATCGTGGTCGTGCCCTCTGCGTGAATGGTGACGTCGAGAAAGTTCACCGATGTCCTTGAGATATTATGCTTAAACGATATAGAAGGGTGGACCAAGTTGAAATCCGAAATGAATTTATGCAAGCTTGCCTCGTCATGCGGCCAGACAAAAAAGATGTCATCCAGGAATCGCTTGTATATGAGCGGGCGAACGGGTTGAGCTTCCAAGAAGGGTCCCTCGAGTGCCGCCATGAACAAGTTCGCGTAATTAGGTGCCATTTTTGTGCCCATAGCTGTGCCGCTAATTTGAAGGTAATGTTTGTTTTCGAATTGGAAATAATTGTAACGAAGCACCAGGTCAAGTCGGGTAGTAAGGGCGGGCTCATTAATCTCTAGTGCCATATCAGCGTTTTGACATGCCTCCACGGTATACCTGATGCCGTCTGAATGGGGGATATTGGTGTAAAGCGATGAGACATCCATTGTAACCAGGAAGCTGCCAGGGGGGATTACCAGTCCAGACATCTCTCTCAAAAAATGGTTTGTGTCCTTGATATAGGCCGGATTATTGGGAACTGCGTTTTTCAAAATAAAATCAAGAAAGCTGGAAATTGATTCTGTTGGAGTGCCATTGCAAGATACAATAGGGCGGCCTGGATTGCCAGGTTTGTGAATTTTAGGGAGTAGGTAAAAGCGTCCCGGTGCTGATTGGGTGGGCGTCATTGCTTTAAACATGTCTTTAGTTATATCGCCATTTTCAAGAAGCCTTGTGAGTTCAAGGGTGATTTTCGATACGAACTGCTGTGTTGGGTCCGCAGGAAGTTCCTCATAAAAATTCTCATCACTCAGTTGTCGGAGTCCTTCCCTAATGTAGTCGGTATTGTTAATTACGACTATTGCTCCGCCCTTGTCCGCCGGCGTTATAACAATGTCATCCCGTTGGCGGAGGGAGAAAAGGGCCTTGCGCTCATCAGTTGATAGGTTGTTGCGGACAGGGTTTGTTTTCTTTAATGCATTCAACACGTCTTTTTGAACGGCCGAAATGTACATATCGAGATGTTTGTCCCGACCATCGCTCGGTGTCCAACATTTGTCTGATGCTCCCGGAATTTTTTTGTCTGGGTTCGTTTCCCGGTTGTAGAAGTATTCACGAAGGCGTAAGTTCCTCGCAAAATTGTCTAAGTCCTGGTACAGCTGAAATTCATTAAATTTACCCGTAGAGGGACAGAATGTGAGACCTTTTGACAGCAGTTTAAGTTCAGATTCTATGAGCGGTACGTCCGATAGGTTGACAACGTTGGATTCTGGATGCGCCGAACTTTCAGATGGGTTTGACTCACAGGACATACGCTTTTCTCCTCACCCAAGGGTACAGCAGCTGGATTATCCGGAATGGAAGAATTCTCAGTTCTGGTTTGGCTTCCTGAGCATCCAACTCCCTGCTCCCTAAAGGAGTGATCTGGAATGGGACCCTTTAAACCCCGGGCACCGAACAACCCAACACCAGGTGCAACGCCGGCACAGCGGGAACGTCAGCGGGCTCCCCCTTCTCCGGAGGTCTCTCCCACCACAGCTGTGACCCCGAAGACTTCGCCACGCCGGCCCAACGGGACACGCCAGACCCCCTCTGAGACGACTGACGCGGGGGTTCGCAACGACTGACTCCGCCCAAGTAAAGGTACGGCCCGAACGACACGACCCTGGTCGCGCGCCTTCCTCTCTCTTCGCAAAAGCATAGATAAGCGAGTGCGCTACAACTTGCACAGTGCTACTTTAAAATCATATGCAACAGCACGTAAAATACCTAAAGGACTGCGGCTAAGGCTGACACCGGCAATGACCGATCTTAATGCAGATGAAATGTCGCGGTGGAACAATATTCTTGAGGACGCATCCTTGCAGCTAATGCAGGTAATAATAGGACACGGAGAAAGAAAGACATTAGAATTAGAGAAGTTGGAAACTTCCCTTCGGAGCAGCCCGGAGATATCCGAAATGGAAAGAATGGAACTCAAGAGATACGAATCTCAAAAAGAAGGAGGTGTGATGAACCAAAAATTTAAAAAGATGCGGAGAGACAATATCCCCATTCCAGATCACTCCTTTAGGGAGCAGGGAGTTGGATGCTCAGGAAGCCAAACCAGAACTGAGAATTCTTCCATTCCGGATAATCCAGCTGCTGTACCCTTGGGTGAGGAGAAAAGCGTATGTCCTGTGAGTCAAACCCCATCTGAAAGTTCGGCGCATCCAGAATCCAACGTTGTCAACCTATCGGACGTACCGCTCATAGAATCTGAACTTAAACTGCTGTCAAAAGGTCTCACATTCTGTCCCTCTACGGGTAAATTTAATGAATTTCAGCTGTACCAGGACTTAGACAATTTTGCGAGGAACTTACGCCTTCGTGAATACTTCTACGACCGGGAAACGAACCCAGACAAAAAAATTCCGGGAGCATCAGACAAATGTTGGACACCGAGCGATGGTCGGGACAAACATCTCGATATGTACATTTCGGCCGTTCAAAAAGACGTGTTGAATGCATTAAAGAAAACAAACCCTGTCCGCAACAACCTATCAACTGATGAGCGCAAGGCCCTTTTCTCCCTCCGCCAACGGGATGACATTGTTATAAAGCCGGCGGACAAGGGCGGAGCAATAGTCGTAATTAACAAAACCGACTACATTAGGGAAGGACTCCGACAACTGAGTGATGAGAATTTTTATGAGGAACTTCCTGCGGACCCAACACAGCAGTTCGTATCGAAAATCACCCTTGAACTCACAAGGCTTCTTGAAAATGGCGATATAACTAAAGACATGTTTAAAGCAATGACGCCCACCCAATCAGCACCGGGACGCTTTTACCTACTCCCTAAAATTCACAAACCTGGCAATCCAGGCCGCCCTATTGTATCTTGCAATGGCACTCCAACAGAATCAATTTCCAGCTTTCTTGATTTTATTTTGAAAAACGCAGTTCCCAAAATTCCGGCCTATATCAAGGACACAAACCATTTTTTGAGAGAGATGTCTGGACTGGTAATCCCCCCTGGCAGCTTCCTGGTTACAATGGATGTCTCATCGCTTTACACCAATATCCCCCATTCAGACGGCATCAGGTATACCGTGGAGGCATGTCAAAACGCTGATATGGCACTAGAGATTAATGAGCCCGCCCTTACTACCCTACTTGACCTGGTGCTTCGTTACAATTATTTCCAATTCGAAAACAAACATTACCTTCAAATTAGCGGCACAGCTATGGGCACAAAAATGGCACCTAATTACACGAACTTGTTCATGGCGGCACTCGAGGGACCCTTCTTGGAAGCTCAACCCGTTCGCCCGCTCATATACAAGCGATTCCTGGATGACATCTTTTTTGTCTGGCCGCATGACGAGGCAAGCTTGCATAAGTTCATTTCGGATTTCAACTTGGTCCACCCTTCTATATCTTTTACGCATAATATCTCAAGGACATCGGTGAACTTTCTCGACGTCACCATTCACGTAGAGGGCACGACCACGATCACAGCCCTATATAGAAAACCCACAGATCGCCAGCAGTATCTGCACTTTGAAAGTGACCATCCACGGCATTGCAAGATGAGCATTCCCTATTCCCAGGCCCACAGATACCGCAGAATTTGCTCTGACAACGCCGACTTTGACCACAACTCCCAACAACTAAAAAATGCCCTCATTCGTCAAAAGTACCCAGCAGCAGTAGTCGATGACTCCATCAACAGAGCTCGTAACCTAAACCGCGAGGAAATTCTACATGGAGGGAATCCCAGGAATGAAGGAAGCCAGACAAATCTTGTCCTCACCCACTCATCTGCGTTGCCCAAACTTAATAACATTCTTTCGACACATTTTAATATACTGCAACAAAGTAGCCGGCTATCTTCAATTTTCCAAAAGCCCCCCCGAGTTGTTTATCGCCGCGGAAAAAACCTGAAAGATATGTTAGTCAGAGCCAAGACGACTGCCATTGAGGGCACTCAACGGGGATGCCAGCCATGCAAGAAAACACGTTGTAAGGTTTGTTCACACATGACTACCACCACTACTGCTAAAGCCAGCTCCTCAGATTACGTATTCAAAATAAATGCGCATCTAAACTGTGACAGCCAAAATGTCGTCTACATGCTTCACTGTGACATCTGTGGCATGCAGTACATCGGACAAACAGAAACCGCCTTCCGTAAACGCTTTAACAACCACCGTTCTCACACTAAAACACAACCGAACTTGCCCATTTCAAGACATGTCAGCCTCCCAGGACATTCATTCGACCAAATTAAAGTCACTCTGCTAGAGACCGGTTTTCACACTAAACGGGAGCGCGAACAGAAGGAATCGTACCTTATTTATAAGTTCAAAACGCTGACTCATGGTATCAACGAGAGCGCTGGCAGCATGTCGTGCCTCCGGAGGACCACGGACGTTGATTGACAACAGGAAGTGGATGCACATTGTTCCACCCCCTTCCTCCTAGCATAAAAGTTTTTTTTTTTAATTCATTCAGGACCACCCGCCATTAGCTCAGCAGACAACGGGCGCATACCGAGAGGGAGCGCCGCCCAAAAAAGCCGCCTAAGCCCCGCACTGCACGTGCTGCGCGATAAATGCTGTCCACATTGGGACAACTAAGAAGAGTAAGAAGAGAGAGGGAGGTGACGTTGAACGGCAGTGCCAATCTGGCCGTACCTTGAGATTGCCGTGTTCTGTTGAGACATAGGGGTGTCGTAATTCAGTGGTTTTCTGTGTCGGCCCTCCATTGAACTTCACGCTTGTCGCGTCGTATGTGTGCCTTTACATTACTCTACGCTGCGGCCAAGGACGGATGGGATACTCGTCGCCTTCTCCGAACTCGCCGCGCCCCTGTGTAACTTGATCCCTGTCTTCCGCGCGGTCCGACCGCTATGCGGCTCGCCGCTGGCTGCCGCTAGTGCCTTTCTCTGTCGCCATGTCGCGGCCCTTCAAAGGGCAAACAAAGTAGACTTATCACCGGTTTCTTGGTAAAAGCAATGATTCTCCGTTTAACGGTCTGTTCTAGGTGAACCCACGAAACAAATGCCGGGCCAAGACCGCGTCCTTAGTTACTACACCACCGCCCCGCTCTTCCCATCTGTGCTCATGCGTTGTCTGTATTTTGTTTGTCAGTTCTCTTTCATCCCAGCCGCAGCGGGCCGACAGAAACCTTTGGTCCCGCTCCCTTCCCCCACCAGAGCCGTTTTCTCACTAAAACCACCGCCTTTCCTCTTTTTCTTTCTTTTTTTAATTTAAATCCTCTCCACTCAGCAAGTGCCCTGTTGTTACCCGATTTTTTACGTTCTCTGGCGTATTCCCCTCCTCATGAGGGAGAGGAGGAGAGACTCTCCCTCGCATGCAGTGTGCATAAGGATTCGGTGTTCATTGTGGGATTGTCCCTGAGGAAGGAAGTTCCACTTCCGAAACGGTCGGACTAATTTATAATAAACAAGTTAACCGCAAAGTTGTTCTTACCTTTTACCTGACCGTTTCTTCTGGCCGTTGCAAAGCTCATCTATATATATATATATATATATATATATATATATATATATATATATATATATAAATTTATAAATATATATATATACACATATATATATAGTAATTCGTCGATTCAGCGATGTCGCTTTGTTCGAAATTTCTTCTGGTCGAAACGCAAACGCACGCATTTTAGGCCACATTACTCGAAGCGCACGAAGAGCTTGACCCGCTTGGAGCGGAGTAGCGAGCGGAGGCGTCGCCGGAAAGCAGCCGCCCCGCGTCAAGTCATGCTGTGAACATGGCGGGTCAACGTACTCTGGTGTTTCCCCGACGATTTTCTCGAGGCGAGGTCGATTCGCACCACCAGACTTTACACAAACGATCCAAATCAGCAGTGGGGTCATTGAATTTTGTTCCTAGCATCAATGGCGTGGATGCGATGGTGCAAAAACACCGACACTCGAATCGCAGAATGAGCACCTTTGTGGACAACGCGGCGCCGAAAAACTCTTGTTTTGCAAACAGCACGCATGCATACCTCGAAAAAACTGTGCAGTGATCATTATGCAGAGCCAATAGTGCAAAACAGGGTCACGTTTTATGATTGCGCAGTGTGCTCACAGTGAGTGGTTATTATTTTTTGAGCTCAACAACACCACCTCAGGCTCGAGCCACGGTATTTCTGCCGTTTTTAGGCGCGAAATTTTCGTAGCGTTCCGTGACGACCGCAACACCCCGCCTCCGTCCTACCAATACAAGTGGCCTCCCTTTCCTCAATGTCTCTCCAGGTCAGCGAGTCACTGCCTTCGCTCGCCTTTATGTCAATTCGCCGCCCCCTAGCTGTCACGGCGCTGCTCCTCCAAAGGTCCCTTGGGCACCGGTGGCGTGTGCCTTTGGACGCGGGAGTACCTACGCTGGCTGCGAAACAAAGTTGAATGCATTCGTGGCGAGCGCAGCCTTATGCAATTCTTGGTCAAATTGGAGCGGGGTTCTCGCACTCTGCACGAACTCGAAACAGCCAAAGCTCACAGCCCTTTTGACACCTGATTAACGCTTTGCATCACTGAATACATTGTGTTTAGATTCCTGGCAGTTGTGGCGCCAATAAAGCTCAACTACTTCAGCTTGTATCGACCGGGCGCTTACATAGAAATTCTGCTAATAACGAATTTTTTCGCCGCACCCCTGACTTTGTTATAACGAGGGGTTATTGTATATATATAATTAGTGCCGCGAACCATGCATTGGGTTGGTTGGTTTAGGTCTTGTTTTTAGTGCCCAGCCACTCCCGGTGGTGTTGTCTGTGTCCCCAGCGAAGCGCAAGTTCCATTCGTTATGGTTATGGCGCACGCATTATCTCATTCTAATACAGACAGTGCTTCGCCCGAATGTCAGTAGCCTAGAATAATCTTCTTTGATCTACAATCATCTGAATGTAAATCGACGGTTCGAGAAACACTCACGCCGAGTGATGAAAGCCTGGAGAGCATACGCCGCGGTACTCGACTCACCGACGCTCGCCTGGACACATCACTGAGCACGTCCCCAAACCACTGTAGCAGAGCGGACTTCACACTTGGAAAGTCCCCCAGCCCACGCTTAGGAAACAATAAGCAGAAACTTCAGGAGGTGAAGTTGCACACCGGGGAAAAAACAAAAACCCTCCATCAACTCAGCGATTCACCGAAGACCGTGATGCACAACATGCAATCTGCCAGACGACCAGATCCGAACCTGACGTTACTCCCGAAGACGACGTCAGTTACACGACATGACGCGTACCCGAAATGACAGAGCCTGCGGCTGAGAAGGCGGCTACAATGACGACGTATAGTGCCCGACCGCCAACAAGCACAAGCCGAGATACGACACCCCGACGCACCCGAAACTCGAGAAAAGAGGCATCCGCAGTCGAGTTGTCTATCGACCGCTTTGACGTAGTCGCCCTCATCGAAACGGCAGCTGACTACTTGGTAATGAGAGCGTCATTCACGTCTAAGCTGAAGAAAATTACGTCAGACACCCATAGCGAACCACCGAATTATAACTGAAGACGGAGCCTGACCTACCCGACACTCACCGTACCGCGTGTCTTCACACAAGCGCGAAACCACCTGGACACAAGTCGAAGACATGCTCAGCGATTGCATCATACAGCTACCGAAAATCCCCAGGGCTGCTTCCGTCAAACCCACAAGAAAACAGACGGCACATTGAGGTGCTGCGTTGACTACCGGCGATTGAACAAAATCATGAAAGAGGAAGTTTACCCTTGGTCATGAATCGAAGATGCCCTCGACACCTCTACCACACAAAGTACTTCTCATCGATGGATCTGAAGAAAGGCTACTGGAAAATGGTAGTGGTCGTGAGAGATGAAAAAAAAAAAACTACATCCATAACCCGGACGCCCTATGCCAGTTCAAGGTGATGCCGTTTGGGCTATGCACAGCACCACCAACTTTTCAAAGATTCATGAAGAGTGTGGTAGCTGCCGTGAAGTGGCAAACCTGCCTCGTATACCTCGACGACGTTGTGGTATTCTTCTGGACTTTCGACGAACACCTAGCAAGCAAAGTTGGAGACTGTTCTCGAGGAGATTCGTACGTCCGGGTTAACGTTGAAGCCTTAAATTTTCGCTTCCCGTACGAGGAGCTCAAGTTTTCTGGCAACGTCCTCAACGCCATGGGAGTCCTGCCCGACCCTGCGAAAGCTTCTGTGGTAGCGAACTTCCCAAGACCGAAAGACAAGAAGGGCGTGCAAAGATTTCTCGGACTGTGCGCATCCTACCGGCGCTTAAAGGGGTCGTGAAGAGAAAATGCATTGGTCTTTGCTTAATTTTGTCTGCTTGAACGACTTTTAAGAACACAAATTCCAAATATTTTCACCATTCATTGCTTCTGGAATTTAGGAGGCGCCTTTGAAATTCTCGTTTTGAGGCGCATCGCAAGCGACCATGCGCGCATCGTCGGTCGGCAGCGCAACTAGAGTGACGTCACGTCAAGCAGATTTGAGAGTTGAACACGTTCAACATTCTTTGTGTATATTGTTCTGCAAAGCTGCAAACCCGATATTTTAAAAATAATGCATCGTTTATTCGTTTCCAAAAAAACAGTTTTCTGTCCACGTGAGTGGTGTCAAGACCGCTTCAGTTGTCTGGTAATCATTCCAGCAGAAATCAGACCTACTGGCTGTTTGTACAGTTTGTAGCACTTAATCTCACGTTCTTTTGCCGAATTCTCTTCGGAATCTAACCTTTTTTTCTAAAATGGCACAAAGCCACTCAAGCAAAAAATGTGCGCCGAATGCGATTCGAACTTGCGGCCTCCGGTCCAGCCCAACGTTACTGACAGCCTAGCGGATACGTTATACACTGCACTCCTGGCCTGAGAAGCG
Source organism: Haemaphysalis longicornis (assembly GCF_048455015.1). Classification (NCBI taxonomy): domain Eukaryota; kingdom Metazoa; phylum Arthropoda; class Arachnida; order Ixodida; family Ixodidae; genus Haemaphysalis; species Haemaphysalis longicornis. The sequence continues at coordinate 289,959 of NW_027526386.1, forward strand.
CGCGCGGCGAAAAACTGCGGCATAAAAGCCTCTTCGCATTTGTAACCCAGAAGTCTGTTGTGTTTTCATAAATTCTAATCAACTCAGAGCTTTAACCGCCAACTTCTAGTAAATATAAATAGCCCAGAAAGTGAAGGAGAACAGAGTCGCCCAGATAGCCGAATTGGTAAGGCATTCGACATGTAATCAAAAGGCGTGGGTTCGGTCCCCACTCTGGGCGCGTGTTTTTCTTTCTTTCTTCCTTCTGTATAATTAAAAAAATGTTTACCTAATTAACTGTAGTGAAAAAGAAAAGAGCCTAACCACACCCCTATGCCTCCTTTGGCATTGTAGACTGCTGACCTATCTTTCTGTATTTCCTCAACGAGCCCCTCATTTCCTTACTATATTATTCTGCGAAAGCCCAGCGAGGGTCTCGGTTCTGGCAGCCTTGATGCCTAGGTAGCATAAGAGGGCTTCCCGCCAGTAACCCGCTCATGACAGGCTGTAGACGTTTGAGTCACGCCCCGGGGGTTGAAAAGAAGGTCCCCTTCTCCCCGTGTAGTCAGAGTGGCGCTGGCTACCACCCTCAAGCGTCAGATACACTTCTAGTAAATATAAATAGCCCAGAAAGTGAAGGAGAACACAGTCGCCCAGATAGCCGAATTGGTAAGGCATTCGACATGTAATCGAAAGGCGTGGGTTCGGTCCCCTCTTTGGGCGCGTTTTTCTTTCTTTCTTTTTCTGTATAATTAAAAAAAATGTTTACCTAATTACTGTAGTGAAAAAGAAAAGAACCTAACCACACCCCTATGCCTCCTTTGGCATTGTAGACGGCTGACCTATCTTTCTGTATTTCCTCAACGAGCCCCTCATTTCCTTGCTATATTATTCTGCGAAAGCCCAGCGAGGGTCTCGGTTCTGGCAGCCTTGATGCCTAGGTAGCATAAGAGGGCTTCCCGACAGTAACCCGCTCATCACAGGCTGTAGACGTTCGAGTCACGCCCCGGGGGTTGAAAAGAAGGTCCCCTTCTCCCCGTGTAGTCAGAGTGGCGCTGGCTACCACCCTCAAGCGTCAGATACACTTCTAGTAAATATAAATAGCCCAGAAAGTGAAGGAGAACGCAGTCGCCCAGATAGCCGAATTGGTAAGGCATTCGACATGTAAACGAAAGGCGTGGGTTCGGTCCCCACTCTTGGCGCGTGTTTTTCTTTCTTTCTTTTTTCTGTATAATTAAAAAAAATGTTTACCTAATTACCTGTAGTGAAAAAGAAAAGAACCTAACCACACCCCTATGCCTCCTTTGGCATAGTAGACTGCTGACCTATCTTTCTGTATTTCCTCAACAAGCCCCTCATTTCCTTACTATATTATACTGCGAAAGCCCAGCGAGGGTCTCGGTTCGGCAGCCTTGATGCCTAGGTAGCATAAGAGGGCTTCCCGCCAGTAACCCGCTCATGACAGGCTGTAGACGTTCGAGTAACGGCCCGGGGGTTGAAATGAAGGTCCCCTTCTCCCCGTGTAGTCAGAGTGGCGCTGGCTACAACCTTCAAGCGTCAGATACACTTCTACTAAATATAAATAGCCCAGAAAGTGAAGGAGAACACAGTCGCCCAGATAGCCGAATTGGTAAGGCATTCGACATGTAATCGAAAGGCGTGGGTTCGGTCCCCTCTCTGGGCGCGTGTTTTTCTTTCTTTCTTTTTTCTGTATAATTAAAAAAATGTTTACCTAATTACTGTAGTGAAAAAGAAAAGAACCTAACCACACCCCTATGCCTCCTTTGGCATTGTAGACTGCTGACCTATCTTTCTGTATTTCCTCAACGAGCCCCTCATTTCCTTGCTATATTATTCTGCGAAAGCCCAGCGAGGGTCTCGGTTCTGGCAGCCTTGATGCCTAGGTAGCATAAGAGGGCTTCCCGCCAGTAACCCGCTCATCACAGGCTGTAGACGTTCGAGTCACGCCCCGGGGGTTGAAAAGAAGGTCCCCTTCTCCCCGTGTAGTCAGAGTGGCGCTGGCTACCACCCTCAAGCGTCAGATACACTTCTAGTAAATATAAATAGCCCAGAAAGTGAAGGAGAACGCAGTCGCCCAGATAGCCGAATTGGTAAGGCATTCGACATGTAATCGAAAGGCGTGGGTTCGGTCCCCACTTTTGGCGCGTGTTTTTCTTTCTTTCTTTTTTCTGTATAATTAAAAAAAATGTTTACCTAATTACCTGTAGTGAAAAAGAAAAGAACCTAACCACACCCCTATGCCTCCTTTGGCATAGTAGACTGCTGACCTATCTTTCTGTATTTCCTCAACGAGCCCTTCATTTCCTTACTATATTATTCTGCGAAAGCCCAGCGAGGGTCTCGGTTCTGGCAGCCTTGATGCCTAGGTAGCATAAGAGGGCTTCCCGTCAGTAACCCGCTCATGACAGGCTGTAGACGTTCGAGTCACGCCCCGGGGGTTGAAAAGAAGGTCCCCTTCTCCCCGTGTAGTCAGAGTGGCGCTGGCTACCACCCTCAAGCGTCAGATACACTTCTAGTAAATATAAATAGCCCAGAAAGTGAAGGAGAACACAGTCGCCCAGATAGCCGAATTGGTAAGGCATTCGACATGTAATCGAAAGGCGTGGGTTCGGTCCCCACTCTGGGAGCGTGTTTTTCTTTCTTTCTCTTTTCTGTATAATTAAAAAATTGTTTACCTAATTAACTGTAGTGAAAAAGAAAAGAGCCTAACCACACCCCTATGCCTCCTTTGGCATTGTAGACTGCTGACCTATCTTTCTGTATATATATATATATATTTATATAAATATATATGTGTATGTATGTATATATATATATATATATATATATATATATATATATATATATATATATAGAGAGAGAGAGAGAGAGAGAGAAGTCGATTGATACGTTTCCAGTTTCTGTTGCCAACAGTTGCAAAGTTAGAAACTCCTTCCTCAGGGCTGTATTTTATTTGCTCACATTTTGCATTTATACACAAATGTCTGTGAGGGAGGGTTATGAGTGGTCGTGGGTGAGGGGTGTTTCAAACAGTATGAGCAAGTGAGGCATTCCGATTGGTTGGAAAGGTGGAAGGTGAGGGAAGGGGAAAGAACACGTGTGAAAAGGCAGCACGAAAACTCGATATCACGAAGCGCACTTGCAAACACAAATTCAAAATCAATACCGAGTCCTGCGTGCTTCGTAAATGATGTAAATATAGTCAGGGGGAAAAGAAAATGGGTAAAAAAGGGGGTGAAGGGAGACGGACATAGGATGGCGGCTCAGGCAAAGATGTTCGACTCGGTCAAACTGGAAGGCCGCATGCATACACGGCCCGCTCAGTCGACGCATGGTCTCTACGCGATACTCCAAATTTGGCGTCCCTCTTTCGGTATTGTTTTACTCCTGGTTAAGGCTAGCGCTGCTCTCGTCTTGACACCACTTCGACGAAACCGAGGGGTGTAGCGAAGCTTTGCCGCGCGGCCACCAAGCCGTGAGACAAGTAACACTCGGATTTGGTTGCGTTTGCGGCGGCATTCTTCGGCTGTTTGGCGGCTGTATGGCGGTTGTAATTCTGCGCACTGATAAGCGGGTTCGCTTTTATTTGTATGCTGTTCACTTGGTACGTTCGTTAACCAAAACGCCGCACCAAACCGTCTTAATTTAGCCTGCACACCCTAGATGTGCACACTTAATCAGGAGAAAAAGTCGAAGTGCGAGAAAGTGCTCTCCGGTGCATCGATACGGGTCACGGAGATTGTTTTGCACCCAACCCGACTGGTAATTCCACTAGGCTTGCTGGGAGTCGGTGACTACCCTCCGAAAACCTGGTTGAGTGAGAGCCAAGGTGATGGCTGCCTCTTCTACTGCCGTCATTTCTTGGGTCCTAACGAGGTATACGCAAGGAGGTTGGTTCTGGAGGTAGCCCCGATAATGGCGTATTGCTGCCCTCGATTTTTGGAGGCGTCTGTGTAGATAATTGCATGATCACCACCGAGGGTGGTGTTTAGCGCCTGAGGCCGTGCTTTTCGGTGACCCTCATCATGTGAGGGGTTCATATTTTTAAACAAAGGGAGCATCTTTCGTTTTAGTCGCCAAGAGTCTGGGAGTACGTCAAGCGGAGGGACATTCTGGGCCGCCCAGCCAATCTGGTGAAGCATGCGGTTACCCACCGCAGTTCTGAGTCGGACCTTCTGATTAGAAACATGGCCTTCTATCAACTCTTCCATCGTTTTGTGGAGCCCTGTGCTAAGCAGCCTCTGTGTAGACGCACTCATGAGAAGACCTAATAATTATATAAAGCATCTCTATGTCTTCTTTGTCGAGAAGAAGACAGGGGGTTGACGTAAGTGACTCTCGAGAGGACAAAAGCTTCGATTAAACGAAAGGTACCGGATTATTTTAGGCCTCGCTTCTTGGTGGCAACTCGCTGATCATGTGTATGATTTGACTACTGCTGTTTTTTAGGCGCTGCAAGGAGACGTCACTCTTGGTGTTAGCCTCGTGATGTAGGCCCAGGATGTTGAAGCTGGGGCCTGGAGTGATGGCCTTGTCATCAAGGAGTACTTGAATGTATGGCTTTATTTGGCGTGAGGGCGGACGACAAGGAGCTGTGGTTTTTTACGTGAACACTGGAGGCCACAGGCTTTAGCACAATGGCGTACTAGATGTGATATGCCATGCATTGGTGTGAGCTTCCTTTAATTTTTGCAACTCTTAGAACATGAGCAAGATGCGCACAGGGCCGCTAGACGGGCGGGAGTGGTCGCGTGACGCTTTCACTTGGCATTCAGCGAGAACGCAGGGGGTTAAAGCGCAGATGTGCTTGGTGAGTACACGTTCGGTCTTCCACGTCTTCGCGTGGCCTCGTGGGTAAATCGGTAAGACAACGGGCTCTCGCCTTGTTAGTCGATTTTTTCCAGGTTCGATTCCTGGCGGTGCCAGTAAATTCTTTTATTTGTTTGCTGGAGTTTTCTGGTGACACCAACGGTCACGAAACAACCCTTGGTGGGTAGAGGTAAAAAGCTTTGCTTTAAAAACCACTCCCCAAACCGTTCCATTCTGTTTATCTGGACACCCCCTCACGCTTCAATGGAGGGCAACAAATACGCCCACCCAACAAGCCTGCCCTTTTACCTCCCGTGCTATGGAGCTGCAAGAGGACAGTCACCAGCTTGTCAGGTTCAAGGAGATAAACCAGCATTATCGCCTTCTGAGGCAGACCGTACCTTCGCCTTAACCGTGACCTTTGCGGAGAACAACATACTACCCTACGGTTCATACAATCCGGGCTCCTTGCCAGAGCCTACGCGTCTTCACTTAATGCACTTATTTAATGTAAATTTTGCTCAGAGTAGGAATAATCCAGACGATTTTCAAGGTGTGCGACTTTAGCCTTGAGCACCCTCCACTCTTTCTGTCAACTATACCAACAAGAGCAATGGGAGATGCTGCTGTCCAGGCCCTCTCTACCTACCCAGCTTCAGCGGGTGGACAGAACACAGGCCGCGCGGACTGCATATGGGCCCCACAGAAGAAGGAATCACTCCCCAGGGCTGCACTCTGGGCTGTTAAGAAATCTGAACAGAAGTATTTCTTTCTGCTCGTTCTCTGCCGCAAGTATTGTCACCTCGGTCCGCGGCGCAGAGACGGAGAAGTCAGATCGTCTAACATGGGGTTGGTGCTTACTTTGAATTTATAAAACAAAGTTTCCTCTATTGTGCTACACCAATACAACTAGCCAAACACCGTTCATGCATCATGCATTGGTTTAACCTTACCAAGAATGTCTCTTGGAAGTAATAAATGGTGTGGTTAGGTACATTTCACTTCTCTCTGGTTTTACAATTTGTAGAGCGATGTGAGTGAATTTAAGTGACGTCGCATGGGTAATCGTTATGGGTGCCGTTTACAGCTTTGCTTTCCAACCACATTCAGTGCGGTGGATTGGCGTGATTTTTTTCAATTCTTGCCATGTACAGCAAGAATAGCAATGGCGACCGAGGACAACCCTGCTTTTAACCTCTATTTATAACTACCGCTTAGATGCACTTTTGGCCTTCCCAGGTAATTTGCACCTCAGTCTAATTGTAAATTTCCTGCAGCATCTGCATAAAGTCCTGGCATAATTCCTTCCGCTGGAGTAGGCGTCATAGACGTTCTCTATCCACATTGTCGTAGGCTTCCTCTATAGCCAGAAATGTTATCCACAGTGATCACTTTTGAGTCTGTAGGCGGCCGAACGAAGTGGTGAGGCCTAGCCCCCATTTATTCACAGTTGCGTGAGGACGACAACATGGGCCCGAGCATCAGAGAGCGCCCGTGGAGTGCGGCCGAGAAGCGCGGAAGCCATGATGTTCTCTGGCGCGTGGCTCGTCCTGGGTGTCGAGGCCAGGTGCTGCTGACGATGGCACTGCGGCCCATGGCGATGATAGTGGGCGCCTGTGGTTGATTACGAAGTGCCGCTACAGGGCTCCCCCCTAGCGCGGAGAGCGACAAAAGAAAAGAACATGAACAACTAGCAAGGAAAGCTATGTACAGGGTGTGTCCGCGGTCAGAGTTCCTTCAGTAGTCCAGGTGAAAAGGGATCTAAGGTCATAGAGTCGTTCTGGTCAGTTCCGAAATAGCATCCGCTGACAGTCCAAGTCGTCGTCATGAGGGCTTCCTCTGCACATTATAACCTCCGGTGGCCTGGACTGGGAGTGGCGTCTCGGACGAGCTTGAGCATGAATCGGTGGTCCGATGTCCGGCTGCCGAGGGTGTCCTCATAATGTAGGTGATGGGACGGGTATGGAAAAGCGGGCGTAGTAAGTGTAGCGCCCCACGACGTGAGTGTGCCCGTCTATTAGCAGCACGCCTAAGCTGTCCAAGTGGAAGTTCAGGGGATAGAGCTGGGCGCAGATCGATGCGTATGCTTGACGCGGAATCTGGAAATGTCGCCGAGGATTTTCTCTGCGGGCGCGTGTTGGAGATGTAACCAGAAGTAGGCGACGACTCGGGCAGAACAGAGGACGGCTCCATCGCAGGCACCAAGGGTGTTGGCGTAGCCGGAGCAAAGGGTTAACTTGGCATTTCACCCTAGTAGGAGGCGGCCATCGTGGTCGGTGCTTGCGACGTCTGCGGCGACGTTTAGGCTTGACGGCGCTCGTGACTGCTTGTTGACGACCCTTCAACGGCGGAGATCTTTCGTTGTTATCAGAATGACCATGTCGCTGGTCCGTTGGAGGTACATGACTTGTGTATTGTGATCTTTGCGTCCGCTTAGTCATGCTGGTGCCGTGAGAGCTGCGCCTTAGAGTCGTGTTGCCGGGGTGTGTTGCGTGGGCCAGAGGGCTGTCGGTGACAACGTCCTTAGCGTCGGTGCCCTGGTACCGGTAGGTGGTATGGAAAGGTGGCAGGTCATTGGAGGGTGGGTTTTCGTCGCCGTTAGTAACGAGTGCAAGAGTGTCCATCTTGTGCATGATATTCGGCGACGGAAGGGGAACCGTAGTAGACGAGCACGTAGGCGAGTCAGCCGCAGCACAAACGGTCGAGGTGCGTCGTGAAGCAGCGTCTTGTACTAGCGTCTCCTGTTGTGAAGATGAACACGGCGTGGTGGGTGCATAAATTGCGCTTAAGTCCACGGGTACCGCTTGTGTCAAGGGCGGTAACAGCGGCGTGTTCAGGCGCCAGCCCGGTGCTTGCGCACAGCAGGGAGGCGGAGTAGATACAGTGGGCATTAGACTGCTGGGGTGTGAGGCGCAGTCGTTCGTCGTTGCCGCTGAGCCGCCGTCGGCTGGGCATAGCATGGTCGTGGTAGTAGTGTCGTTCCAGGGTGGTACCGCCGACGCCAGCATGCTGGTACTAGGAACGAGGCCCTCGACGGGGGTGGTGCAAGGCTGGACGGCTGGGGCGGGTTGTTTGAGGTACTTACCGTAGCGCGCGTCCAGGACTACTCTGAGCTCGTCGTAGGGCTGGGCTCCGGGCTTAGGCAGGGTGGAGACTAAGCTTGACGGTAAAAGCTCGAACATCAGCGCGTAACGGTCCTTCTTGGCTGTGACGTGGTAGAGATCGAAAAAGCACTCCATCTGCCAAACCTCGGGGTTCTTAGGGTAGAACGGTGGGCTGGGTGGCAAGGTCGCTGCACTGAGTGCCGTGGTGGAAGCACTTTGAGTGGAGTGACTGGGCGCAGCCGGGTTGGAGTGGCCTGTAGAATGGCGTTCAGTGAAGCCTGGAGGTGGTAGAACGCCTATTAGCGCTTGGGTCGGAGAGTCGTCTTCAGGGCGAGAGGGAGGCTGAAAGCCAGGGAGCAAGGTTCCCATTCCATCGTGGGTTACGGCGTGCGAGGAAGAAGTCACAGGAGGCGATACAGTGTCATGGTGGCGGGAAGGACTCGTGTCGAGGCGCGCCATCACGTAGGCCGTCAGTGTATCGTAGGGCCGCTCGAAGCGTTTTAGGCGCTCACCGCGTAGGTCGGCCGGAAGCAGGGCGGTGGTGATGCGGTAGCGCTCGGCCTGTGAGTCGATACGGCGAATGAGGAAGTTCGCTTCCATTTTGAAGAACCAGGCTCGGGGGTAGGGTTGCTCGAAGGCCGGGTAGGGCGGCAGAGGGCAAGCTAAGTGGGGCTGCATGCTGCCGACGTACGGGTCACCAATTATGTAGGCGGCCAAATGAAGTGGTGATGCCTAGCCCACATTTATTCACAGTTGCGTGAGGACGACAACATGGGCCCGAGAATCGGAGCGCGCCCGTGGAGTGCGTCCGAGCAGCGCGGAAGCCATGGTGTTCTCTGGCGCGTGGCTCGTCCTGCGTGTCGAGGCCACGTGCTGCTGACGATGGCACAGCGGCTTATGGCGATGATAGTGGGCGCCTGCTGTTGATTACGAAGTGCCGCTACAAGCCATTCACACCTCGATGCACTTAGGTATGATAAATAAATTGTCCTGGAACCACTTGCCTCATCTAAATATATTTTGTAGTTCCCCCAGGATGTCGTGCCCCTCTTTCTACGATTGTAGGTCCACCTTTATGGCTTCTATTGCCAGCCAGTAGGCCACTTAGGTAACTGTAACAAGCCTGGTAACGAGTTAGCATCTGCTTCATCCTGCTCTTACGCCGATCGGCCGGGTGTTGATGATTTTGATCACTTCTTCCATTGCTCGAATCAGTTTTGCTTTGCATTTGGGTCCACTATTTGCCTAGCGTATAGGAATTGCATATAACCCTAATTCCATATCAGGAGAAACCTTTTCTCTGGCTTTTCTAGTTTAGTTTCTCCCGATTTAGCTCTGTATTTGTACGTAGCTCAGTTGTCCCACACTATATGCTTTATTCCTGTCTCCATTCTTCTTAACTTTGCTTGTATGATTGAGAGAATCTGAATTTCTTCCTCTTCCCTTTTTATTACCATACCCTTGACATTTATGGCACGATGTTGTACTGTTTAGGTCATTTTGGTTAGTTCCATTACATGCTTCGAAAACTTCCTCGGCGCGCCTTTATTCTTCGCCCGTATGATCAAACCTCATTATGGCTTTCTCATTTGGGTTTTTCTGTTCAACGTTTTGTACTTCCAGCTTCTTTAGGCGTTTCGAATGCAACTTCAATTTTTTTTCCTCAGCTTGCATTACCAATTTCTTGGCCTCCCCGTGCACTTTTGATATTTGCTGTCGTAACAGCTTCCTTGATTGTCTTGTCCAACTAGCTTTTTGGCTTTATTTACCCTTTCAAGTAATTGCGTTCTTCTGCGTTCCTTATATCTCCTTGAATGAAACCAATCCGTTCGCTGTATTCCCAGTCTGTGGTAGCCTGCCTCTCCATTTTATTCTCCTGGCTTTTGGCAATATTAGACATGTGCTGGTCGTTTAATTTCAAGTCGTGGACCACCATTTTTTCCACTTGACCTTCCGTTTTCTGGAATGTCAAAGGTATCCATTCATGGTACCGCCGTAAGCTGTGGGCTCCCATTCCACCCATTTCAATTAAACTCCACCCTTCCGATAGGGGGCTGTAGTTTATACAGGACTGCTTTTCGCATCGTTCTCAAAAATTTTGTCCCTCATGTTTATTTTCCCTGTTTATTATAATAAGGATATGTTCTTCCTCCATATCTAGTACAAGCTTACCATCAGGGTCTGTGTATCCGTCCAGGCCCTCCATGTGGCATTCATGTCTCCCATTCGATTCACCAACCCGATTGTTTTAATTGACGAAGGTCCCTCTTAATGCAGCTTACCCGTTTTTGATTCTTTTCTCCAACCTCATTATCATCGATGGAAACTGCTTATACTGACTGACAGCCAGGATGCGTTCCGCTTCTTCTGCCGAAACAAAATTGCCATGTACATTCGCAACATTCTCGAAGTGTATCTAACTTCCAACCAGAGGTTTCCGTGGAACTCCGCTGCATCCTAGAGCATCACGGAATACCACGAAATGTGACGGCTCACCAACTCCTGCGGCAAACTCTCTTCCACGAGTCTGAGCCTACAATTGCGCTCCCGGAGGAATGCGACTGCCACTCTAGCCGCTGATACGAATCGGCCAGCGCCGCAGTACTTCCCCGCATCACTCCTCGGGTGTGCGGCGAAGCCACTCGTGCGCCTTCGAAAACAGGCGCAATGATGTCGGTGACAAGTAGTGACATGCCGCGTCAGACGCTTCGCTCTCTGCGCATTCGGCGGCTGCCTGCGGCGGCTGAACTTCGGCGGCTGTCTGCATGGCTCGTCTCCACGCTCTTCAAGGACACGGAGGCCCCGTCGATCGCAACGGAGTCCTCCTCTCCCCTCTCTCGGACTCAACGTGCCCGAGGCTATGAACGGCTTACGAACTCTGGAAAGAGTGTTGTGCGTGTTCCCACTTGTTGCGTTTGACCGTTATCGGTTTTGGGTATAAATAGAGCTGCCCAAGCATTGTAAACCATTCCTGCTAGAGCAGCGAATCGATGTTGTCGCTCTGCTCGAGTCCTGTATTGTAACCTCGCCCGTCGGGGCATTGTTCTTTGGCTTCGGCTCACCTCTCGCTATGAAGTAAACAGTTTACGTTGGCCTGTCAGCTCTGGACGTCTTCCCGCTGCAGTCGGCCTTCGCGGTCGCAACAACTGGTTGACAGCGGTGGGATGGCAACTTCGTAACACCTGAAGCCAGCGGTGCGAGACCCAACACCACGGACGTCAAGGCGGCTTCGGACTTCGCAGAATTCACGGCGGTCAAGAGTGAGTGCGGGACTTTTCTTCACTGAGTTTTACCAGGCTTCTGAGGATAGCTGGTAGGGCGTGTGTTTTTGCCGCGTGGGTAATTCGCGAAAACATTTTTGTAGCAGTGGGAAAGCAGTACTCTAGACCGGCCATGAATTTGAAGGCGTTGAAAAAACCGCAGTTGTTGGAGCTTGCAAAAGAGCTGCGCTTGGATGTTACGGACGCGCTGAGAAAGCCAGAGCTGATACAGGCTATACTCGCTGTCGGGGCTAACGATGAGGAGCTGTCGGAATGCATTGAGCTGATCAATGGCAGGGAGACCGCGAAACGTCAGCCCGCCGAGGCAGAGGCTGAGGCTGAGGCTGAGCGCCAGCGTGAGGAGTTCGAGAGGCAGAAACGACAGCAGCAACGCGAGGAAAGAGAACGACAGCACGAGGAATTGATGCGATGGTACGACCTCGAGCTCGAGCGCCTTGAACAGGAAAGAAAGGAGCTCGAGGGAGAGAGACTCCAACGGGAGAACAAGAAAATAGAGCACGTAATTCAACTCGAGCAGGAAGAAGTGAAGCCGGAGTTTGAATTGTTGCTCGAAAAAGACCTCGTTGTCGAGGAAAGCACCATGCCAGCGCTGCCAGTAGCAGACGCTCGGGAGCGCGAGTCGGAGGTGACGGTTGCGGTCCAGAAGTGCGTCAAGGTTTCTGAGAGAGATAACAAAGGCGCATTCGCTCAGACTGTCGGCAGAGGCGGGAGAGGGCAGTGCGTGTCCACTGAGTGCGATAATATGTCGGCGTTTGTTTTGGAGATCTCGGCGGAGTGTTCGGACGGTTCAAATTCGGGGGAAGTCTTGGGAACGGCTGCTGACGTGAACGTGAACACTTCGCGAGATAGCGACGTTTCGCAGGAATGCGTAAACGATGAGGTTTCCGAAACGCCGCACGAGTCTGCTGAAACGGAAGTTGTTTCTTCGGACGGTAGTGCGGAAATGAGCGACCAGGTGGGAAAGCCTGCAGCCGAGGCAGCGAACGGTTTGCACGGTTCAGTTGGGAGTCATGACGATCTCGCCACTGAGCAAGCCGATTCCGTCCTGCCACCAGCTCAGGTAGCTGACCTCGAGCAACGGCCAGCCGAGCTCGTAGAGATTCAGGTGTCTGGGGCGGCTGAGCCGTCTTTTGAGACAGGGTAGCTTGGATCTAGTGTAGCCTTGACAGCCGCAAAACAGAATGAAAACACCCTTTGGTGTTCGCTTACTGAGGGTGTTGCGGAAAAGGCGAGGGACGGCGAGATAGGGTCTGTTGGAAGCTACGAGGTGTCTAATGAGCACGTCGTGCCCTTGTCACTCCCAGCTTATGCTCCCGACGATAGGCCAACATCGGCTGAGCTAGTTGAGGTTCCGGTGGCGCCTGTGGCTGAGCCGAAGTCGGGAACCGATCAGCCTACAGGAGAGAACGTAAACACGTTCCGTTGTTCGCTTGCCGAACACGTTGCTGAAAAGGCGAGCAAGAAGGATGGAGGAAAAACTTCCGCGCGTTCTTGTGGCGCGCGTTTCAGTGCGGGCACGCGAAGGGGCAAAGTCGTGAGCTCGCATCGCGCCAAGGGAACGCCGCCTCCAAAAAGGAGTGCGCGCCTCTCGTTTGAACGTTGGAAAATCTCGTTCGCTCCTCCGCGCGCTCGACATTTGTCGAAAACAAAGGCCGGTGTCATTTCACGCGGTCGCAGCAGCGTTGAGAGAACGGCTGCACCTTAAGTGCGGTACAAAAAGCGAAGGCTCGGAACAATGACGAGAGCTCAAATCGGAGCTCTCAGCGCGAGAAGTGGCCTGTAGACGCCTGACTATCTCAAGTTCATTGTTTTTCCTGGAGCAGGTTTCGCCCTTTACGATTGCATTTTTTTGTGTGTGGGACATTTCCAATCACGCGAAATGTCACCGTTCAGGTTTGTTCACTTGTCTAAAGTACTGCTGGACAAAATATAACTAGAGTAGTTAGTTATTAGCGTATTTTATCGCAACTAAAAGCCTGGTACAGCTTCAGTGTGGATTTGTCTTCGCTCTTGCCGGCGATGCGGTTGTGTCTTCCTGTGTTGTTCTGTTGCTTGCCTGACCAAGCCAGAGACGTTCTTGGGGAGCCACTACTTGTCCAGTGACCCGCCCGGTGAAGCTCCAGCACGGTGTCGTACAGCCAAGGCCTGGAGTCGAGCGTCTGCCGAGCACTTCACTTCGAAAGCATCCCTCCGGACAACGGTTGAAGGCCCTTATCCATCGGGATCTCGGACCCCCGGCGGAGAAGCTGTTACGAATCGGCCAGCGCCGCAGTACTTCCCCGCATCACTCCTCGGCTGTGCGGCGAAGCCACTCGTGCGACTTCGAAAACAGGCGTAATCATGTCGGTGACAAGTAGCGACAAGCCGCGTCAGACGCTTCGCTCTCTGCGCATTCGGCGGCTGCCTGCGGCGGCTGAACTTCGGCGGCTGCCTGCGTGGCTCGTCTTCACGCTCTTCAAGGACACAGAGGCCCCGTCGATCGCAACGAGTCCTCCTCTCCCCTCTCTCGGACTCAACGTGCCCGAGGCTATGAACGGCTTACGAACTCTGGAAAGAGTGTTGTGCGTGTTCCCACTTGTTGCGTTTGACCGTTATCGCTTTTGGGTATAAATAGAGCTGCCCAAGCGTTGTAAACCATTCCTGTTAGAGCAGCGAATCGATGTTGTCGCTCTGCTCGAGTCCTGTATTGTAACCTCGCCCGTCGGGGCATTTTTCTTTGGCTTCGGCTAACCTCTCGCTATGAAGTAAACAGTTACGTTAGCCTACGGCTTCTGGACTTCTTCACGGCTGCAACAGCGGCTGGCCGCTCGCATCATACACGCTATCACTCGTATGTCAGAGGCCACGGAGCTCGGATCGGGTGCCCCCACCCGGTCGCAACACCGCGTCGAAGAAAGAAAATCAGGGCACCAAAAGTTGGTAGAGCTTTGCACCGACCAAGACACACACAGCGTTACTCGCATCGCTCGGCCGCGATCGAAGACAAGTTGCATCCGCCGAGCTCAAGCAGGTTTCATACGCACCGCGCATATCATCTACTCCATTGAAAATAAACCTGGCCACGATAGCTGCTGGTGCTGCGGTCACGGGTACCCTAACAACCAGCACTACATGTGGGACTGCTTAGAGATTATACAGACGAGGAACATATACACATACTCCCTTTCCCTTTCTCCTGGCACTTGGGTGGAGTGGCTCGTCCCCCCAGGGAATTCCCAAAAACAGCTCAAACTCGCTCTCCGCAAGCGCACGAGAAGCACCGGCTGGTACTTACCCTCAGTCCGACACTTGACCGCCTCCTCATAAAGACTGACACAAGGGGTGCACTGGGAGACCCTCCTCCAACACACTGAAGCAGTTCTTGGGGACGACTGGAAAGAGCAGCCCCTTCCCCAGCAACAGAATGGCTCCTGCCGTTATCGTGCGGTTAACCCACCTATTCTCTTTGCAGTTTTCGTTTACTCTGTGCCAACTGGTGTCCTTTTAAATAGGCATGCCGCCCCCCTTTCTTTGTGTTACAGCATTGCCATGTATATTCAAGCATTACTCGTGGCTTTTTTAAATCTACAAGAAAAGTTTCTGCAAAACGCATATACTTTGTTCTTTCTTTTTCTACTTGACTGCAAACCTCCAATAATTTCCCACGTGATCTGCCCCGTGCATGTTTATGTAGCTAATTTTAGAAACTCTTCGCTTTTACTTCCGGGTAATTATTTTGCGAATTCGGATAAGCGTCGGTCACCTGTGGAAGGGCGCTTACCTCTTCCCTCGTCTGCATTGCTGCCCCATGCCTCTTTCTAAACGTTTGTGCCCCATGTGTGCTAAATTCAGGACTTTCCTTTGTGCTATACCTTTCACCTTGATTGCAGCCACTTACCCTTTCGCATTTTCACTATGCCTGTTATTTTTTAGCGCAGATTTTTAGATGATATTAGCGTTACTAATATTAACATTACGTGATTCTACAAGAGAACGAAATCATCCTAACCACTAGTATATTATATGGAATATTTTAATAAAAGAACATGTTAGTTTGAAACAACATTACACGCAAAAGGTGGTGCTGGCGTCACTTGTTAGTTTAGACAGGAGGTAGCCGGCATCGCTGCTCACTTCGATGCTGTCTCCGCGAAGGTTTCGTTGAAGGCTTTGTTCGAATTGGAACTCGGCTTACCATGGGGGACTGCCAGCGAAGACTGGAACGAAGCCGTCTAAACGGTGAATGGGAACGCATCCAGTTTGTCTCTGATGGAGACCATTACAAGTAGCCATTGTTACTTCCAAATGTGGGTAAAGCGTTAACCGCCAAACACTGAGACTAAGAAGTGCTATGCTACGCCGAGCAAACTCGATCCCAAGAGCGCTTACCTATGAGCATGTAAGTTCCAACGCGGAATGTTACTGCTCACTTCAAGCGGGAGTATTCTCGCCATTCGCACCGCCCCCTTGCAACCCACTCAAAAAGCGCTGCACCGTTGCAAATTTTAGTAGACGCCTCAAGATGGCACAGCTAATAGAGGGCCTGCGCCCACTAGCAACTACATCGCCAAGCAGAGAGGAAGCTTACGGGAACATAGTTTTTGGCTGTTGTCTGTATGGTTACTTCCGAAAGTATGAAGTTGAATTTACTTCTGGGGGCTTATTACCTATCACTCACATACGTGTTCAACACAAAGGGCGCAGTGTATTTACAAGGTCTTCCTTTAGTCAGATTGTATAATCGAGCGGTGTTGTGGCAGAGATTGCCTTCTCTTCCCGTGCTGCGTGTGCCTTGGGTTTTATTGCTATTCAGGCACCTATTACGTAACCCTATATTCAATTGCATGGTTTTGTTTCCATTCTCTGCGCATCGTGGGTGCATGTCTCGGGTATCTCTATTAAGCAAGCTTTTTGACCTACGCCCTAAACGAATAGTTTTGTACTAACACCTTGTCGGCGGTTATCTGCAACTGTAACACCACCGTTCAGACCCAGATTTTGCTTATTTTGTTTACTGACTATACTCTACACAGGTAATGCAACCACTTCTGGAACAAAAATATTGCAGGTAGGCATATACGCTTGGAAGGTGCATTCACATGAAAGTGTATTCACCCGACCGGGAGGTGGAAGGAGTTGACAAGAGAACATTATTTATAGATTTGATGGTACTTCTTCGGGTGCTCCATCGTTATCAACTACTAGCCATCAAGGGGTAACGTTTGCAGTAAATAAGGGTTAAGATCACCAAGGCCAATGACCCAGACGCTTTAAGTTATCTATCAGTATTGCCGCTAGTATGCGTGCCCTGACGAAGTTTTTTACCGTGTGACACAGACTACTTGAAATGCGTGGTTGTCAGTTGAATTTTTCACCAGTCGTTAACACAGATTTTGAAAGTTTTCAACATAGATTCAGTGTTTTCCGTTGTATGAGTATCGACATCCACGACATCGGCCGATCTAACAATGTTGACAAAGCTGCAGTACGTGCCTCTACTATTCATGCTTTGCCATGCAACATCCTGAACATACACCCCAACTTTTATTCCTCTACGCGTAGACGTCTATAGTTAACATCTTGTCAGCGTCAGTAGTAATGGCTAAGCGATTGCGGGGGTAGCTGTTCTTGCATTTTGGTACGAAATAATTGTGCTTTCGCAGGTGGAAGCTACGAAATAAATTTTGTTTAATGTTGTTCATGGTGCTAATAAAGAAACCCTCAGCGACCCTCGCAGTTTTTTCCGGGTTGCATCCGGCATCACATTGTGATTCTGCTTCCGTATTTCATTTTTTGATAGAATGATGTTCTGGTGCGTAGTGCGTGTGTACATCATGAAGCCTCGGACGTATTTGTGGGCCCTCTTTATTTGCGTTCAATATGCTTTTTTGCACCGCTTCGAGCCACTTCCCAAAATATTCATCACCACTAGGCGGAAATTGAACAGTTAAGCTGATGCCTACCCCGGCAGGGAGTGTATTCACAAAAATGTGAAGAATAGCCCAACTCTCATTCCCAATAAGAGCACGCACCTTCTAAGGGCAGGTGGATAAGAAAAAAACAAGGTACCTAAGTCGTTCTTCATACGCAACACTAGGGTAATGGCTGAGAGTATCCGTGCCTGTGCCCACCCGTCCACGAAATTCAGAGCCTATGATGGGTATTTCGTTCAGGGCAGTGCAGAAAGAATCTACTAAAAAGACGATCGCGTAAAAGCATATATGTTTTATACAAAGTTCGCACTTAAATAAAAAGATTGGTTTTAGGACAAGCTTCTTTCATATTCAAAAAGTGTCGAGAATGGTTACTGTGGACTCGAACGGCTCTCAAGAGCATTTGCTCCTTTAAAGTATACAGTAAGCCGCTCTTTCGGGCCGGTGTTCTGCGAACAAAATTTTTTATCTGTGCGGATTTTCCGGAGGCCAATCGAGTAAAATTCTACGAGGTGACTTTAACAAAAGAATTAGTTTTTGCTTACCGTCAACACTGGTCTCATACGACAGCGCCTGTATGACAGCGCAGTGCTCTTCAATATATAGAAACCTCCAAAGTAGTGCGGGAAGCTTGTATCCGGGCATTTCTGTGAAAAGAAATTTTGTGGGATATACTCCTCTTAGCATTCAGGTATACTAGTACAGTGATAACTATCTCTCCAAAATTATTCACAGCATGTCTTGAGGGGGTAACAAAGTTTGACTAGAAAAATATAGGATTAGGTTAAACGAAGAATTCTTCAGCCATTTTAGGTTTGCGGACCATATATTATTACTGAGTGAGACTGGAGTACACCTGCAAACAGTGCTTGAGGGACTGCAATCCCAATGCAGGGCGGAGGCCCTAAAAATCGATACGAATAAATCTTAAGTAATGTTAAATAAGCATGACAAAGACCTTCCCTTCAGCTTAGGAAACGAAACTTGGAAGGAAAAAAAGAAATACAACTATCACGGAGAGCTTGTTAGTGCTGACCCAAACCACGAGAGAGGTATCCCTCCCACAGTACGTATGGGTTGGGGAGCACGCGACAGCCGCTCGCAAATATTGAAAAGTGCCCGCTACGTCTGTCACTCAAAAAGAAAATCTACAACCAGTGCACACTGCCAGTGTTGACATATTCAGCTAAATTTTGGCGCCTTACTAACAACTAGAAAGCAACTCAGGTAAGCTCAAGGGGTCATGGAACAACAATGTTATGTAGAATTCCGAAGGAAAAAGAAACGGGCTACCTACATCAGAGAACAAACTTGGCTTCAGGGTATCATAGTTAAAATACAGAAAACGACATGGAATAGGGTGCCCTTCTAGTGAGACGAGCCGGCAACCCGTGGACAATCAGGGTAGCAGAATGGATACCAAGAGATGGGTATAGACGGGAAGGGCCAGTAGCACGATGGAGTGATGAAATACGGAACTTGGGGGGTAAACTGTGGACTCGATCAACGCAGAACAGGAGCGATTGGAGGTGTATGGGCTGTGTACTGACAGCAACGATGGCTCACAGGTACAGCACTCGCCTCGTATGCGGGAGGTACCGGGTTCCAATCCGCGTACCACCTGGCACCCACCAGTTTTTTTAATGGGTACAGGCGTGCCTGGTTGAGTGCGAACCTTAAAAAGGGGAATTCAGGCCTGGAAAGCTGCCTTTACCTTTGCGAGGGGCCCCTGACCATTGTCCATATTGCTGGGGCCCGGTCAATCATGCCGCGTTGCCGCATTGCCGGAGGTGCCAGAGTCTGATCATGGCCTCCGAGGTTACCCCGCGCGTGCGGGGTGATCGCGGAAGCCATGTCTGACAGCATGTCCTGCCACAGGCGGTTAAGAGTTCAGTGTCCACCGTGGCTGTGAAGGCACCATGTGCATTCGTGTGCCTTGTGGGTGCCGGGCACCTACCGGTAAAATAGGTACAAGCGGCTCCCCGGCCTGGCGCTCGGCCCTTGTGTGGGATACAACGTTTAGGAAGTTCACCCCGCTTGCACGGGAAATCACCCGTATGGAAAGGCGTGGCTTGAAAAAACGCAGGAACTTTTTCTTTCCTCTTGCAGGTGACCTGAGCAGGATGATGATGATGATGATGATGATATTGCGAAGATGACGACGATGATGCTGATATAGTTTAGAATATGCTGATATTTCAAACATGGCCGTTGAAAAGAAAAATTCATAGCACATGCTGACGAGAACATAATGAAAAAGACACCCAGAGCTCTACTTTCAACTACTTTTCTTTGAAAGACACACCGATTGATATTCCAACACATATTGCACTTCCGTACGTTTACGTATTTCGTGCAGTTTATTACAAGCTATGAGTTCGGAGTTTCCATGTACTAAGCTTTTTCAGTGTATTCTTCTACGGTACACCTTTATGTTGTACTCGGCGAGTTACATTGTTTGAGGTGATGCCAAGAATGCCGAAAGTTAAGTATAGAAAATATTTTGGTACATTCTTGGGTTACGCGAGTTCCTATCGCCATGTCTTCTTGGATTCGCGTGATTTTGAAATAGATTCATATGTATCTTTTCTGTAGTCTCGTGTTGACCATGAAGGCCATGACCGACGTCGTAGACGATGGCTCCGCATGTTATGTGCGGTTGCATTTCCATCTCATCGACTACGCCGCCACTGATCCTTGACTTTGAAGTATAACGGGCGTCCTAACTATTCGCGAAAGGTCTATCCGTGGTAACACGTACTCGCCAAAGGATACAATTTGATCGTATTGCTGGTTTCACTGCGTATCGGGCATTTACAATGATCACCATTACCGTAGTCTCAACGCGGAGATGTTAAACAGGAGGATTGCTACACTGATAGGTAAAGGGTACTGAACCTTCGACAATCATAACACAACAAAGAGTAAATTATGGGAAATTGCTACAATATATGTAAAGTGAAAAAGCACGATCATTGAAAAATCTGCAAAAGATAAACCATTGTGCAGTGAGCAGAGTACGAAATATTTAGGTAAACGTGATGATAACAAGGTTGCAGCGATGGCGTAGAGGTAGAACACCCGTCTCGCGTGCAGAAGAACCGGAGTTCGAATTCCGGTGCCGGACAATTCCCACCCGATTAAAAAAAAAATCCGCGTATTGATGGCATTGCACAAAGGGGCTTGGGGTGCGGCCTGACCCCGGCGACCATTGCCGGCAATGCACTCTCTCACCAGAGCAGGATTGGCCACCCTGGTGTAGTAATGGCCACAACCTCCCATGAATACGCCAACTAACCCTCGGCCCTCAGTCCCCAGCGGCTGCGAAGCAACTGACCACGGCGGCGGTCAGACCTGCGACGCAGCAGAGGGTGCTAAGAATCCCTGGATCCGGACAGGCCGCCAATGGAATCTGAACCTGGCAACGTTTAACGCGCGAACCTTATCTAGCGAAGCAAGTCTCGAGGTGGTGTTCGAGGAATTAGAGGGCATTAAATGGGATGTAATAGGGGTTAGCGAGGTTAGGAGGGCAGGCGAAGTCTTTACGGTGCTGACAAATGGACACGTCCTATGTTACCATGATCTAGAGGACAGAAGAGAACTGGGAGTGGGATGTCTAGTCAATTAAAGCATAGCTGGCAACATAGACGAATACTTATAGCATTAACGAAAGGGCAGCAGGTCGCGTAATTAGGCTCAATAAGAGGCACAAGCTCAAGGTGGTGCAGGGCTACGCGCCCACATCCAGCCACGACGACCAAGTAGTGGAACGCTTCTATGAAGATGTGGAATCGGCAATGGCTAAAGTAAAAACACAGTATACCGTAGTTATGGGGGACTTCAATGCTAAAGTAGGCAAGAATCAGGCTGGAGACAAGGCAGTTGGGAACTATGGTCTGGGCTGTAGAAATAGCAGGGGGGACCTACTAGCTGAGTTTGCAGAACGGACTAACCTACGCATAATGAATACCTTCTTCTGTAAACGGGAGAGTCGAAAGGGGACCTGGAGGAGCCCGAATGGGGAGAACAAAAATGAAATAGACCTCATATTATGCGATAACCCTGGCGTCGTGCAGGATGTGGAAGTGCTCGGAAGGGTAAGGTGTAGTGACCACCGTATGGTAAGATCTCGAATTAGGCTAGATTTAAGGAGGGACCACAACAAGCTAGTACGAAAGAAGCCGATAAATGAGCTAATAGTAAGACGTAAAGTAGAAGAATTCAGGATCGCGCTGCAGAACCGATATTCCGCTCTTAACGAGGAAGCCGAGTTTACGACACAGGAAGCCAGCGACAACCTTACACGCACTATCACGGAGTGTGCAGTAGAAGTCGGGGGCACAATGGCTAGACAGGATACTGGTAAACTTTCACAGGAGACAAAATATCTAATCAGGAAACGGCAAACCATGAGAATCTCCACCGCAGCTGACAGAATAGAACTAGCGGAGCTCTAGAAGTTAATCAATAAGCGCAAGAGAGCTGACATACGGAAGTATAATATGGAGAGGTTCGAATACGCTGTAAAGAACGGAGGTAGCCTGAAAGCAGTGAAGAGACGTCTTGGCGTGGCGAAAAATCAGATGTATGCACTTAAGGATATGCAAGGCAATGTCATCACAAATAGGGATAAAAAAGTCACAGTGGCCGACAAGTTCTATAGGTATCTGTACAGTAGCCGGGACATCCAGGATAATGCTGAACGAGAAAGTAGTTCAGAGGAGATACACATCCCACCAGTAACGACCGAAGAAGTAAGGAAGGCTTTGAAAGAAATGAAAGGGGGCAAAGCACCTGGTGAGGATCAGATAACAGCAGACCTCTTGAAGGATGGCGGAGAAATTGTCCTTGAAAAACTGGCAAACCTGTATACGCAATGCCTAATGACCGCAATGGTACCAGAATCTTGGAAGAACGCGAACATCATCCTAATTCATAAGAAAGGCGACATGAAGGACTTTAAAAATTACAGGCCGATCAGCTTACTGTCAGTCGTCTACAAGGTATTTACCAAGGTAATCGCTAACCGAATTTCTGCAACCTTAAATTTCAGTCAACCTAAAGAACAAGCAGGGTTCCGTAAAGGTTATTCAACAATGGACCATACTCACACGATCAATCAGGTAATAGAGAAGTGCGCTGAGCATACTGAACCACTATATATATCCTTCATAGATTATGAGAAAGCATTTGACTCGGTCGAAACCCTAGCAGTCATTCAGGCATTACGGAACCCGGGGGTAGATGAGCATTATGTAAGAATACTAGAGGATATCTACAATGGGTCTACAGCTACGATCATCCTCCATAGGGAGAGCAGTAAAATACCTATAAGGAAAGGTGTCAGACAAGGAGACACAATCTCTCCAATGCTATTCACAGCATGTGTACAAGAAGTATTCAGAACGTTGGATTGGGAACAGGTGGGAGCAAGGGCTAAAGGAGAATACCTCAGTAACCTCAGATTTGCTGATGACTTTGTCTTGCTAAGTAACTCGGGGGACGAATTGCAAAGCATGCTTTCCGCACTGGGCGAACAGAGTAGAACCGTGGGCCTGAAAATTAATATGCAGAAAACTAAAGTAATGATCAATAACCTCGGGACAGCACAGCGGTTTGAGATAGGTGGTGAGGCAGTGGAAGTGGTAAGCGATTATATCTACTTAGGCCAAGTTGTGACCCCAGATCGTAACCACGAGGCAGAGATAATTAGAAGGATCAGAATTGGGTGGGATGCATATGGCAGACATTCTCAGATAATGAATAGCAGCCTACCATTGTCGCTGAAGAAGAAAGTGTATGACAGCTGCATCTTACCGGTACTCACCTACGGGGCAGAAACATGGAGGCTCACTAAGAGGGTTCAACTTAAATTGAGAACGACTCAGCGGGCAGTAGAGCGGAAAATGATAGGCGTAACATTAAGGGACAAGAAGAGAGCGGAGTAGGTGAGGGAGCAAACTGGTGTTAAAGACATATTAGTAGAAATTAAGAAGAAGAAATGGACGTGGGCAGGGCATGTAATGCGAAGGCAAGATAACCGCTGGTCATTAAGGGTAACAGAGTGGATCCCTAGAGAAGGCAAGCATTGCAGGGGGCGGCAGAAAGTTAGATGGGCAGATGAGATCAAGAAGTTTGCGGAGATAAATTGGTCACAGTTGGCACAGGACCGAGGCAATTGGAGAATAATGGGAGAGGCCTTTGCCCTGCAGTGGGCGTAGATAGGCTGGAGATGATGATGATGATGATGATGACAAAAAAAACCGAATAGAAGGAATGCCTAAAATCAATCGACACGTACGTAAAAAAATGAAGTTTGAAATAAGTTTTGTAGTTTATGTTAACACACGCGTTAGCGTGGCCGCTGCAGTCCATTGTTTACGCAGAAGGTGCCCTGTTCGCCGTAGCGCACCGCTGAAATTTTCGACACACTGGGGGGAAGCTTGAAGAGCCCTCCTTCACACACGCTGTCCCATTCGACCCTCATCAATACCATGGGAACGCCATCATCATACGTTATGCGGTTTGCACTTCCCAAGAGGGCTTTGACTGAGTGCCGGTGGTAGAGCTGCCGCTGTGGTCCTTAATTACACGGCCGATGTCCCCGTCTCCTCTAGCGGGCATAGCTTAGTAACATTACGTCACATCAACGTCACATGTTATCTTTTCATAATCACCGTTTGCGGGCGCGACCTTAGCACCGAAAAGTACGGTAAGTGTGAACGAAAACCGCGAAGTCCACTTTGGAAGGACACAGTTGTTTTAAAGCGGAGGTTTCTCTGCCTGACTGATAGCGTTGACGTGTGAATAAAATACACAACAGAAGAGCAAACCTCGAACGCACTATAGAAAACCCACTTTACACGATGAGTTTCAGAAACGGTACATCAATCACAAACGGCATAAAACTACAATGAGATGAGTTGGGGCATGTTACTAGCCTCTTGAATTACGCAAAATGTATCTGGCAATAGACAGGTTTTGTGTTGCGTATGATGATAAGGGTGAATTGCATTCTTGAAGCATGGCTGTACTTTGACCTTGCACGTTATTTATGTCGGTTTCGGTGTTGGCTTTGGACGCTGGTTTTGGTAAAGTGGAATTTGCGTTTGGATATTCGCTGTTTGGTTTTAACAGCCGCTCTGTTTAAGCTTCAGCTTCCGCTTTGCCCGTCGTGAAAAGAAAACTCGGCTCCAGCGCATGGGAAAAAAAAGTATGCAAGAAAATACCTGAGCTTTCGCTGATGCTGTACCAGGCCCAAGAAGAATTAAAAGATAGAGAAAAAGAGGTGCCCTAGTAAACTCCGAACGGCGAAGTGTACAGAGAAATGGCGAAACAAGACGGAGGTAAGCAAAAACTGCGCGACGTGTACCAAGTGTTAGAGGAGTGACACGCAACAAATTATGTATGAGGTGCGGCAGGGCCGTAGTGGGGGAGATGGACCGCTGTGTATGAGTGAATAATGCGGTAACGTTCAAGCGCGCGGCATGGTACAGATGCTTTGCAAGGGAGCCGGGTCGTAGGGATTGGCTGAACCTGGTTATGACGCAACTTCTGACGTGAAGGTGCTTTCTTATAATAGGGGAGATGCACGGCCGCTGGATTGTGCGCATTAGGCGGGCGATGTGTATGCCGGCGGCGCCTGTATCTACTTTACTGTTGGGATTGGCTTAAGTGGGAGAAAGGTGCGTAAACAGCTTTTCTGTTTCTTCAGTGCTTGCGTTGTGAATTCGGTGACACTGGCCGAATTCGTTGTACTTCGAGAGAGTGGGTTTCGGCCTTTGGCTTTGACTCAGGCTGCACGGGGGAAAGCTTCGTGGGTTAACTACCTGTCTCATAAACATGGGATTTGATTTTTTGCACTAAACCACGGAATTGGTTTACACGAAACAATTCGATATTTGGGAAAACCGAAAAGAATTGAATAAAAGCGGAAGTGTTGATGAACAGAATGATGAACCTTCTTAGTCTTTCACGTACCTCATCAAGTAGCGAGTAAGAATCAACCCGCGTAACGTTCTTGCTCTACCAAAAGTGTGAAAATCAGAACCTAATTTTATAAACTAGATTGAATCTGTAGAAAACTACTGCTACCTTAAAAGAAACAGCGTGTGTTTGTCCTTACCTTGTGATAAGCTCGAGTTCATCCAGTTGTAGATATTTCCTTCAGTTTCGTTATAGAAAGTCATTCTTACTTGGGCCTCGGTCCTGGAAAGCGAATTAGCGCTTTGAAGGTTGAGATAGCATAGTACTTAGGAGGTAGAAGCTTCCTAAATATTTAAGCAATGTTTCGGGCTCAGTAAACGACAGGTTGAAATTTTAGGCATGAAGTTCAAGTCCTCTGCTGTTAGGGAATGTTATAATACCCCACTCTCTTTACCGATAACACAGAAATTGTGGACTCCGGGGTCAGCAGTAACTATTTACGACCCTTTTGCGACATGCTTCACATTGCAAGCGTCGCAAAAATTATTGTGAAGATGTTTCTTTCTACCATCAGGATTTAGGATTTCTCCCACTGTTGGAGGCGCAGCGTTTGTGTACACTGTGCGTTAACGTCGCAATACGGTGCCATATTATCCAGCAAGAATCCATACAAGAGCGAATAGACAGATTCCCACTTTTAAAATATTATACAATGTTCTCTAGATACCAACGAGTTGCCATTAGAACGATGCAACAAACCACTGCTGAGTGTACTAGCTTGCCAAAATTGTATGTCATTGTTGCGCAAGCTTGCAACTACTTGCGTAGTTGAGGAGGCAGAGAAGGAATGTCTTTAATAATGAGGAGAAGTCAGCCTGGCAGCGAGCTTGGCTTGCTACTCCACATGAACATGAGAGGTGCGAAAGTTGAAGGAAGTGAAGACACGAAAACCCGTACAGACACTACAAAAGCAAATAAGCACACAGATACTGACAGACGCAGGATCGCACACACAGCACACGCACAGTGATAAAGTTAAGGCAAACGCGGTGGTTTTCCAAAATCAGTATATGACATTGTCAGCGACCAGATAAATTGCGGGGTGCGAGTTACTTACGAAGTGTCGGTATCATCATAAAACAGCAAGTATGATGAGGCCGCTAGATAGCGCTTGCGGAACATGTGGTGCGAAAACAGAGGACCCATGTCATTTGCAAGAACAGATTGAAACCTTTGGGAACATTGAGAAGACGCTTTCCCCAAACATCTTTGTGTTCACACTCGGTATTGCAATTGCGGACATGGATAATAGTGCAAGGTAGTCGAAGGGCTTGGGAAAGCATCTTACAGCGGTTCCATGGACAATCCACTGAGCGTGTAAATTTCCGGTACACATGCTGATTGTCGGCCTGCCACGTTGAACGGTGAAAGGATGCATCATAAGAGAAGGGGGGTTCAAACGTCGAATTTCAGTCGCCACTAGGCGCTTTAGGCGACGGCAGCCTTGTAAAGGCGACTGCCGTGAGTATATATTGCACACCTGAACCTCTACCTATTAGCGAGTTCGTGTGAGATCGAAGCTGTCTATGTCTGGGAAGCGGGACTTCACATTGTACACGCAAAAAACCCCAGCGTGAAAAAGCCTGCTTACGATGAAGAAGCTTACACAGATAAACCGATAAAGTCAGAGTCATCATATGATGCCATGACGGCTCATATAGCCCTGGAAATATGTCCTGCCAGGAATTTGTTGGTGTCTACAGTTGGAGTAGACTAAAAGCAAACAGTGTAAGTTCAATGAAATTAAAAAAAAAACTTTAGCTTTTACACGTGATGTCGTAGAGCCTTTTCAATTTGATTTAATAGTGTTACGAGGGTTAATCGCAGTGAAAGATGTAATTTCATGATGTACAAGGCAGAAACTGAGCCATTCCTAACATCCAGTAAAGCTGATTCCCCACCAAATTATGCCTTCTGCAGCTAGCTCTCAATCCTCAGCATCCTTAACGTCTTCACAAGCCGAGTGTATACCGAGCTGACTCTGTCGTTTTCAGGTGTCACGTGGCATAATCCTCCCGAAGTATGAGTGCTCCCCCACTACAATAAGAATTCGGTGTCCGCCGACTTGAGCGATTGGAGGCCTACGACGGGGCACAATGTCTATAGATGAGCTACAACTAGGTGAGGAGGACAAAGCCGGGCAATTTTTTTAAATTCTCGTTAGCGTCTTGTCATAAAATGCAGTTAGGACCGATGTACGGAGGAAGATGTTTTTTAAACCTCCCAACTCAGCGAATCAAAGTCCAGAGGAGAACAAGCGATCTTGGTTCGAAGTGTGTCGAGCGATTTTGTCGTTCATAAATAGTTTTCTGCGTGAATTGACATGAAGACGGGCGGGTACGGGCAACCTGGCGAGCATGGTCTTCCCGAGCAATCGCACCACATGTGTATTGCGATGGAAGAGGCGGAGGAGTGGAAAGCAGGGGAAACAGGGCACCCAGATGTATCGAGGCCTCGCTTCCGCAATAGAGATAAAACGAAAATTAACCGGACTTTCCCGGGCGGGGTGAGTTTTAGGCGAAGGTCACGCACGGCAGTCCTGATTATCGCTAGACATATAACACAAGACCATGTCGGTCAGGGTAGCATTGAAATATCCATTAGGTCCATTTACTAGCGGATAATACGGGGTTTTACAATGTGCTGGGTGTAGCAAGCTCTATAAATGTCTTCGGCGTCTTTTGATAGAACGCAGCGCCCACGACTCGTTGTCACTGACGGAGAGCCCCAGGTAGGAGAATGAGGATGCCAAGCAGAAAATGAGCATCATCAGTAGCACAGCTAGTCCAGAGTGAACGCCTGACGTCATTACGCGTGGCATTATCTGTAGCCACAGCGATCCATTTATTTTCGAACGTTTACCTGGCGAAGCGGTCAAGCAGGTCCAAGCCGATTCCGAAGGTAGGTTCCGCTTGGCTATCTGTTGTCTGGGGCTGGTCGTCTGGTAGGGTGGACAGCGTCTCTTGTCGCTGGGACTGGTCGCATGGTCCGATGTTTTCGTGACAGGATGGGCAGAGACCGGGCAAAAAGAACCGGCGGCGCAAGCGGTAATAGATACGGTTAACTCGGAGGGGCCCAGGATTCGGTAGATTACGTAGTTGCTGATGCACAGCTGAGCGCAGGTGCAGGGAAATGACATGCAGGAGGTCTGACCCATGTGGATGAGTGTTCCCACAATACACAATGCCGTCGCATAAGATAAATTTGCGCGTCGGAATGCCAGGTGAAGCGGCGTTCAGTGGGCTGATTAGGTATAACAATGTGGCGTCATGCCGCTGTTCTTTCTTGATGTGAATGACGGATATAGAGTACAAGATAGCTACGTCGTAGTCACCAGAATTGTCAGGTATGTGAACAAGGTAGCGGAACCGGTAATCGGCATCTTCAAGCAAGCGATAAGATTTCTGTTTGTCAACCGGTGTGTAGGCTAATCCGGCGTAAAAAGGCGGCTAAGGCGGCGGGGAAAAACGCGACATTTTGGCTTCCGCTCACCTTATAGCTAATAGAATAAGTACTTTTCTTTGTTTTTCTCTTTTAGCGTTAGGTGCGGGTAGGTAATGTTTATAAAGCAAAGCTTTCTACCTCTTCCAGACAACTTCGTTGTCATGGCGTGCGCCGCAAGAAACTCCCAATCACGCTGAATAAATACTACTGGTACCACCAGTGATCGAACGTAGGCCCGAAGAGAATCGGAGCGAGAGCCCGTCGTCTTAGCGACTAAGCTACGCCCCCGCGTGGAGGCGGTGAGACAGACGCCGGTTTTGATTCAGTGGATTTGGAGGGGGAGTGCTCTTTTTTTATTCTGGGCATCTGAAAGTGACAAGACGCGACAAAAGGCATTGAATTGGCTTAGAGAGTGTCTGATTAAGTGATTCATTTATTTACAGTTATTATATAATACGGTTAATATCTAACATGCTGCGGACGTATAAGAAAATATCAGCTAGAGCTTCGGCAGATGTAATCGGCATAGAAAAAAAAACTGCATCCTGCTCCGGGCAAGGCTCGCTCACTATCAAGGTTGTTTTCTGTTCCAAGGATGCTCTCCAGTGACGTGAGAAAAAATGAAAATAATTTCAAAGCCAAGCCGTTCACAAACGCAAGGTGAGATTGGGAAGAAGAGTATTGTGAGAATAATATAAGAAACAGCTCGTCGAAGACATCTTATGCATGGAGGCAGCTTTGTTGACGCTTACGTGAAAAGACTTGCGAAGGCCAGTTAATTATTTTGGCGAAGGAAACAAAATCGAGGACCCATTTAACAAAAAAAAGTAGGTAAAAACTGGCTGTATTCTATTTTGAAGCGCCACAAAGCAATTCTTCCGCTTCCGAATATAGAAGGACTTTGAATGGTGGGAGCTCTGACAGTTTCCAGATCGCGACTACTTCGACCCTATTCGAGCCCCTGGAACACATCATACCTGAAGAGAAGCTGACATTAGGTCAAAAGTTTTAATTCAGACGAGGCTGGTGTTGAAAACGTGCACAAAAAGTCCAAAGTAATTGCCTGAACCGGTAAGAACACTGTGTCGGCGATGAGAAGTCGGGAGAGAGGGCCCTGTTACAGTAGTTTGCTGCGCCAGGCCAACGGGGTTTGTTTTTCTACCAGCAATGGTGTTCCGTCGCAACCCCCCTGGACCGTTACTAAGAGCACACGCGCCACCCCACCCACCGCCGGGAAAATACAATGCGTGATAGACAATGGCTGGATTAACTGAAGTATTTGTCTCTGCTTTTTAAGCACTTTCTGGAAGTTTTAAGATGTTCCCGAGACCACAAGGTACTGATTAATATGGATAGTCATTACAGCTATACCAGGAATTTGGATGCTATCCTGTATTACAAGGACAACGGGATCATTATGCTCTTCTGCCCTCTCCCATGCAACGCACAAGCTGCATTCACTTGACGTAAGTTTTTTCTAGGCACTCAAGACAGTATACAATAAGGCTTGACGTGAATGAATGGTTAGCCACCCAGTACACCGAATCACAATGTACGATATTGGCAGATTACTCTCTGAGGCTTTCGAAAGGAGATCCGACAACATCCGCAGCCTTTACGGCTGGATTGCTAAAGTGTGTTCTTTGGCTATATACACGTGCTTTCTTTAAATGACCGTGATTTAGACGAGAGGTCGTGTGCCCTTGAAGAAATAGAGGATGTGGACAAAGTTTTTGACTAGAACGCCGAAATAGCCTCATCATGTAACACCAAGCTCGGTGAGAACCCTACCGCAGACGGTGGTACTTTCAATGATGTTTCAAGTTTCAATAATGTTTCTCAAATTCCGAAATAAAAAGAAGCACTAGAAAATCTGTATTCAGCACACTTCTAACGTCATCGCCTCACAAAGCCAAGCTGCCGAAGTTGAAAGCCACTAACGGCCCGAGCAGTTCTGCATTGAAGCAGCAAAAACAGGTGAAGAATATACCTGAGAAGGTAACCAACCTCTATTTGTATAAGCCAATGAAGTGCAAGCTTTCGACAGAGTGCTACAAAAGCACAAAAAAGAGACAGGCGCCGTTTTATCTGCAAGAAGTTTTGCAGTAACACTGCGCCAGGTTCTGCCTGGATTCAGTGAGTGGAGTGCAAGACTGGGCTCATAAAGAATGCGGGGGGTCCCACGAAGTGAAGTTCAAGTGTTTAGACTACGGGAAGAACTGACAGACTGAAGCATTCTCACACTGCCTCGTTTCGCCCTGGGCAGCGTCTCGTTTCGCCCTGCACGTTGGGGCAAAATGAAACTATTGGTGTATTTTTATTTCTTTTAATCTTAAGTTTTGCATAGTGAACACATGGCCATATTTATGTTGCGCATACCTTCTACCTAAAAGACAATTCCTGTTCTGGCGTTTTATAATATCGATTGAAATACCAATATTCCTGATTTTCAAATTTTTGTCGCGTTTTGGGCAGACTTGCCACACTACTGCAAGCGTATCGGCCGGCTCCCAAGTATCCCACGTGGTCACATAATAAAAAAGAAGCGCAAAAACACAACTCAACAGAGAAAAAATGAAACAAGCGCTTACTACAAACTGAGCTTTAATGAAAGAGCTACACAAATCCTCGAGAGTGCGCACCCTTCAGGCGTGCCACACACGCACACGCACACACGCACACGCGCACACGCGCACACACACCCACAAGCACACGCAGGCACACACGCTCACACACACACACGCGTACACACGCGCGCGCGCACGAACGCACACATGCACACACACACAAAACGCAACAGTAGCCAAGGTACTGAGATTCCCGCACGCGCTTCACGGATTAACCGTCTGCGCGAGCATTAGCTTATGAATACCAAAAACCTGAATTTTTTCACTACTTTATGAGTAAAAAATTGAAGGTAGGAAAAGAACTCCTTAAAGAGGGACACACATGAGGAACTCACAAAGGTTGCACTTTTTTAACGCTACAACAAATAACATAACGGGGACCTCACCAACCTCACCATTTTGCTGTTGAGAATGCCTATAGAGGCTCTCCGTCTTCTGTCAGTGAGGCGTTCGGCCACATTCTTTGAAGTGGGTCGGTAGATGCGAACAAGGGGTTCCTTGTACAGAAGACGAATATTCGCGAAGTTGAATGTTGAAGCCCTTACTACCCCCCCCCCTCTGGCCAAACGTAAAATGTACGAAAGAAGAACGCAATTGGAAAAATGACGTCACTTACCCATTTGACACGTTGTTTCCAATGCCCAAAACTACACCTCTCAGCTCAAATTTCTTTTCTTACGTTTGCTTTTCTCACAAAATCCCAACGTAATGTATTCAAATTGGTGTTTTCCTGGACACAACTTTAACAGTGAACCTCCAAGTGACTTCCACCAGTCAGTGAGCAATAAAGTGTGTGTAGGCTAAGTCACCATCTTTCCAACACGATAAGCAAGTTTACTCTCGCCTGTGAGCCGACGCGGGCAGTTGAGGTATTTCCCAAAGTAGTGCAGCGCCGATACAAAACACCATCCAGCAACACTGCCTGCTTGAGGCGGGTAACCTGAAAGGAAAAGCTGAACTGCACTCAGTGCGACCACGACTCCCTGAAGGAGTACCTTAGGCAATTCACAGCTAAAAATATTCGAGTGGCTGAAGTCTCATGCTCTCAGAACATCTTTGGGAACGTCGTATTCACTGCGAGTGCTATCCAACTTTTCCTGTCAGGTTCCCGGCGTGATGCAGGTAGAGTTTCCGGATGGAATATTGTTGTCGGTGGTGTACCGTGCTGCGTACCGTACCAGAGGGCGAATGTGAACAGGCTCATCGTGGTGGAATGATAGTGGTTTGGACTTGCACACAGTGTGGCTTACCGACTGAAAAAAGTCGCTGGGACTTTTAAAGTTGTTCGCTCTGCGCCCAAAAAATTGAGCACATTATGTGGGGTCATTGCAGGAAAGCCAATGAATGGAAAGAAAAGCGAGAGGAAGGGGTGGTGCTGGCATGGTAAACAATACGTGAAATGTGGAACGGGGGTTGTTTAGCCAGTTTTGTTGTGATGTGTTAGATGTTTATATTGGCATTACGGGTTGGTGCTTAAGCAATCGGCTTCAAAAACATTGTCCCTCTTAGAGACCCCATGTTTACATTTAGCGACAGATTACAGAGAGTGGGGTTTACGCCTTTATCGAAAATACAAAACAAGTTCCTATTTTGCAGCTGCCCCTTTCCATAGGGGTGATTTGCTGTGCGAGCCGGTTTAAATTCTCAAGCATTGTAGTCCCAGACAAGGGCCGAGCGCCAGGCCGGGGAGTCGCTTTTACGCATTTTACAGGTGGGTACCCGGCGCCACCAAGGCACACGAATGCACACGGTGCCTTCCACAGCCACGGTGGATGCTCAACTCGCAACCGCCTGTGGCCGGACATGCCGCCAGACTCTTTCAGCCCCGATAATGGCGCAACGAAGCATGATGGCCCGGGGCCCCGCCAGATGGACCAGGGTCAGGGGCCCCTCGCAAGGATAAAGGCAGCTTTGCTGACATGGATTCCCCTTTCAAGGGTCCTAACTCTACCAGGCATGCCTGCACCAATTAAAAAAACCGGTGGGTGGCCCGCGGTACCAGGATTCGTAACCAGTACCTTCCGCATACTAGGCGAGTGCTGTACCTCTGAGCCACCACTCTCGAGGTACCGCACGAGGTACAGCGCTCTCTTGAGGTACAGCGCTCGAGGTACAGCACTCTGAGTAAACGAACTCCAGAGGATGCTAAGCGCATTTCATTTTTTATGTAATAAAAACGGTACCTTTGCCACTGCCCCGTGCGTGTCCCTCCTCAAGAAAGACCTTGCCCTGCCCTCAACAGAGTATTTTGTATGTAGCATGCAACGTCTCTTGGCGGGTGAAAAGATTGTCCATGACACTGATTGCGCAAAAACCAACAAATACAAAGAAGAAAACGAGGAGGACGAGCGCACGAGGTGTCGCTTCATTTTATTTCTAGTTCTTCTGGCATACTGTCTTCGTGTCCTAACTTATACCTCACTCAACCTGCAGTTCTGGTGAAAAAGTGCGTTCGCCCTTGTCATTTTCTTCTTTCTCCTTGATTGTTTTTGCGCAATTTTTGCCATGGATAGATTCCAACTACACCAGATCGCGGTGTTGAAAAGATTAGTTTTGTTGGTATTGATACAACACTCGTGCCTATTGTTGATCGGTGGGGCGAATGTGTGATTCTCGGTAGTTTTGCGTCTGTAGCGTTTTTTTGTTGTGCGTGCGCCTGAAGGGTGCGCAGTGTCGATGTTTTGTGTCCATTTTTAAGTAAAACTGAGTTGATAGTAAGCGTTTCTCCTGAACAGTTCTCTCCTTTTTTCCATCATGTCTCTGGTCTCTTGTTTTTATCATGTCTCCCTACGATAACGAGCAACGCCAATAAGTCGTCGGCCCTAAGGTCCTACGGGGTCTCTCGGAGAAGAAAGCCAGCAAAGTGAGTGGTGGGGGGTTACGACTGTGAAGGGTTGGCCATGCAGGCAAAAGTGAAACTTCCGAACTGCCCACACGAGGGCGAGGCATTATCTTTGTGATCGAGTAGTTGTTCTGCTTTTTGGAATAAGAAGAACTCGACTAGCATAGCCAATAACACGCTCGAGGTCGGACGGCAGCGCAGCCTGTGTAGAATGGGCACTGCGGTTCGTACCTACTTTTGTCAGGGAGTTAGCGTAAAAGGCGGCGAAATTGACGAAGTTGTCAGTAGGGAGATGAAAGAGGCATATACGACTGCTTGCTCAAGTCACTAGGAAAACGAAAATGGTTGTTGAAGAACGATGTAACGTGACTTACAATTTTTGCGAAGTCTACTAATCGGTGTAAGCAGGAGCACAACCGGATAAGGCTACGATCATCTTTCGCCAAACGTGGCTCGCAAGGTGGTGACTTCACGGACTTCATTAGGGTCGGGCTGAACTGCACTGGCTCCCACAAGGTGTCGTAATATTGTGATCTGCTGGTTGCCGAAATCACACTTCGAAGAGCTGCGCTGAATCGAAAAAGTGCTAAACATCTTAATTACATTCCCAAGGTCGCAAAGAAAGGAGGAAGGACACGAACGTCTTATATGTATCAGAGGCCTGTGGACTACTTTGGCGCATGAAGGAGGGAGTCCATCATGCTCTGAAACTGGTTGGAGTGTTACATAGCCTGAAGCGCCTGAACTGGTGCAATAGGTTAGGCATAACAACAACATTTTTATGCAATCTATGTCATCCATGGTGACCTGCCAGTAGCCGGAACGAATATGGATGGATGAAAAATAGTTGGCGCTGGAAGGCCGCCAATAGTTTTGTCTATGCCTGGTAGCCGATAGACGTCTTTTTGGTAGCCGCATTGAGGTGTCGCGGTGGTACGCAGACGCAACAGCCGTATTTGTGTCTTTGATCTTGACAAAGAATGACAGGTGCGGCAGGTGAAAACCATGGAGCGCAAGGGGTTTAATAACAATCTTGGAAAACATTTTGTTCGCTTCTGTTTGTATATATTGTATTTCTGCTCGGGTAACTTGGTAAGGGTATTTGCGTATGGTGCTTGGTGTTCCTGCATCAATGCGATGAGTCACCGACAATGCTTCTCCCACAGGGCAATAAAAAGGCAGCGAACATAATTTGCTTGATCCGGCAGCAAACATCTCCGCATCGTAGTCACGAATTGATTCGTAGTGGAAATACCCTTTATGCAGTCCACATAAGGTCTTTGCGGGGTGTCGACACATTACGCTGACAGTTCATATTTTTCTAAAGGAGACAGCATATCAAAGGACATTGCTTGGAAAATCATTGAACTCATGCGTGACACTGCGTTCTAGTATTACGGCAGCGACTGGGGAGTATGCCCTGTAGGCATGCGAAATAGCATTGGGTAGACCTCCGGACATGGGAAGCAAAATTTCTTCTAAGCTCCAATTGCGGTACTATTCGAAAACGTGTTTCAGCTCCTGTTTAAAATGGCCCTTCTCTTTCAGCTCTCCTCTTGTTTTTTGAACCGAAACTTGGCCGTATGTTTAAGGTACAGGATCGGGTTCCAAGCTTATCCATCGTTCCTATCTGTAATGATAAGTGACGCGCTACTACACGTCAACCCAGTTCTGCACATCAACTACCTCAGTTCTGCTTAATATTTCAGTCTCTCGCGGGTTGGACAGAATGACCGCAAGAGGCATGGGCAGGGTAGGCTCCGGGTGGCTGGTGGTATCCGTGTCGACTGATAAGAGGATGCAGCGAAGTTCAGATTTCGCAGTAGCAGCCGCAGAATCATCGCCACAGATGTTACGAGGTTTAGGTACAGTTGATGAAGGAGGGGCACAATGAACAAGGCAGAAATTAAGGTACCCGTAACAATTAATGTGGTTTATGCCACGCTGAACCGTGTCGTCATTTTCCTCGAGCAATCCACACTCAGCCTGTGCTACCTCTTCCCAAGCCGGTAAAATACCGAGCTCATAGGGTATTTTCTAGGTGCCCCTTGGCAATATGATTTATAGTAACTATAAAAAATGTAATCCCAGCAATGCATTTTATTTATCAGATAACACGACTTTAAGAAGATTGGTGTTCGTTTTGTGTTATCAAGTTCATTTCCCAACATTGTGTGTTTTAAGATTACTCAAAACTGTGATATCAATAGTTACTAAGAATAGCGACGTCAGTGTAATTGTCGACAGCGTGCGGATATTTAGGTGGCGATCGATGGCCGTAGAGGAGACGGAACGGAAACGGTGTGGGTGGAATGATGATGCATATTGCGAGTGAGAAGGCCTGAAAGTGCCGATGGCGCAAAGGGGCCAACTTTAAAGAGTTGAGGAGTGCATGCCCTAGGGTGATAATTTTTTTCCAAGTATAATTTCGGCTTGAGCGGGAAGTGTGTATCAGAGTGTGGGGCAATAGCGACGTGAGCGCTGACACGAATGTCGGACTCACAATTGTCGGGGAAGCAGGCGTTCGCACTCCTAACGAAAGAAGACTCACGGGGCAACTACCTTCACAGATAGGAATGGCTAGTGAAGTTATCACCTCGCCAGAGAAACAGTTACCACAACACCATCGAAACCAGAGCACCAGGGATTACCAGCCCGACACCTTAGCCACGTAAGCAGAAGGGTGGGGAGAAAAAAACTTTCAATCAGCCAGAACAAGGCCCCCTTCAATAGGCAGGGATGGTTTGGTGATATGATTTCAGCAGAAAGTTTCGCAACTTCATTCTGAAATAACCTTTGTATATTACAGTGAAGCTGTGTATGGCTATGAGAGTACTATTTTGTAGCCGGGATGATCCTACGAAAAACTTAACGCTTATGAGCGAGAGAGCCGACTTGGAGATGAGTGAGGAGCGAGGGCAGAGATAATGTCTGTTTCGTTCAACTCGGAGTAACAGATGTTGGTTACGGTCATCAACTTGCCGCGGTGTCGGCATAGAGTGCACACGCGCAAATACAGAAATAGTAAAGGAGCAACAGGAAAGGCAAGGTGTAGTTTTTTTCGTGGTGTGGGTGCGACTTAGCGCAGCCAATGGGGACTGCGCATGCCCACAGTGAGAGGGAGCATGGGGAGTAGGAACATTGATTACGGAGAACAATGCCGACAACAGCGCTTGAGCCCGCCTGCCTCCGCGGCCACCGTGCTGCTAGCGCAAGCTCCAACTACAGGCTGACCCCACGGTCCATCTATTGATGGCGGTTATGCGAAGCCGTAGGGCGGCATTTGAATAAACGTTTTCATAAACTCAAGCCAAACATGCACGTGTGTTCACTGGTCGTCATAACAGAGACCTTCAAGAAAGTCATAATCGAGGTACATTTTTCAGGGGTGGCCGCGATAAACACCGCGGCCACCCCTTTTCTGCTTCGCTATGCAATCATCTCCATAGATTGTGAAGGCGAAACGTTTTTTGCTTGCCAGAAAAGAAGGACTTCGCAAGGGATGACCAAATACTTTACAAAAAGGTAAAAATAGCCTCGCATTGACTCAAAGGTACAAACCCTTGTGCACATCATATTTAGGGCGGTAAATCTACTCTTTGAAAACGCGGCAGTAGTGTTGTAGCTTAAACCAGTGACATTATCAGCAAGTTAGAACACTGTTACTACTTTTCGTGAGCATTGGAATTGTTGGTTGCTTACTCACTTCGATAAAAACCTTTACCGGAGTTTTGGATTAACAAAAGCAAAGTATTATGAGATTTTATAATACAAGGTTTTGCAGCACGTAGATATGTCCTCCTCGCAGTTGTTTTTATATAAGGGCAAGTTTTAGGTGTTCCTAGCAAGCATGAACTCAGTATTGATGGCATGGGGAAGCCCGAGTCGGGTAGAATTATTGTACACCAAACTCTCGAGAACAAATTTTGGTACTGCTGGAAGAAAAAAAGTGCGCAACCACCAAATTTTAAACGTGACACCTAGGATAAACACAGTATCCTCTACGCCTAGTTGTACTGCCTATGGCACCCTTTAAATAATAACAATTACAGTAGTCTGGAACACTACTGCTTCTAAAGGTTCTGCGGTAGCCCTAATGCTAATTATGTCGAGCTTGGAGTATCTTTCGAAGGTGGTTCAAGGTGGGTAAAGGAAACATGGTCATTGTTTGTTAAATGTGCAGGTTCCAAACCTGGCAGTGCTGGAAAAAGGTTTTATGAAATTTCTTTTCTACTTGCGCTAGACATGTCAGCGCTCGCATAAATACCCTACAATCTGTTGACTTGCACCCATATAACAAAAAAACTAGCACACAACGTTAATAAACCAGACATTGAAGCAGAAGAAAAAGAAGCGACGAAGACGCCAGTGGGAGCACCAGTTGTGTGTCATGTGAATACCTCATCCTTCCTCCGAGTTTGAAGGAGCTGAAAATCGATGTTGCCTTTGTTAGGGATCTCACCCTGCTGATTGCTCCAGCTGTTCAACTTGTTCCCAGGAAGAAACTGTGTTAGAAGAGAAGGTGCTCGCGTGGCGAAGCTGCAACAGTGGTCAAAGAAAGGGTGCGCTGTTATGCTAGTGTGGCCTCCCTGTCAGCGAATAGTCAATGCCCAACATGATCAATGCATCGGTAATCAGCTCCATGACTTGTATTGTACAGCGACTTGTGGGTTCACTGTAGGGATGAATGTGTCAAATGCGAGCTATGACTAAGAAAATGGCCGAGTTGCTGCATATTTGCTGGGCGATTTTTTCGGAACTTCAGCTTCCACATGTAGGCGTTACATCTTTACTGAATAATGTAGGCCTAGAAGGAGTAGTAGCTTCCGCAATGTCGGCTCATTTAGCCCCATTGCCGTTTTCGTAAACGCTCGGGGTTCACCGTCGAGTGCTCAGACGCACATGTTATTCAGTTCTGAAGAGTAGGCGGCCGTTACTGAGGTGGAAAGACAGTTTCCTTTGCGTCCAGGGACATCATCGGCCTGTGCCATTCCACCTCACTGCACAAAAGCGCAGTCTCTGCCTCACTGATGTTTAAACGTTCTGTTGCAATGGCAAAGCATATGCACAGCACAAACCGCTTCTCTATTCTCTCACAAGCTTGCAATTTGTGTGCGATCTTCAATTTCTTGCGGTTTAGCTAAAACGGCGTTACGGAACCAAACCTTGACTCCTTTATACAAACACTAACCACCTTAAAATCCTCCTTGAGTGATTGGCTCTCGGACTGCACAGTAGGTTCACTTCTCGATACCCCGTGCTGTCCCCGCAGGACCGTGGACCCCTGTACGGAGCCCGACTGTAAACTATGAGGAGGTTACAAGGTTTGAGTAATATGATGACGTATTGCAGCATGTACCCGATGCAGCTCCAGGCCCAGATTGAATTACAATACCCGTGATAAAGATGCTGCTAATAAAGTAGCGGAAGACCTCCTAAATATTGTCAACTGCTGTTTGCGTGCCCCTTAATTCGTTTTGATTGGCACCTGTCTAAAATTATCCATTTGCCTAACAAACACGGATTACGATATGCATTGGACAACATAACAACGATAAGCTTAACCTCTAACATTGGAAAAATATTTAGAGAATTCTGTTGCTCAGAATCGAAAAGGTCTTAGCCAGTTTTAACATATTGAGCTCTCGGCAGATGGACTTCAGGACAGGCTATTCGCTATGGTCGGCACACATAGACTTGTACAGCCGCCTTTATTTTACTCGTCGTTCTAAAGAGGTCGCAGCATTTGTGACCTTTGTTGTGACCAAAGCTTAGGATTGCGTGAAACACGCGATACTATCAGAAAGGATGCTGTTATTATCTTTTCATTAATATATTACTTCGTGGGTTAGGATGTTTTTAATGGCTCGAAATTTGTTTGCCCAGCATGAAGTTACCACTTCAAATTACAATCAAGTGCGAGGCCTACCTCAAGAATCCGTAATGTTCCTTGTGTAATTTATTGTGTTACTTAGCCACGTGCCTGTTGTTACGGGAGTACAATCCTATTTGTATATGGTGACCTAGCTTTTTTTTTTTGCATCGTCATGAAATATATATGCTCTGTTCCAGTCCAGCTGCACCTCTCCACCTTAGAATCTTGGCTTTAAGGGCTCTGCCTATCCTTAAATCTTGGACAATGTGCCCTCTTTAAATTCCCGGTTCAAGACACAGTTTTAATTTGTCTGGCATACCGGCAGAAAATAATACCACAGGTTACGTAACTGAAATATTTAGGTGTGATGATTTCATTGTGGCGCCAATGAAGAGCAATCTTGATTGGCGTCCTGGCATTGATTATGCTGTTGGTAAAGCAAGGAGAGCGGTTCCACTGTTAAAAAAGCTTTTGCAACAAGGAGCGGGCGTGCGCAGAGACATTCTCCAAATGCGCAACCGCCTGCACGTTCGACCTATTCCAGAATTCAGCTGCATCCTATTTACAAATTATCCGCTTTACAATCTACGCCCGTTGATTACTTTATGAGAACAAGCATTGCGCGTGTGTTTAGGTTTACCCAAGTGCGTCCTATTCGGGTATTGTACGGGGAGGCTGGCATCTTTCTTCGAATTCCCTGATTCAAGGCGTTGACAGCACAGGCAAATCCTCGTGTAACGGAATTGCCTCTTTCACAGCCGCAAGTGGTCTTCCTTCATTGCCCATCGCCCTTTTTCGCTTAGCCATGGCCAAGGTTCCAGCGCCCGCAGGCGGTATTTGTCCAGTCGTTATTAGCCCCGTTAAATATCCACATTTCCTCGATTCCTTTTTTTTGATTTCAAGACATGGGTTGGTGAAAATTGATTTTGATAATTTTGTTACGAGAAGATGACGAAGGCCGCAGTAGAGTATGCGGCTGTGGTCCCGACGACCAACGACGACGAAGCTGTGTGCGGGGCTTACAGCCTGGGCGAACGCTCTGTAACTGCTGTCTTGTAAACAATCTACAGACCATCTCGTCCTGTAAATAGATAGCTTCATGATCAACCCCCATTTGCGTCATCTGTTCTACCACCACGTAACAATAATATCGCCTCCAACTCTAAATATTTGCCGAAGAAACGATATCTGAACTTATGAGCAAACACTGCGACGAATTTCCGACTTATGTGGTTGTGGCCACACATCCTTCTGTTCAAGACAAAAATGCTGGTAGTGGAAGCTTTTGACATGCACTTTACTGCGCATTTTTACCTGTTCCTACCCAATTTCACGACAAATTTCTTGGCACAATATTTTTATATTGCCCATGCTGTTCGAACACTCAGTGACGACCATTCGAGAGTGCTTACTGAGACGGATTCTATTCTCTTTCGGTCTGCTCCACCATATCTTCTCTATTTTTCATTCCTCTTCGCCGAACGCTCTTGTTGATAGTACCACCTGAAGTTCAAGAAATCCTTCTTATCTGGGTTTCAGGGCACAGGGGTGACTACGTTAATGAAACCGCTGATTCTGTAGCATTGAATGGACTTCTCGTTGACACTGGGGCCCCCATCGCCCAAGTTGTTGACTCTCGGTTTGGAAGGTTCAGCTGGCTGGACACCTTTCCCCCAGACAGTATCTCTGGCGGCCCCAAAATTAGGCAACTGCCGTTTTCGTGGAAGTGTGACGTTGCGTAGTCTCAATTCTGGGAGGTAACACTGCCAGCTTTTGCTGCCGAGTTCCCAACTTGAATATCTGGCTTCACCGCGCCCGCATAGCGCCTTCGGCCCTATGCGGTTTTTGTCAAAAGAAGGAGACAATTCAACATTTCCTGCTATATTGCGTGTGGTTATTTCTCTCGAAAACCGATACC
Source organism: Haemaphysalis longicornis (assembly GCF_048455015.1). Lineage (NCBI taxonomy): Eukaryota > Metazoa > Arthropoda > Arachnida > Ixodida > Ixodidae > Haemaphysalis > Haemaphysalis longicornis. Next base: position 331,757 of record NW_027526386.1, read on the forward strand.
TGTGGGTTCCCGTGCGGCGCCTGGACCTTGCATTGTCTGTTTTTAATTTACTGTCAAAGGGTGCAGCTGGGCTGGGTTTCTACCACGGGGATGTTTCTTGCGCCCTACACGCTTTTATTTCGGAAATATATCGTTTACCCTGTTAGTAAAATACACCTCATACTTTTCTTTTCCGCTACGTGAGCTATCTAGTTATACTCCAGTATATTATAATTATTGGGGTTTTATTCGGTTCTCAAAATTGTTATGATCACGGTTCCCCGTAATCTTCTCAGTACAATTTTCCTGTTAGTTTTAATTCTTACCCTTTTACCAAATCTGACTTGGCCCATCCCCGGAGTGGGCACGCGCCATTGATATTTTGGTGCCAACCAACACACCAACCAAGATTCAATGCTGGTGCTGGAGCAACAGATTGGAGATGAAATATTACTACCGGGACGGTGCTTGCGGGAAGCATCACAAGGTACCACATCGATTTGGTGCCAACCATCGATTGCACTGTCGACAACTGAGATGGCACTACTTCACAGTTCCAGGGAAGCGGATGCGCATGACAAATATTGTATACATTTTCAGCGAGATTGATTAACTCCACCTTTCACGTCATCTGAATTTTTCCTTTATAAGTTGTGTTGTTGTGATTAGTAAATCAGTTGGTAGTGTGCGCTTCATTTCGGTGCAATTCGTCGTTCTTGTCCAGCCTAGCGCCAGCAATGTTCCGAGTAAAAAACCAACTAGCCCCATTTCAAGCTCTGGTTACCACATAGAACAGGCTGTGTGCCGATCGCGGAGCTTTGGCTGGTTGGGGGAGGCGGAGTGCTCGTGGAGACCGCTGATCCTCGAAGAGGCCTGTAGACTAGATAGGGACATGTCAGCGACTCGGTCGTTCGAACTGCTGCCTCCCTAGCTCTTATCGTTTGCCCGACAGTCGCAGGTGGTTGTAGGGGCCTAAATGCGCGTAAACCAATGCGCAAGAGTCTCGGAGAGGCGCAGTCACGACGGCACGTCAGGAAATCTGTGAAGAAACTGACCCTGTTGAAAAAAAATTGACTCTCGTTCATGCTATGAAGGTGGTTGGAAGGGAAAGCATCAAACGACACTCGCAACAATGCCCATGCGATGCTACTCGAATTCAAACCCGTGGCCCTACAAAGAGAGCAAGGAATGCTACGAGCCGTTACCTGGAATCGGCGAGGGTGGCGCTCAGGGGCCTAATTCTTTAATGCGACGGGACGTCGTTTTAAACTGACGGGGAGCGCCATTCAAATGCACGTGTTCTGGGGTCGGGGCCGCCTCTTTCAGGGGCTACAAATCGGGCGACGTGGGACTGCGGTGCACCGGAAGGAGGGCGCAAAGTGCCAAGCAAAACGACGGGGGCAACGCGTCTCGCTTTGCGCCCTGCGGCCGGTACGCCGTTGCCCCACGTCCCCGATTTCGCGCCCCTCAAAGCGACGGCCCCGACCCCAGAACACGTGCATTTGCACGGCGCTACCCCGTCGTTTCAAAACGACGGCTCGTTGCTTTATAGAATTGGGTCCCTGATCGCAGCAGCAGCATTGGCCACGGCCGGGCTAGAGCGGCCGACGCCGCCACTGTATCCCGGCCATGAGTCAGGAGAAGGAAAATGGAAAGGAGCGTCGTTTGAAGGTTGAGACCGAGGAATAGCCATCCTGATGTGGTAGGTTGGGGCTACATCACCGCGCGATACAAGAGCAAGCATCGAAACAATTGGGCATGTGAGCTTAGTGATTCCCAGAGATAACGATTTTAACTAGTTAGTTTAGTAAGTTTTAGAATTGCGAGGAAGCTGAGGAAACTTTTATAATCGTTGTTCATCATGTCCATTTGCTACGCTCACCTTTCGTGATACCTCTTAAAACACAACGGATTTGGTTATCACCAATTTAGAAAACGGAGTCTCATTCGTGGCAAGCAGTTCGCAAAAGGTAGCGTTTGTCTAGCGGCCAGATGTCTGTGTGTAGTCGCTACATTTTGTTTTCCTGCCCTGCAAACTATTCCATAAAGTACGTTTGCCATATTACCACTTAATTCCGTCGGGTGCGGGTTACCCTGGAGATGCTGTCTAACAAGTTAGTCAAGCCGTGCGAATGTACCGAGCAATGTACCCGAAGCTGCACCAAAACAGGCCCAAAACCGTCGTCGCTAAAGCAGACGACAAAGCCGCACCGCCAACGCCACCGCCGGCGAGCAGGCAGCACTTCCGCTTGGGGAACGCTGGGTAAATTAGCAGCGCCATCTCTGGTGTGCTCCGTGGCGACAGCGTTGAGCACGTGGAGTTACTGTAAATAAAACAGGCAATTTTCGTTCCTGTTGTATTTTCACCTCGTTCCGTCTTTGTCCTCGCTCCACGTCAGTGCTACCCACAAATATTGCCCATGGTGCCTAACTTATCTGTAACGCATGCAAGATGATCCTGTTGGGAGCTTCTGCTATTCACGAAGTACGACGTCGCAAGCAGCGCTTTGTGATCGGGTCGTCTCACTCTCTGCGTTCCCTTTGTGTCGTTTTTATTTATAATTCTGCTTGTAAATCCTCCACCCTGCTCAAGGCTGCAAAACATTATAGAAGGAATGAGAAGGCATTTTAATGCTTGCACTACACTTCGAAAGATCCCGCGATAAAAAATGGAACTACCCTGTCAGAGTCACCCCGTGCATGCAGAGATGTGTTGGTACGGTTATGGGAGGCTAAAATATGTAAGCAAATTACTAAAAACGCCTCAAAACTTGTTAGAGTGAGCCCTTATATGGTTCTGAACCAACGTCGACTTATATTGTTCAGCACTACCGGTAGATCAGCTACACCAGGAGCGCCAACTACGGGGGGGGGGGGGGGGGGGCAGTCGGGCTCGTGCCCCACCCGGAGGGCTTCACGGGAGGGGGCAGAGCCCCTCCTGCCCCGGCTGAGGATTTTTTAAGGGCTTAGCTCGGCTCTGCGCCCGTCGACATCGGACTGTTGGCCGTCCTGTCGGACAACTATTGTTTACAGTAGGGGTTGGGACCTTGAAACACAGTTCCGTCCTCCCGATGGGCAGGGGGAAACGCAGGACCGTGTCGCTTTTCTTCACGGTGAGTTAGGCGTGCTCAGTGTGCGGATTGTTGACAACAATGTAGCGCTACGCTTGGCTATGGTGGCTAGAAGGGTGGCACTTCTAGCCACCATAGCTTGACTTCTGCAGCACACCAGCAAAGCGACATTTTTTCGTGAGCATAGGTCGGCGCACTCACTCGTGAGTACACTCATTTATACTCATTTGTACTCAAACTCACGAGTGAGTACGATGATGAGTGACTACACACCCAGATTAAAAAAGTGAGTGTGATGACGATTGAGTACAGGGGTAAGTCCGCTACTTGTGAGTACAGAACTCATGAGTACACTATAGTTTATACCACAAGCTAGATGCAGCACTGTGGAGGCTACATTGTTGTCAACAGCGCCCCCACTGCACTGGGGGCACCTAACTCGCCGTGAAGGGGGTCCTGAAAGGACATTCCCTTTTCCCCTATCGGCAAGTGGCACCGCAAGGCCCCGGCGCCTTTTGTCGCTTCCTTCGCGGTGAGTTCGGCGCCCTGAGGGGGACAACAATGTAGCCTCCACAGTGCTGCAGCTAGCCTATGGTATGAACTATACTCGAGAGTATGAGTGCTCAGGAGTAAAATACTCATGAGCGTGAGTACTCATGAGTATGAGTACTGGTGAGTATGGTACTCAGGAGTACACAGTACTCATGATTACAATACTCATGAATGCTCTATTTTTGAGTGCTTGCACTCGTGAGTACATGCACTCGTGAGTACAGCAGTGCAAACAAGTTCTGTCACAAACTCAAGTCTGGACGGACGTGTACAAGTTTCAGACATTTAGCAGTGGCGCTGTGCTGCTTAACTCTCAAGGATGGTAAAATCAGGCAACGAAAACTTCACAAAGCATACTAACTCAGTTACAATCAGGGTAGCACGGCTTGTCAGAATTCTTGTCAGGTTGCGATTCGTCTTGCCGACCACCATTAAACTACTCATTTACAAGCCTTTATTTCTTTGACATCTCAGCTTCTGCTTCTTAGTTTGGCGGAATACCACGATTACTTACATTACGAGGCTTGAACGATTACTCACGAAAGCGGTGTTTGCGATTTGAAATGTTGCACAGGACGCACATACGGCCCCGCTTTTTAAATCTCTGAGCGTCCGCGAAATTCATCATCGGTACAACGACACTTTGCTTGAACAATATCAAATGGGAATGCAACAAAATAACAACTTCATTGCCCTGATATCCACGTTGACTCTGAATTGCACCAGCTACCCAACACGCCAATCTGAAAAATGACAGATTACTTTCCCACGAACAAACTGCGAAAAACAATCGCGCCAATACTCATTGTCATCATTACTAAACAGGCTATCTTGTGACTGGACGTCTTTGTCGTCAGTGTTTATTTCTACAAAACTGTTTTAAATGTACATAAAGGGATTGTTTTGTGTGCCTGATTAATTTTGTCTGGAATACAAAGCGTATTTTCCTTGCGTGACTGTCATTGTGTGACTGTGATAATTGTTACGGACGAAAACCTGATCATGTTGGATGCGGCTGTTAAACGTTTTGTACATTTTTATAGTGTACTTTGAGTTTTATTTTGTAGTTTAGAAAGAAGTTTTCTGGATGATGCACTATCAAATTAGGGCCCACAGACCACGTCAACCTTGTCTGAATGACTGTTGTGTGCGCTCATGGTATTTGTACCCATAAATGTCAAATAAAGCTTGATTGATTGATTACTGGTAATTGTAATTGCTTCTGTGCGAAGTTGAGCTTCTGCCTGAAGGGAGGGTATAGGCGTTGTTTAGGGTGGCAAGTGATCGTCCGCATTGCGGCTCTGTGAACTCCTTCAAGTCTGGTCCACTCCGCTGGGGTGATGTGCTGGAATTCTGCCTGTTAGGCAAGTCGAGGCTTGGGTATTGACCACAACAAGAGTTGGGCAATTTTGAATCAGGAGCTTCGAGACTCATGTGAAATGCGTCGGATAGGATATAGAAGTTCACCTGTTTGTTGGTGAGCAGATCGGAGCCAGAGGGCAGGTGACCGAGAGGATAAAATCTCCAATCCCATCACGTGAAACGAGGTGCCAGTGGGTACAAGTTGGCCGTAGAGTTCTAGTGTGATCGGGGACATCCCCAGCCAACGATGGCCCAAAGCAATGGCCACGGAGAGATTGGCTGTCTTTTCGAATGAAAGCGCTAGACCAGCGTATTCGCAACCCTTCTGCGTGTCAGTTGAAGCTTGTTGCAGCCAGGCGGTTTGTCGGTACAAATTTTGGCGGACAGTCCATACCGTAATATCGTCCGCGTACACGAGAAAAATTGCGTGTGTTACAAAAAAACAAAATTTGTATTTCGCGCGTTCGCTTTTCGCTCTGCCTTGATAGTAGTTCGCGTCGCATCTGACAGATGGCGCCACCAGTCTATGGCGCGCGCACCGCTCGTGGGACCTTGTTCTCGGCGGTTGTACTCGGTCTTTGCGAGAGGTGGCGTCAACATCCCCTCCCGAGGGGCACGATCAAATGCAGAGCATTTCCGGCGGCGCACGACGTTAGGTAGTTTGCGTTATGTTAATGTTGTTGCACTTGTGGCAACTGCTGACGAGAGAGCCTCGTCAGCAGTAATTTGAATGAGTCAAGGATATAAGGCGTGTCCGTAGCCTTCCATTCTGTGTCGGCTTTGTGGCGGGGTGGGTGGAGCGTTGTGCACGTTGTGTCCCGCCAGCAGGGTCGAGGGATCGAAACCTGGCGACGGATTGTAGTTTTTGTTATATAGTAGGCACAGTGACGGAGCGCACCACGGACGCCAACGCGGGTGACATCGTGAGTTACTGAAATGCTCTGCATTTAAAAGTTTAGGTCTGATATGGAGCCATGGTTGCAGGCAACCGGCTGCATAACTACATTAGAGAGGGGGAGAGAAATCACCTATCCGTGATGCACTCCACGGAAGGTCATCAAATTCTCATAACTAGCCCCTTCAAGCCTTACTGAAAATGATCTTTTAGTCAAGAAGGTCCGGATGAAAGATTTGACCTTTTTTCGAACAAGTCGGCATTGGAGAACTTCCAGGATGGCTCTGTGGCTGACGTTGTTATATGCCTCGTGAATGTTCATAGTGAGCATCGTCCACACTTGCTGGAATCAGCCGCCACGTAGCACCACTGACGATAAATGGTCCAGTCCATCCTCTGTCAACCGACGAGGTGTTAACCCAATCTGCGCCAGGCGAGGCTATGGGAACCTGTCCATCCACCAGTGAAGTCGCGTCACCAGCTTTCACTCCAACGGTTTACAGATGGTGCACTTTAATGTGATTTGGAGCAAATTGGGCGATGGTCAGGTAGTTTGCCTCGCTTCGGCATAGGAATGATATCTGCCCGCAGCAATGATTCTGGAATTGGGCCCAGAGCCACACCTCGTCGATAGAATCGAGAAGACCGCGGAGGGCGGGATCATGGAGGGTGTTATAAACCTCATGCGTAGTTCCATCTGGGCCCTGGAGACGACGGAAATTTCGCCTGGTCAATCACGATTCACATGCAGAAACTCTGCCATGGTGAGAGCCGATTATATTTCACTTACCATGTCATCAGAAGGAGCAGTACCGACGTGGCATGGCAGAGGAAAAGGGCACAGGCTGCTATCCCGAAATGTGGAAAAGACAAGGTAAGAGGTGCGGACCCCATGGCTGGCAAATTGGCTGGGGATCTTGCTTGATGCCAGGCGCGGACTGGCTGCAGCATCCGGAGTGCAGCCACCTGATTTATTTGTCTAAAAACTGCGCCAAATAGATGCTCTGGTGGACGAAGGGCCGAGCGAAACACACCAGCAAAGCCATCTCTGCCGTGAAAGACGTTTCTTATGCCCTCTGGCCACCGCGCACAGGCGTTGCAAGCGTACTTGGGCAGGTAAACAAGTGGGATCTCGTGAGGCAACCACTTCAGCCTGTTTACGCTTGGCCCACGGCTTGAATATTCTTTAAGGATGTTATGTAACTGTTATTATTACGTAAGTCATATTACATGTAATTTGCTACTAGCAGGCCGGTCGTACAAACATATGCAATTTGCAGCTCCTGGGGGAAAAATTAGTCGGCGAAGCACATAGCGAAAACGTCGTAAGCAAAAAAAAAACGAATCGCATTAGCATTACCGCGGAGTTCCAAAGTTTCTTACACCATAGAAACAAACAAAACATAGTGGTATTCATTACGGTGAGAATGTTGTCGAAGCGGAGGCTTCGTTTATCGATTGATTGCCAACATGTCGCACCATCGGTTTATTCTGCGTCTTCTGTCAGCTAGCCAGTCATGTTACGCGGCATTTCCATCGTGCGGGGGATCTGCTGTTGCCGTCGCCGCCGTGTGGGCATCCTTCAGGCCTAGTCTGAGTGCGTCTTACAAAGAAGCGTGCAAATGTAGCAAAAACGCAAATATCGACGAACAAGATAGCCTGTAAGCATGCGGGAAGAAGCGCAAATTATATAAATGTGCCGCGGAAACGTGCGGATGCTGACCAGAAGATGATTTACTTCAGCGGAAGTGCGAGAAAAGCCATTCAAGAGCAGGATCTCTGCTTCGTCCAGAGCATGGCAGAATCAATGACGTACATGTGTTTTAATGGAAGTGTCCAAAAGCACGCTGTAAAAGGTGGGAAAACGGCGACAAACTTTGCGATGAAAGTGTAAGCACTTTGCTTCATGTAAAAACTCATGCGTGTCACAGATTACGTTCGGCATTCAGCTTTTAGACTGCGCTTCTTCGTTTAGCGTGCGGAAAATGCCTTTCATGAACGCTTTAGGCGCGTGCTCTCGTGGTTTCGCGTCGTTGTCGGCCTCTGTGTAACCGAGCGAACGAAGAAGACGCCTGAAATGCGAGGTAAGGGAAGCAGATACGCGGAAGGTGAAAGTACCGCGACATTGTGAGGGCGAGCACGATATGACTAGGCCAGCCGAGACATGTTCGGGTGTCTCCCGCTCGTGTGGTTTCGCTTCACCGTTGGCCTCCTTTTAACCGACCGCACGAAGAGGACATTTAAGAATAACGAGAGTGGAGTAAAGGGCGAGGGGGAGGATGGGAGTGCGATATGCGAAGCTGCGCGAGACATGCTCATGGGCGTGGCGTTCTGCAGATAACGCCAGGATATATAGTGCACCGCCGTCATGCGTTCGATGGTTACACAAATACATTCTGAGACGCAACCACTATGCGCTGTACTTGAGAAAATTGCGTTTCGAGCTGAGCTAAAATTTCTTATTATGGGAATAGCGTAATTGTAAGCCAATATTTTTGCTAACTTTTATTTTATATTTTGGCCGTTTAGAACACCCACGAATTTTTTTTTGCGAAGCCTAACAGCCGAGAAATGGGGTAAAAGTCAGGCAATAACTGCCGTGTTTACTTTTCTGAATAAATATTATCCCCCCCCCCCAAAAAAATAAATGAGCTATTCAAACCACCAAATTAATACTTACCGTCTGTCGCCTTCAGTGAAGTTATTGTAGAAAAATCTTCTGTAGTATTTGTCATACCACCCTCCGTATTTAATAACCTGATGTCCAGTGTCCAGGCATAATACTTCATCTTGACGAGACGAAAAGTTGTGTGTGCTCCTCAACAAATAAAATACTTTTCGTGGCTTGAAGAACTAAAAACAGTAGAAATACAGAATGTAACTTCTGTCGGGCAAAATACATCACAATCAACTTTGGTTTTTCCTCAATAGTTTTATCATCACATTTTAAAATTGATTGTGCAACTGAGCATTCATTGAAATTAAGACACGATTTTAATGGTCGCCACAGCCGTCTTCGGCAATGTATCAGAAGATAGAACACCAGGAGTTCACATTGCTGAACCATCAAGCCTCCAACTGTTTGATGCAAAATCATTACCTTAATTTGAATACCCAAATTATGGCGGTGATCAGAGAATTGCAAGGAACATGGGCGGTGGTATAAAAACGTACAAGGGAAATATTCGTGATAAGAAAATTGATAAAAGTTGATCAGAAGAGGAAATAGGAGTTAGCAGTTTTGCATACAAGAAGAGTATCTCACACACAACGGGAGCTGGACGGCTGTTTTAGAGTGACGATTCACCTAGGAATATGTTGGGCTGTGAAAGCTGCTGTGGTGGATGCCTGCCTGATTGATTGGGGGGGTTTAACGCGCCGACGCAACGCACGCGATTAGGCGCGCCTTAGTGGAGGGCTCCGGAATATTTTGACTACCTGCAGGCGATCTTTAACGTGCGCCGAAATCTCGTACACACGGGCGTTTTTGCTTTTCGTCTCCATTAGAAAAGTGGCCACCGCGGCCGGGAAGCGAAACCGAGACCTCGTGCTCAGCAGCGCAACGCCTTAGCCACTGAGCCACCGCGGCGGTTGTGGTCACGTACCTCAGTGGCATGGTGAATATATACATGGTAAGTAAAGGAGCAGTAATTAACGTGAGTAGCGTTTGATGTTACATTGACACTCCTTGTTTTTCGTTTGACAAAGTACAAGCAGATATGAGGCAGCCCGGCACGCAGCTGTTCCGCAATGCAGTATGTGTCAGCCTTTCACGTGCCGTTCCAGAAAATGGGCAGGGCTTGACAAGTGGGAAGTGTCACGTCATAAATGCATTTCAGATATTGCTACTCTCTGTGACTCATCAGCCCACTTATTCTCTTACGTTCTTCAGGCTAAAGCATGATGCAGCATTGAAATTGGTATTTTTCATATACACGTACAGCAGACTAAAAGGAAACAAACTTTATACCGTATTTAATACATTAGAGCCAACCTGATTCACCTTAATAGCTTTAATTTACCCTCTCACATGCTTTAATTTACCATCTCACATGCTGTCCAGCCTTAGTTCATCTTTATTCACCTAACGTCTAATATTCGACCCTATAAACTAACTAGTTCTCTTTTATGTTATCCTAACCCACGCTAATTCATTTTTGTTATTCTTAATCCGGACCAATTATTTTATAAATATATTTCGTAATCGTTTGATCTTAATATGTTCTAATCAATCTCTGTTTGCTTTCGTCTCTACTCTTGATATTCCACCTCCATTCCACCTTGCCAATTATTAATTTCCATTGTATCGAAAGGATTATTAACCTTCCGTTACCTCAATTCTAGTGTAACTATTTCTTCAATAATTACCATGCGTCAAGCTAGGAGTTGTTTCGCCTAATTGCCGGGTTAGTGCTGGATATCTGACTACCCTTCTGCTGTTAATACCCGAGAGAAATCCCGCAAAAAACTAAATGCGTTTTATTCTCTTATGCGCTGTGGCCATTTTAGTCCCATTCGTGGAGGAGCAGCTTAAGTGCGGAGGACTTCAGGACTCCGGCGTCTTATCGTAGCTCTTCCGCAGTCACGGTATCTTGCCACTGTAACGCGTTGTCCCGCACAGTAAGAAAGGCTTTGAAAAAAAAACACGCTCCTTCCTCGATTCAGCCTTCGGGCGAAAAGTAAAGCAAATATTTGAACAAGAGGTATATAAACGTACAACCGGCTGAAACTCCTAGAACCGCTGTCACTGTTCAACCGTCCTCAATATTTAGCGCTAAGGCAAAATTTGAGGCAAAATATACGTACTTAACCAGCACACCCCACATTTATTTAGGGAAGAATACTCGTTGGGTTGGTTTTTACGGCAGTGAAAGACAAAATATTGGGAGCTTAAGAAACAAGCGGAGCGTTCAAAATGGCGCGGAAAGGCCGCAGCACGTGCAAGCTGAAAGCGAGCACAAAACTAGAGAAATCCCGCTCGTGTTTTTACAGGCAGAACAAAAACAAACGATAACGAAAACTATGCGATCTGCCGGAGAAATTTTCTTTTGATTTATTTTTTTCTTTTGATTCCCGTCACCTGCAATTTAGCTGAATAAGGAATGTAAGGTTTTCTCCTTGATGAGCATCATGAACATGTTATGGCGTATTTGCGTGTTATGCTGTCACAAAATAGGCCTACATCAAGCAAAGAAAACTCTTGGATCGAGGTAAATAAGGAAGGATAAGCCGTTCCATAGAAAACACTTCGAATTGTTAGTGAACAGGGATTATACTAAGCTACTGACACACACGTATCCAGTATAAACACGAAAACAAAGTAGCTTTTCTACGCTTCAACAAAGCAAATAATCTCATCAAACTGAACAAATCCCCCTTTTATGCGGCAAAATTAATAAAACCATGTATTTCGAAGGCAACCTCTGGGGCCGTATAAGCCTTTTGAACATTCTTCGCAATCCCAAACATGACTTTAGGCGTTACGATGATTGCTCAGAAATAGCTTTATAAAACTATGCACGATGAAACACTTAATCAGCGCTTTCTAAGTGCCTAAACCTGTCCTAATTGTGCGCATCTCAGCGGCGTAGATGTCGCCCATGCTCAAACTATGCCACGTTTTGGTTTCAAGCATTAGCAAACATCGGACATCCTGATATTACCCTTCGAGTACCCACAGATCATTTCTCCATGGGGAATGCTTCATATTAGGTCGCACTAAGAAACATTAATCTGCAAGTGAAACTTATAGCCTCTGCACCAATATAATAAAGAAGGTAAAACTGGTAATTTGCTTCTCCCTAACACAAATCTTTTCACAGTCATACAGTGTGCCCCGCACCAAGCACTATGATACTGGAAAATATATGTGTGTTGTTTTAAAAGACCAAGAAATCGGTTTCAACGAATCCAAAAATGACCGGACATATTTTTACTTATACCTCACCGACAGAAGTAAAGATATTTCAAAAGAAAGATATATACCGCTAACGCATTCAGCCTTGTTGTATTAGGGCTATCCACCATGTAAGAATCACCGCCGTTAAGACTGAGCTAACGCCTACATAGCATGCGGGTTATTTCTGCCACCGGCCAACCCCGGAAATGCGTTGTGCGATCCAGGAGGAGTACGTATAAACCTCCGTATGAAAAAGTTAGTCTTGGGGAAGAGTCCTTATTCCAGGGATCCTTGAGATCATCCGGCTTCTTGGGCTCTCTTAAAAAGTGAGTTGCCGCCATCAATGCGGATGGTTTTCATGTGTCATGATGAAATCATGTTCTATACTTTGAACTCACCACACACTTTTCTTTCTTGTTCCCACCCTAAGGATTCGATTTTTCATTCTCACATACCTACTAAAAAGATGGGACAGTGACGATGACAGGTGGTGCCCGGCTTAAGCCGAATCGGAAATTTACGTAGCCATGACGCTTTCGCATTCAAAACACGCGATCACGCCTAATTGTGACGAAGATGGACGCTGCATGGCGAATAATGCATTAGAAAAAGCTACCACCGAATCGTAATGGTGAAATACCGAGGCGGTTGTTGGTGAGCGTAGTTTCCGGAAACAGCAAGGCTGAAGCTAGAACTCATGAGCTCCCCTCAAGAACTACTCATAGTGATAAATAATTCTCAGAGAACTGGCGAGTACGAATTAACGCGCGACCTTGTGCCCAATTTACAAATGGATAGTTGCCTAAAATTCGCTATTGGATAAGAAATTTTTGACAGTCTGGAATTGCGCTCTCACTTTTAACCACTGCCTGATTGCGTACGATCTACTTAAATATGCAAAGTTGAAAGACACCATTTGCATCACAAATGTTTAATGCTATGTATTTGTAAGGCTCAAAAATTTTGCACTATGACTATTGTTCCCACTCTGGTGGGGATATTGCTGAGACCTTACCGCACTCGTGTACAAATAAACACTTTGATACAATGTTTCATTAGACGTTATGACAATGAAACAATCCTGCTGTAGGATTTTATAGATCGCACTCGGACAATACAAAGTAGATACAAACGCCAGGTGGTGCCTGCTATCATTGGATATAGGAGTATTGGAAATATTTGTGGCTAGTCTTCCCATTGACCGTAAGTGCACGATTTTTGCTCACTTTAACCGAATCTTTTCATGCCAATCTAAGTAAAAACCTAAAAAATAACCGCGCACGAGCACCCAAGTTTCCCTACAAAGACGTTTGCATGGCACTACTTAAGAACAGCGCTGCTAATTTCATATTCACCAAAGAAAAAAATGCTTCAATAAATTAGCCAACATTTAAAACGCCTAACAACAGGTAGCGCGAAAATGAAAAACGAAACCATAAAGCTCATGCAGACACTGACATCGTATATCGTGAATATCGTATATCGTGCCTCAGCACAACAGTCAAGCACTGAAGAAAACCAAATGAATAAATAAACATCATCATCAGTGCAGTATAGATGGAAGCCGTCATCCTCGCAATTTTCATGGCTACCTAAAATGCGCTCAATTTAAGTTTATGTAAAACCTCGGAAATGTCTGAGAAGCCACCCCACTAGGACAAAGGTAGCGGACGGGCAAAATATAAAACCGGTGTGGCCATTGCCTACAAGATAGGAAGCACTCCGCAGAAGAAATGAATGAACATCATGATTGACCGGTTTTCTATCTAGAAACGGTCCCTAATAACTCTCCCCTACCGAAACAGAGGGATCCAAGCATACAGTAAGGCAGGCTACAGGCAAAGATAATTTTTTGCGTAAAATTTAAAGTCTAGAAAAGAATGTACAACATAGACGTCTGGATGCGCATTAGTACGAAGGAAACAATTGTCGCAGTGGACTACCTGCTAATATGTCTGATAGCATGACACCCTGGACAGGGGAACGGAATGATCGCGAATTGGGGCCACAGTATTTGCAGTCCACTTAGGACAAGCATAAGCAAAGTTAAAAATCTGTTAAAAAATGAGGGTGTTGGCTGGAGCCAGATTACGTAAACAATTCTCAAAGGTTATCCCATCCCCAAGGATGAAAGTTCGAAACATCACGTGACTATCAAACAGGACAGTCTTTAGGTAAATTAGGTAGCCCACCAATGGGCACTGGAACTACTTAGGGTGCTCCTTGCAAACAGGACTACTGCACTTCCCAGCCTGAAAAATATGGAGAACTCCTCTAACAGTGCCTCGGAACAACATCATACACCATGACATAGAGTTGTCTCAAAGCCGAAGAATCACAAACCCTAGACAGGATAACCGAAAAAAAGTTCTGTAAAAATCTAGATGAGCGGGGATGTTTGCGGGGAAATATTTGACTTGAACCTCGAAGTGCGTGGAATGCGGGTAACAAAAAAAAACATCCACAATCTTTCGCGCTGCTTGGCCAGGTTCAAGAAGGAGGTCAGGCGAGAACCACTGAAACATGGCCTATTCCAGTTCTATCGAGACATAGGGGGCAGCTTTGACCAGGCCTTTACTTGAAGTCGAGCGTGAGCTGTATGGGAGTACGAAGAACGGAGGCGGTACACCTGCAGAGGGCCCTGCACTTCGGGTCCCACTCTTCAGCTTCCTATCATATGCTTACCCCTTTTTCTAAATTACCGCAAATTATTGCGGAACCAAAAAATTCTCTTTGAATTTCTCACTCGCTTTCTTACTGAAAAACCAAAACGTTCGATCAGGATGTATTAACAGGATACACCCTTTTAAAAACTCGCACGTTTGTCTTTTGTGTTAAATTGTCTAACGCCTATGAGCCAAATCTAAAGCCCACGTCCTAAACGTTACAACCATAGGTAGCTCGTGTTCGACTTGGGCCGCAACGACTAACACAGTAGCGGATGTTATCCCTCAATTCAATGACATTTCCTCTTTGCGCATTTATGAAATGCAAATGCAGCAACTCGGATAAAAAAGGCTTCTTGACATGAAAGTAACGCTTTTGCCCCTAAAGTCTTTCAATCCAAACGTAGATCTTTCCGACATTTTTTCGGAATGGTGTACTTCTGGTGTTTTCACAGTAATTTTACACCTTGGGCTAGTCCCAAAAATAGTGACAACCGTGCAGTATTGCATGACCTTAAACTACCTATATAGCTACAAAAATTTCGCACTTTTACGTTGAATGCAGTTATTTCTAATAAGGCCCGTGTATCCAAGTGGGTTTTTTGATAGTTCTAGACAAAATAGATATTTTCGTGTACTTACTTTGTACCCGTTAACGGTTTTGTTGAACACCGGATATTTGTCCTTTTGGGTACCTCCGGCCACGTCTAAGACCAAAAGGGAGATAAACACAGAAAAGCCCGTGGCGAACATGATGGTTATGGATACGCCGTTTTCATGAAACTCTTAAATAGAGAATTTCAGTGCCATCACGTTGACTGGAGCAGATTTGTTATAAACGAGTAGTGTCTGTTGAAAGGGCAGTTGAAGGGACAGCTCAGCGTATCACAGGTGTTTTATTTTGCTAAGAGAATTCCAACATTACTAGCGATGTGACCAAGCTGAAATTCTGTATGCACATGAAGCAGATGAAGATCTAAAGAAAAGAAGGCTTGGATTATGAGCGGAGAAAAAAGCAGTTTGACATTTATCTACAAAAGAATTTAATACAGATGTTTTAGATTGGTCGGGTTGAGTCAACGTGGACGCATGCCGCGGGGAAAAAAAATCTTCCTCTATTTATTTTCTTGCTATTTTGAGCTAGGTACATTCTTCAAAAATGAGTGAATTTCCCACTTTATTTATACTCACACAGTGTCCTTATTTCCAATATGTTAGCACCACTTGATTTCTCCGTATAAAGTTTTACAACAAAAATACTGTTTGATGCAAAAGTGATTATTCACACACATACTTTCAGAAAGTTAGGAGCTACCTGCGTTTAATATTTGTACCGCGAGATTAAAGGGCAGTTTTCGCGACTCCTAGCTAATCATCCACTTGATGGGGCTTCTTAAAATTCCAAAGAACGTTGCCTGAAGAAGGTTAGGCTCAACATCTATATTTGGTGATTACTTTCTGAAAAGCTGGTGGAGGCCGAGGCCCCCACTTTCCAAAATAGAAAAGTTTGTTTCCTACATGCTAGCAGGATGTAAGTTATTCAAAATACATGACGAAGCGAAGTTCTTATTGTAGTTGTATTAATTTCGTTGGAAAACCCAGAAACGATGAAACAGCTTTCATTGGCTGTGCACCTTAAAGATCCGCAGGTGGTCAAAAGGAGTCCGGAGCCCTCCACTACGGCGCGCCTCATCGCCAGCGCTGCGTCGGCGCGTTAAAATCCTACAATCAATCAATCAGCTTTCATTGGCGTTGACCATGACCGCCGCAGTGCTTCCCTCGTGACTAGCGTATGCCCGTTTTGCAGAATAAATAATATTTGTCTTTTTAAATAAACGGCGAAGGCGAAGTCGGGAGTAATTGTTCGAGTGTTATATACTCGAACATGTCCGAGGGATTTATACAAAGGCATCAGTATTCATTTCTGTCCCAGTGATCTCACTGATTGAGAGTGAGTTGGAGCGAGAGACGGTTGGCTGGCGGCGGGAAAGCAGAGTGGGTCACAATCGTTTTAAAAGCCGCGGAATAGTGAAAGAGACACGGCGATGTACTTCGTGCGACATGAACACCGCAAAAAAGAAGGGTGTGGTTGGACTCGAGTCTTCAAAGGTCAGCGAGGGGAAAGGGCGAGGCGGGAAGGAAGGGTATAAACTGTACTGTAGTGACACCGTGAGACCCCAAAGAGGGCTCCGGGGACGCAGTGTGAAACGGCGAGAAGGGGGTCATTGGGGGATCATTGCGAGGTGACCGATACCGCCAGTAGTATGAAAAGAACAACCTTGTAAACAACACAGGCGGAAACGAAAGTGAGAAGAGTTCCTGAGCGCGGTATTATTGCGTGAAACAAAAAAGGTGGGGTTATCCGCACGTCGTGTGCCCGTGAAGGGGCTTTGCTGTGAGTTATAAGGTTTTTTTGCGTAAATGTAAAGACAATAAGGCAAAAATACAGAACGGTGAATGAGATAAACCTGCGTAAGCTTTCGAAATTAGGTAGAGAAAAAAGAACAAAATAAAATCTCTCGAGGTAAGCGCTTTGGAGGGGCCCCGAATTTTTTTTTATTATGGGAACACGGAATTAATAAAGGAATAAAGGCAAAGTAGTATGGTTAAGGCACGAGTACAACTTTTTACAATGCGTGAATATTGTGACCGATTGTAATACCGCAAAGATTCAAATTGCCTCTCTGAGTGTTAGTTCCACCATGTTCAAGCAAGCTGAATATATGTAATAAATAGGATTCTTTGCATGTGTATGTCCCTTGGAGACTTAAAGTTTGACTGCAGAATATACAGACGTTATAAAAATTGTGACCGGCTGGTTAAAGTGTTGCACTGCTCCAATGCTGGCCCGATTATTAGTATCAGCTCGATTTACATTTGGGCCTAAAATTCATAGGCTGATCTGTTTTTCAGATGTACGGCTTGTGACCGCACTAACATTCTAGCATATACACATGTTTGAAGAGTTTTGCGTGAAAGTTGAAGTAGTCTCGTGGTCGTATTGTCTGGCAGTGCCATTAAACATGCAGTCCGTCTCCAGGCGTTTGAAAGTCTCGCATCTCGGAAAGAGACAGGAGCTTATGACTGGTTGCTGGAAAGTACCCATTTTGACATGCATTTTATTTTTTTTTGGTAGGTGGCTCTTGGTGCTTTCGGAAACATCTTTTCAAGCCGGCGATTACCTGCTAAAAGCGGTAGAATTTCCGGAGTATGTTGTTTATGCGAGAGAATGGGTTTGCGAATTTGGGTATTACAGCCGGCACCAGGAAGCTTTCGTTTCCAAGCTGTTACTTCAGCACGTCTTCCATTTCTAGCCTGGATGCAGGTTCCTAGGCAGTGTCCAAAGAGCTGACAATGTGAGCCCAGCTTTCTAGGGTGGACTTATGATCGTCCAGGAATTTTATTTAAATTCGGTTATCACTGCATACTCTTAGCATGGTAGCCTGTCCTATAAAACTCCCTTCTTTACAGTGTCGCGCAGAATGACTAGTACATTCTCTGTACTGATTTCTTTCCGCCTGCCTTCTATAAAGTGTGGTTTTTATAGTTTACCATTGTATAGAAATATGGTAGTGTCAAGGAAGTTCATTTGTTATCGAAATACCTACATTATCATCGTCGTCACCATCATCCTCACCAGCCTATCTACGCTCACTGCAGGGCAAAGGCCTCCCCCATTAATCTTCTTACCCCAGTCCTGTGCTAACTGCGACCAATTTATCCCCGCATACTTCTTGATCTCGCTTGCCAATCTAACCTTTTGCCGCCGCCTGCCACGCTTGCCTTATCTAGGGATCCACTCTGTTACCCTCTTAATGACCAACGGGTACCTTGCATTCGCATTACATGCCCTGCCCACGTCCATTTCTTCTCCCAACCAACCAACCAACCAACCGACCGACCGACCGACCGACCGACCGACCGACCGACCGACCGACCGACCGACCGATCGACATGCCAGTCTAACAGTCGGATACGAAGAATTAAGATGCAAAAGAACACTTTCAAGGGATGTGCGGCCGTGTTCCCAAATTACTAAGATTTGTTGATTGATTATGGGGTTTAAGGCATCGAAAGCACGCAGGTAATGGGGCGCGCTTGATTTCACGACTTCGGATTCATTTTGACCGCATAGGCATCTCTAATGTGCGCCAGAATCTCAAACACACGGGCGTTCTTGCTTTTTGGTTCTATCACAAGCGCGGCAGCCGTGGAACGAGATCAAACCCGTGTGCTTGTATTGACCAGCTAATGCATTACTCACCGCGACCAGTAAATTTGATGATATCATTAGATAGCGGGGGCAAATCTAAAGTTTGTATGGGGAAGAGTTTGCGAGGATAGCTTCGACCTGTACTACAAAAATGTTTGAGTAGGTCCGCGCGAAAGGAGCTGCCTTACTGGTTCCGAAAACTTGCAAGTGGTAAGATGAGTCAAATTAAAAATACCGTATTCACTCACGTAATAGCGCACTTTTTTCGGGTATTACGGAAGAAAATTTTGGGAGTGCGTTTAATATGCGGTGTAATTGTCCAGAAATTCTTTCGGAGTGACGAAAGAAGGCCGTGATGAAAAAAAAAACAATGCATTAGACCATATACCTGTCGCAGTAAATATACGCGTCACGATTGGTCAACAAACAGCGTTTTTATTTCACCCCAGTCGCCCTTGTTTGTCGAGGGTTCACTTCGTCAATTCCGAAATGTCAATCAGTAGCGCGCTTACCATACTCAACGGCGTGTTCCAGAACTTTTAACTTAAAACTGGCCCAGTACCTGACATTTACGCCAACCGCCGAATTAAAGGTGCCAGTCGAGGAGAAAAGGAAGCAACAATACTATCACGAAAAAATGTAAGACTGCACGCTCAGCGGAGTGAGCCAACTGAGCGTCGTTGTGATTAGCTGCGCCGCGACGCTGCGCCGGAATATTTGTTCGCGTTTACTCCCAGAGATCGCTCTAGGTTCAATGCGCGGTCATCATCAGCGGGAGCGAGTGAAGTGGGAAAGCTACAGCACGATTTTTCGTGGGACTGCAGGGTGGAAATGATGGGGATGCATTTTTTACGCTAAAAAAAGAAACCTAAATTTGACGACTAAAGTTGAGGGTGCATTCATTGATTAAAGTTGGGAGATGCGAGTAAATACGGTAGTTAAGCGTTAGAAGGAATTTTAATAATGTACACTTGAAACGCATTTGGATGGGCGTTTCTTGCTAACGCCTCTGATGTAGCTTTATTCCTTTCCGCAGGGGATGTTCATATAGAGAGCGGACAAGTCCAGAATGAGCAGGGGCGCGTCGTTCGGTATTTACCCGCCTTTGTTTATTGCTTTTTTTATTTCAAAAGAATTGAGGGTAGCCCAGTACAAAGAAGAGTCGGAAATAAAGAGTACAGCGTAGACTAATGGAGTGTCATGGCGTTCCCTTTCCACGCATTTATGAACAGGACTTTTGTTACTGAAACATCAATTTAGATCAAGAACACTTCGGATTACGTGAGACCAGTCAGGGAAAGCTACCGCAATGCAACTCTCTTTCTGTATTAAAACAAGTTTGCCTGTGTGGCTACAAAAAGACTAAACGTTCGATTCGCATAAAAGGCAATATAAGATAGTGAGCCCCGGTCGGTGCTGCCAATGAAACACCGACAAACAAATCAAAAGGCTTGCTCACGTCAATATATGTATATATCAGCGTGTCGAACAGAAACAGAAGCGAACCAAAAACAGAATACGAACTGTTATCATTTGAGCCCGCTTAACCTGAACCGCCACTGTACCGGTAAAATAATATAACTTTTCCCGGTTCACGACGAAACGGTTCAACCACCCGTTGTTAATGTTCCGCTGTCAATACCATCAGGGGCTTTTCTTTTTCATGCAACCTCAACTTCAGAATTTCTAGGGCACTTTTCTCTTCAGCCGAATCAAAACGCTATAAACGCGCTCTTCCTTGTCAAAACAAGGTGAAACTGCCTACCAGTATTGTAATGGTGTACAGTCGCTCGTCGAGCCGCTGGTCGACCAGCGAGTGCAAACAGGTCGTTGGTCGCTGGTCGAGCAAGAAGGATGCAAGGCTGGGCAAAAAAATGTCATACAGTCATGGTCCTGCAAGAGACTTGCAGCACCTACTCTGCTCTTTATGAGCAGAGCAGCGGCTTTATGTACCCTTTCGGGCGGCATAAACACAGGGTGAAAAATTTGCAGGTATGTTTTCCTTAATATCTTAGGTAATTGTTTAAAGACGGCTTAATTCTTGTACGACGTTTCTGGGAAAAACGTAGTACCTAGTTTGAACAGAATGGTTTTGAGTGTTATGACGACTTTATTCCACAAAACGTTTAAAGCGCTTCCCTAATAATTGAGCTTTTATTTTCCTCACGAACCAGTTCACGCTTACGAACCAGTTCGGAGCACGATTTTGACGACTGGTACTGAACCGTAACGAAGTGACTTACCTGTACCCTAACCGTAATAACACCAGCGTTTATTCGGGTCCACGCGCTGGTATATATACATATATACTATATGTGTCTGTCTGTACAGGGCTACAAGGACGGCGCCATCCCCTGTATAAAGTACAATAGAGTAAACAAGCTTCCGAAATGCGTTAATTCTTGGATAGTTTGCAAGAAGTCGGACGTTCCTGTCAGCAAAATGTTGCATTCAGTCGAAGGGTACATGTATTTATAACATAGTCATCGCACGAAGACAGGCGCACACGCACAACTACACGCAGATACACCACCAGCACAAAGACACAGAACACTCAGTCACATGCACCTTAAAACCAGAGGACAAATACGAAACTAAATACACCGAGAATCAACAGAAACTAAAAAAAGAATCTGAGAAATAACGCCAGTAAACAAGTGTCCTCAATTCGTTTGGGCAGGTCGTCCACTGTTCGGCTGCCAGAGTGACAATGCGAATGTCCAAGGGGATGCCGGCAGCGTCGTCCGAACATTTCAAATACAAAAAAACAAACAGCCTAGAGAATGTGTACGGAAGAGCAAGGGGAGTCTAGAAAAATTTGAAAGGTTACAATTTTCTCTGTAAACAAGAAACGTTTTTCGAGATGAGCCCAGGTACAATGGGCAGGATCGTGGTGTAAGCGTACGCAGTTTAGCTATGACGTCGAACTCTCCCCGAATTGCATTTATGGTTTCTAGCAACATTTCTTTCTGCCGCAAAGTCGACAGCTGCAAACTGGTATGGGCTTGCGCACTGTCTACTGGGGAGCATCGTTGACATAATAATTATTTGTTCATTTCATCTTGCTTAGGCGGGGTCATGCGGTCTGCTTATTTCGAATGGGAGAATTATCTGCGTTCGTGTCATGGACGTACGTACAGCGTAATTTCCTAAATTTGGCTTCAATATAAAATGAAAAAAATGGAGATGAATAGATCAATATCCTAATTATAGCTAGAATGCCAAGATAGTGTATTTAAGAAAACTCGCGTATCGAACATTTGTTCGTTCAATAAATGTAATGAGATTATGAAGAATGACACTCGTGGCGTTGGCTCAGTGGCCAAGATGTTGCGCTGCTGATCCGAAGGACGCGGGTTGAATCCTGGCCACGATGGCTGTTGTTCTTTTAGAGTCAGAAACCGAAAACGACGGGATGTTGATACTTCGCAGCACATTAAATATTAGTTTTAGAAAAACACTGCTTTCAACGTATTCATTTATTAATTGGTTGATTGAGTGATTGAGGTGATGAGACCTGCCGTAGTGGAGGGCTTCTATGAATGAATTTTGACCACCTGGGCATCTTCAACATGCGCCCAAACCTCGTACTCACGGGCGTTTTTGCTTTTCGCCTTCATCAGAAAAGCGGCCGCTGCGGCCGGCAATCGAACCGGCATCCTCCTTCTCAGATGCACAACGCCTTAGCCGCAGATCCACTGCGGCGGGTAACGTCGTGGTTTAACTATTTCTTCTAGTGTCCCACTGCCCGCTATGAAGATTTCTTTCTCTGAATACGGCGTCATTGATAGTGAGTGGGTGACAACGACGCAAGAGAGGTCATGCTCTTATCTTATACTTTAAAACATATAAAGAGCATAGAAGTAAATTAGGAGCTTCATGTTTTCTATTGCGATAGTTTATTACGCACTCGTCCATAATCCCGTGTTTTCCCTTTCAGGCATCTTAAATACCAGCAGAATGCATGCTGTCAACAAGTTTGGTGAAATTGTATCGACTTGCCGGACTCCCTTTCTATTCCAGAACATTGCGATTACGCTAGCGTTACATTCCTCAAAATATTGTACAGGAGTCTAAGGTTGGTCCCCTTTATTCCTTTTTTCTACTGCTTCCTGCTATGTGTCGGGCTCTATTGAATGGTGGTTTTTCTTATGATTTAAAGTCCACGTGAAATATTTCCAATACCCTGCGTATTTTTGTTTTCCTTGATAGATGGCTTGGAAGTGATCAATTGCTAAATATCATTTTCTGAACTAAGCCTGTTTTCTGAGTAATTTGAAGCCTAGAATATTGCTTATGTCGTTATTTATCACCTTGGAAAACAGTTTTTATACAAACGCCACTAAGTTTTTGGTATTATTTTAAAGCGAAGCTTTCAGCCATTTATTAATGTCCGTAGTTCGGACAAAAGACAATCAGGAAAGCCAACGTCCTACGACTTTGATGAAGATTGTGGGTGCAGTGAAGGAAATAACGCTTCCCATGGCCGCTTTTCAACTTGGCTCCCCCTCGTTATGAAGCTGACGTCGCTATGACTGCACTGTTCCGGCACGGTAGCAAAGTTTTTGAATATTGAGAGGTGTGCAGGGACCTGAAATATTAGTCAGAAAAAAAATCATCGTTTCGTTGAACGACGATAATCGTCGAACGGGAAGCCTTCTTTGTGCGAAATGAACGGCAAAATCGCTAGGATCAAAAGTACAAACTGTGTGGGACAAAGATTCAAATATTAAGGAGTCGAAGTCCAAACCATCTGCGAGTCAGATCCCTAAGATTGCTATTACAAAGGCATTTTTCCGGAGAACGCTGCGTGTTCTACCTTAGTTATCGGAAGACGAAGGCCGACTGGCTATTTTCCTCAACGCGCCGAATGTACACAGGTAATGAGGCCTGCCGGATTAGATGGCTCCGGATCAATTTTCTCAACATGGGGATCTGTAACGTGCGCTGCAATCTCGAACACACATGCGTTACTGCTTTTGGCCTCCATCAGAAAAGCGGCCGCGGCATCCGGGAATTGATCCCGCATCCTTGGGCTCAGCAAGGATGCGGATGCTTAACCACTGAATCACCACGGCGGGTCGAAAGACGGAATGGTGCATAACTACTAATCTTCATGTTCTTAGGAACCAGAATTGTTTTGCCGTTGCTTAAGGCTGTCCGCATCTTAACAGGCTGTTGCCACTGTGAAAGAAGTGTAAAAAGCATTTGTAGTGCATCACCTCAACTCCATTTTAAGAAATGGACGGCTATGCCGTCGTACCTGCTGTTTTTCCGTTTGTGATGCCCTTACTGGCATTTTCAAGTTCCTCTTTCGTCGTTAGTGAGACAGGGAATGCTAAGCTCGTATTTCGGCTACTTTCCTTTGGTTTAACGTCGCTTTCTTACAGCCTTTTGTAGAATCGTTCACCTACTTTTATGATTTCGCCCATGCTGTAAATATGGTACGCTGTTCATCCTTGAAGTTGTTCATTCTGCCTTTTTTCAATACAGTCGACGACCGATTATTCGGACCTTGAAGGAACCGCGGAAATGTCCGAACAGTTAAAGCGTCCTTAACAGCCACTAAGGCGTCCTAAACAGCAACCCAACAGCTCAATGTAATCGTGGCCGCAAAAAGTCCGAATAATGAAGTATATCCATAAAATTAGCCGTTCAAAAAATCCGTCGTCAATTGCACCTATTACGACCTATTTGGTTGGGGCTCCCTACTCACTTCAGCGTGTTCTCAATAACTACCATGTTGAAAGCAAGAATGTCGGTCTCTTTACGTCTAATAATCTCTACCGACGGCTCCGTCAATTTAATTTCATCCCCCCTACTTGAAGGTATCATGTCCTTAAATTTCGCCAGAAGTTCCGTCTTTTTCTGAGTTTGAAAGACTACCTCCTACAAGCCGCATCGGCTCTAGCTGCTGTGAAATCTATGATTGCTGTGGTTTAATATTCGGTTATATACAAGGGCACTTCTCTCGTTTTCAGCGGCAAAAATCACGAATTTGTTCTGAATAATAGGTATAAATTAGATGTCCTGCCTTTGACACCATTTTAGGCTTCTTACTTGTCGCTAGTTTACCTCTATTTGTTTTAATATTAAGCCCTATTTTGCGGCTAACAATGACATGGTTGCTAATCAGAATAACCTGCATAATATATTGTGACGTAAATTCGAAGTCACAATATATACAATATGACTAACAAAGACGTGTATTTTTTTGTCACACCATTGGTGCTATTCAATGTCCAGTTCCGGCTACTTCGTTTTCCACATAATGTGTTTATTATCTTCTAGTTATTTCTCTCTGCAAATCCAACAAGTGTATCTGAACGCCTGTTGCACCTACAAACCCAAAAGCTTCTCACTGACCTTTCTCCCAATCGCTTGTCTCCAACTTTGGCGTTAAAGCCTCCCACCACCGTCGTGAGCGGTGTTTTTACTCATATATTTGTGATTCGACGTACTTGTAAGGAGTATCGACAGCTGCGGCATAGTAGCTAGCTGTTTCACTTTACGCTTGTTCTGTCTTGCACATGCATCGCTTGTTCAGGTTGATCGCAATGATGGAGAGTTGTTCGTAGTACTGAAGAATTTTTCGAAGTTCCCTGCTGTTTTGTAGTTGATTCAAAATTACGCAGGATGAGTATTCCTTCATTGGTGTCCTTAGTCGTAGAGAATGCGCCCTCTACTCACGTTCGTACTTGTGGGACAATAATAAAAAACATTCTCAAGTATCCAGACTCCATGTAATGTAAAATGTTCCCCTCTGCGACAGTTCTCAAGGACATCAGATAAGATGCTTGTCTAAAACTCTACAAACCAGCCGACCATACTGGACCTTATGCCCGAATGTGAGTAGGATTTTGTGAAGCTAAACTTTTTCTGTCGCGTAAAATGCAGCTATGTGGCTATAAAGAATTAAGTTCACGTACTGATGTTTAGTAATTGCAGAAGCACTTTTTCTGCTAGGCCTAGGATCAATTGTTTTTTATTACGATGAAAGCTGTGAAAGCCCAATGCTACAAAAAGCGCCGTTGTTTGGTGAGCGGGGCAATGTGCCAGCCTTCGAAATTCACAGAACTAATAACTTGAAATGTTAAAGTTGTAGAATAGTCTGTAGAATTTGTAGAATAAGTGTAGAATATTTTTTAGTAGAACTGGTGTACAGCAACCTCCCACAACCCGGTTATTAGGGAAGCTTCAGCGATGGCAGTCTGCTTGGTGACGTCATTCTAGCCGCAGCACAGGAAAACGAAAGCGAAGAAAGAGGTTCACACAAAGTGTAGCAGAAAAGATACCGATAGAAGTAATCCGCGCCAAAATACGAAGAGCCGAAAACGAACAGACATGAAAATACACTGTAGCAGTTTCTAAGATGTTAATACCTATAACCAGGATTTCGCCTTCCAAACAGGTAACATACGCAAGTGCCTCCTGACACGTTTTGGTTTTTATCAGCCATTGTAGCAAGTTCTCGAAATTTTTTTACTAACTTCCTCAGAAAAACTGGTGAATGAAAGACTCCGTGTGGGTTCAAAGTAATTACAGCTTAAAAAACAAACACAAAAAGTGTGTGATGGCATGACCATTTTGTTCCTAGGGACCTGATGTGTTTCGCTAGGGCCGTACTACTCCAAATAGGTATTGTTTTTAGCGAGAGGTTCATACAATTTCTTCCACTGAGAATGTCGCTATCCATTTACTGAAATTCATTTGTTCTTGCTTGCAAGCCGACAGTGGCCGCAACTGGCTATCTTGAACTTTATATCGAGCACGTTCGCTGGTTTTTTCTTATGCTGGTCCTGGCTATCTTTTTTATATAGAACGTATGCAAAGCTTTTGTCTTCATCTAAGATGGTTTCTGTTTAATCAACAATGTTTTAGGTGGCTAAATATTTGTGAGAATAAAAAGAGATCCCTACGGCATCGTTTCATGCGGAGGCTAAGGTGAAGCATTCGATGCCGTGTTGTTCAATTGTGATCATCGCTTCGTTGGCCGATTCTTCAGCATTTGTGGTTTTCTTATCATTTAGTGGAGCTGAAGTTTGCCTGAATAAACGCTCTCTTCCAGCCACGGTAGCTGAGTGGCTCTGGCATTGTGCTGGTGAGCACAACGACGCGGCTTGGATTTCCAGCCACGGAGGCCACTTTTCTGATGCAGGCGAAAAGAGAAAATGCTCGTGTGGTCCAAATTTCGGCACCCATTAAAGATCCCCCGGTGGTCAAAATCTTTCCATAGCGCTCCACTACAGCGCGCCGCTTTGCCTGTGTACCGTGGGCGTGTTAAACCCTACAAGCAATAAATGAAAACATCACAATACCCAATGGCACAGCAAAGGACGGTTGTGTCCGAAAGTGCCGTGGCTGATTTAGGTGTGGGTGTTGCATGCTTATGATTTTCCAAGTCTGCCTTAAAATCGTGGGAAGAAATCTGTCTTTACATACAAATTAACCAAAGAAATCTCACCATCTTCCCGTAGGGGAATCCTGAGTACTATGCGAAGCAGCCATGGGGTCGACTGAAGTTCCCATTAGTTTTCAGTTCGTCCTTCCCGTTTAGTTGAGGTTCGTAGCTACCGTTATATTTTATAGGTCGCAGAAGTTGCTTTACGCGGCTGGCTGCCTTCGCCGCCGACACGCGTTGCCGCGCCGCTTAGGGATCCGCTGCTCGGCGTTGACTATTCGATTCGCCTTCGCGAGCCTTCGTAGCATCCGAGCCTCTTGACGCTGTTTATGGCGCCTTTCAGCTTTGCGAACCCGGGGTTCACGACCGTCTTTGCGACGTTGACGTGCCGCTTTAGCATCACGATCCCGAAGTTCACGGTCTGCTTGCCGGCGTTGACATGCGGCTTCAGCTGCGCGACCCCTCGTTGCACCAGTAGCAGCTTCTTGGCGGCGTTTACGTTTCCTTTCGCCTTCGCGAGCCCGAAGTTTGGGATCGGCCTGTCACCGCTGCCGTTTCGTGGCAGTGTCTCGAGCCCTCTTCTCCGCTGTGCGGTCTACGGCGCTGACACTGGCGTGTCCCAGTGTTTAGCCCAGTCCTGCTACAGAAATTGCTATCTGGAGCTGTTCTTACGAAACATGTACTTGGTAACGGCGGGCTCTTTAGGACACGTGAGAAAACACCCGATATCCACACAGAGACCGCCACTGTGACCCGCTCCTTGTGTCCCGCGTGAACAAGGCTAACACGCACAGCATGCTGCGGGAGTTTTGGGGGCTCGCCGCTGTGAGAAGGGCCCATCTTCCGCCAAACATCAAGAGCCTCTTAGAAAGAGCAGCACCCCCGGTTGGCTGGGCAAACCCAAAAGAGGCTATGATGTTCATGTGGACTTTCGCAAGCACCACGGGTATGCACGAGAGAATGTACACGCCTTAGCATCCTGTACGGCCTACCTGAGTCCTGAATAGACCTTGCGCCAGTCATTGTAAATAAGGAATAATATTACGAATAATAATTTAGTCTCAGTTCTCTATATTCGCTCGAAATAGTTACACTCTGAATTTTGTTTTTGTGTAGATGTTGGCAAATTGCGCTCTGCGTAGTTTTGATTTAGCCAAAACACCATTGCGGCGCTGGTGGGACGACGCGCCGGGAATAGTGGATAACACGAATTTTACTGTGAAAAAAAAACAACAAAACGAGACCGAAATTTATTCGTAGCTTCATGGAGCTGCCTCCAAAAACAAGTGACTAGCTCATGCTGGGGACAAAAGTGTCCTGACTTCTGCCCATTTAGGATGAGAAGTGGGCTTGTTTTGCAGAAAACGCCACCAAACTGCCACAATTTCGCTCGCCTGTCGATGCATTTTTATCCAGCTGTCAATGCATCTGATAACGCTTGATTTGTGTTGCATTCGGTGATAGGTAGACAGAAGCACTTGAGGCAGTTATTACGCTAAAAAATAGAGGCACGAAACTGAACTGTTCTGTACTTCCAGAAAAAGGAATCGCCAAAGGTTGGATTTCGCGAAATAAAAAGGTGTGAAATTCCACCAATTAAATATTATTCGTAATGGAAGAGGGATGTAATGGGGATGCCCATTCCGCAGTACTGGTGGACACCCCGACCCTTTGTGGGAGCTCTTCAAGGATGGAACCAAGGCCTTCGATGGCAGTAAGTTATCGTCCATCTTCTGAGGCTACAAGTGCTGGCGGCTCCAGGGTTACACTCCACTAACGTGGCCACGAACCCCAGGACATTTTCTCTGGCCCAGTCCATCGGAGCTGTGTATAGAATAAGTGGAACACAACCTACATTGTCAGTATAGTGGCAGCTCTGATTGTAAAATTATTGCAAACACAGAGCTGGCTACTAATGTGTTGCGCTTACTCCGGGCTGTATGTTTGATACCACCACAATTTTTCGACATGCTTCCATTCGAAATACGGATGTCGGACCGATGTGTCTAGGCAGGGTACGCTTACCAATAAATCTGCTCAGAGTACTAGTAAATATCTGGCTGCTTTCGATTTGACTAAGAACTACTTTATTTCTCTTTCTAAAGTTGCCGGGACATTTTCACCCGGTTTAGGGACTACACTGTCGCAGAAAACTATCGTAAATAGTGTAATGGAGGCGTTTAGAGAAGCCCGGGAATGACGTGGCTAAGCTGCTCTGTCACAAAAAATCAACTAGTGAGGAATGTCATGCAGAAGCGTCAAAGTGGTAAAATATGAAATTGACGGTACCTTTCGTTTCCGAAGCCGCACGCCTGTTATTGGGCAGCGGAAACGACAAGCGGGTGCACGGCAAAAAAGCATCGCAAAGTAAACACTTTGATGTCGTCTTGACGGTACTTTTGTCGTGCTTTGCCATGCAGTCAACAAGCTGTGCATTTTCAGATGGCTAAATTTTGTGAACCTATTTTTTAATACAATTAGGAGTAGCGTGGTCGGGAAAGGTTGTCTAGGGAGTTTTTGAAGCTAGCGACAAGGTTGTCGACATGCTTGGAGAAAATATTGTAGGTCAAGTGGTAATACAGCTCATCGCATTTTCTGCCGGGATCTCATGGCCCGAAACTGCCACAAGTGTCATAAATGGCGGTTTATTATAACATCAACGTTGGCGAGTTTTATTTCTTGTGTCTTTGGGAGGGAAAAGCCCGCTGGTTCTTTTGACGCATGCTCAGTGGCGGCTGGTGCGTGCTACAGTGTCGTTGCAACGAGAATGCTTGGAAAGGCTTTCAATCAACATTATTCAGAAACACTGCAGAACGCAGACACTAATACGCTGAAAACGGACTATACATGAAAAACTGAAAACTGAAAAACTAACTAATCCTCTGAGACACCAAGAAATACACCATGTACAAAGCCATAATTAGAAAAAGTTTCACGGAAAAAGTTAACCGTGACTTCGAGGCGTTGTCAGGGAGTCGGCGCTTAGTGCTGCGATGAGATGCGATGCAGTGCGGTGAAGGACGCGGCAGGACATTGATAGCTGCGCCCCACGTGCTTTGTCGTCGCCGAGGTCAACCCGTCGTAGCTCTTGCCCGTAAGATAGTACTCGACACCCGGCCACGACCAGGTGCCAAGCGACAACAGGCGGTGAGCAGCAGGCAACTGGCAGGTGCTGGTGGACGCCCCTCGGCCAACAGCCGGTCGTCTAGAAGCAGGGTACGCTTATTTGTGGGCGCCTACCACGGGCCAGGATTCTAGAGGGCCGAGGCTTGGCATCGGGGCGGCAGGTAGACCTCTGGAGAGCTAGGGTACCAGAAACCCGACGAGCTCTCGGTGTCTCGCCTGGACACGCCTCTTCTCGAACCCTTCTCTTCACTCAACCGAACGTTCTGCCCCCGTTTCAGCCTGGGTCTCCACGCTTGAATTATGTATTCTTCACAATTGTCCCACATCGTCCCGTCGTGTGGGTTGCTTCTTCATCTTTATCAGGCAGGGCCGGATCAGGGCTATCTCTTCCTGGTCATGTTGCTGACAGAAACATGAGACCGGGTCGCAACGACGGGCGCAGAGAGGCCATGGTCAAGGCCCTCAACAAAATGCTAAGACAAGTGGAAGAACAATAAGACGCAACGGGGGTCACCCTCTATACGGACGCCTGTCTACCCAAGTTTTCGACACGAGCCGAGATATCGGTCAGGACGCAAAACGCGCTGATGACGTGCACATCTGTCAAAATGGCGTTCCCGCAAGAAGCGGCAATAGCCTTAGAACTCACGCTGCCTAACGCGAGCAAAATATTTACGGACTCACAAAAAGTGTATCCTGAATACAGAAAAGGGCAGGTGTCTCAGACGGCACTCAAAATACTAGAGGGAGGAATACGCCCCCTACAGAGCAGAAAGTCGAACTGATATGGACACCGGCTCAATCAGGGCTGGAGGCAAAAATTCGCCCAACAGCTTGCCCGGGAACTTGAACACCAGGCAGATGAGCACAAGACGCAGGTCGTAATGACTTAC
Source organism: Haemaphysalis longicornis (assembly GCF_048455015.1). Lineage (NCBI taxonomy): Eukaryota > Metazoa > Arthropoda > Arachnida > Ixodida > Ixodidae > Haemaphysalis > Haemaphysalis longicornis. The sequence goes on from NW_027526386.1 coordinate 362,814, forward strand.
AAGGATATTACAAGCCACTACAGCGAAGGCAGACGGCGGTACCCTGACCCTCACAAGTCGCTCAGCAGTACGCAGCAATCGATCTATAAGAAAATACAAGCAGGATCCTCCCCGCAACTATATCTCCAAAGAAGAATGTACCCCGAGAGATGGAAGAAAGTGTGTAGCTTCTGTGGGCAATTGGGCATGCACCGGCACGTCATCGGAGAGTGCAATTTCACAGAGACCATCCCCCCACCCCTTACCCAACCCTCCACAACCCTTTCCACGTGCCTTAACGAATGATGGGAGACCTTTCTTACCAGCCCCTCCTTAGATACCCAGCTCGTCCTGCTCTTCAGGGGACAGGCAGCCGATGAAGCATATGGGTCCCCTTAAGAGGGAACCACCCCATACGGCACGTAGTCGCCGCAATTTTGTTTGGCTAAATAAAGTTGTTCTCTCTCCCTTTTTATCTTTCCCTTTCCGTAGTCATGAAAACAAGCGCTTCACCTTACAGTGTTATAATATGGTACAGCGCATAAATATCGCACTAATAAAGCGAAGAACGCATTTTAGGTGTCGCTACTTCTTTAATCGAAAATACCATTGCAACCACACAAACGGACAACTCTGCATCGAAATATGTCTGTGTTAGAGGCACCCTAGGACCACTGAATTTGGGCAGGCTATTTTACTATACCTGTTTAGGTAATATTCCTGGCCACGTGTTTAACTTACAGTGTGTGGTTGTGATTGATAGAGCTTTGCCACCCTTTTTCCAAAATTATAAAATTAATTTCTCGCAATAAGTGAATTGCAGAGTCAGTTGTTTTAGGTTGCCAAGAAGGGGTTCATAACATTTCTCCCTGATGTGCTCTGGGGAGAGTGAAGGGCGTTTTATATGCAAACCCACAAATTCCTCGGTAGTTTTAAAATCTAGCGTATCTACAAATCAGACGGGACAGAAAGTTGTGCAGGCCGGTTGAACAAAATCAAAAAGGACCAGAGATTTTGATTGCAAATGTGGTTTCTAAAATTAGGTAACTTTGCAGTCAGGTGGTATAACGACAACATGTCCTAGAAATGCTAGTGCAGCATGCACAACACAATACAAAATCACTAGAGGCCTACTGGCTGCCAATCGAAGGCTCTAAAGATTATGTTGCCAACATTCAACTTGAAATTTATGTGACAGACAAGTACTCAGGCGTACATGCGCAATTTGGGCACCTTATTTATATAAGTTATATAGCAATTAGTTCATTAGCAAAATACATCTGTAATAACACAATCTTACCGAGCGGTGGGAATACAGGTAAATGCCGAGTGATAGTTAAAGAGAGAAGAACACACCAAAGAGGAAGGAATAATGGTTGGATTAGTAAAGTGCTGTGAACTTATACATAAAAAATCCCCAGCCAATATGTTCTCAACACTTAATTAAGCATTATAATTGCAGTAAAAGCGTTTGGTAAGACAGGACTTTTCGCTCGGGGTCTTCTGTGCATGGTGATGAGAACGCGTGTACCTGCCCAGTCACAGTAATGGATAGAAAAAGATATACTTGAAGTGACAAAGGATCTCTGTATTATAAGGAGGACACTTTATGATATCAGAAATAGAAGTTTCTGCAAGCAATATAACGTAACGAGAGTGCTGGTGCGCGCAAAAATTGAGTTGTTTTGTCGTGTTGCCAGGAGAGCGCTAGCTTGGGGAAAGGTAGCTTGGAACGCTGACAAGGTGGCGTGCACATATACCAGTCGCCGTGGTATGGTGCCTGTTCTATGTTCACGCCACCTAGTAAGCGTTCCAAGCTTGCCTATTTTTTTGCTTGCTTGCAAGTTCATTTTTGTTTTTATGGGTGAGTTTTATTGCTGAGGTCAGTGACCGTGTCGTAACTATTGCGTTCCGCTAGCGCAGCGCGAACGTTTTTCACCAATCCTTGCATCTGGCGGCGTTGCTAAAAAGAACTATAGGCTTCTACCACTTGGTTAGTTCAAAGAACTTTGTGAAAAGGTCAATTCTAATTTTGCTATGTGCATTCCTAAAGCGGCTGTTTTCGGACGCCACTGAATAAATGTCACGTTATCTCTTTTATTCTAACAGTCTGGCTTTCCGCTCGAGAAGCAACAGTTTGTTTTTCTACAGCAATGGTCGCATCTGGAGCTGGATTTGTCTCTTTTCCAAATCGAAATTCCTGTTCAGAAGAACTTGCAGTTTTGATACGGTGCCTGACTCGGGATTTATTTAACTTTCAACCTTCAAAATGCAACGCATACAAATTGACTGCGTGTCTACCCCTCTCGTTTCTTCAACGTGGCGGACTTGGCTAGCCCTAGACCAGCTCACGGACCAGTTGACGTTGGTGAACCTGTCCCGGGATATTATCGACGCCTAAAGTTGCATTTGAATAAGGTTTTTACCTCCTCCTCTCTTCGTCTGAAATGTCGACGAAAGGCGATAGTCGTCGGGCGCTCCTGCAAAGCAATTATCTCCCTTCTGTTTCCCAGACGCCTCTCTTGCTGTTCTCCTCCTGTCCTGCTCCTCTCAAGATAAATAGACTGGTGGTGTGCTCACGCCAATTAGATGTCATGGTGGAATGAAATTACTGATGGTTGTCTTGTGCGTGACTAATAGGAAGACCTCTAATTCAAGACCCCCTTCTCTCAGTAGCTCTAATCACCATGTACAATTACATGAAACCTACAAGAAGACACTCTTGCTTACACTAGACAAGCTTTACAGCAAGATATGGGTTTTGTAGCACATTCCAAAGTCTAAGAGGGAGGCCATTGTAATGGCTTTCCTGACTAGGGGAAGGACCATGTGTGGCCCACCGGCTATCGACCCATTGTGCTCGCACGCTGCCTAAGTAAGCTCCTCGAGAAGATGATCAACAGAACACGTGCACTTCGTTGAGTACAATGGTCTTCTTAAGAGCTACCAGACAGGTTTCAGGGCGGGGGAGATCCACCAACGAGCAACTTGTTGAGCTGTAATCCTTCATAAAAAGTGAAAAAGAGAAAAGAGAAGGAGCAAGAGACAGAAAGGTAAATAAGCATAAGGCCTGCTTAAAAAGAGTTGCAACTTTGATGTGCCGTAATGATAGGACTAACAGGATATTTAGTGAAAGACACAATTTTAGATGCGTACAGCAAGTCAACATACTCCCTCTTATACTCTTGGCACCATTTGTCGGACTCTACATGCAGACTCTCGACAGCGCTAGTAGGGAGCCTACCGCATGAAAGGCAACGACCATGAAGAAGTACAAGGTCGAACATTTTCAGTACAGTTTTTGTTGCTGACTCGTAGATCATACTGCCACTACACAGCCGGAAAGGTATCCACGCATAGAGTGGCGCAAAAAAAGATGCTTTTGTGCACTGCAGGATTGGTGTGAGGGGACTTTAGGAATATGCATTGTTTTAGGCAGTTTTGTTTGAGCTATTTTAAGTGTCGGATCAATGAAGGTCTGCTGTAGAGCAATGTACCTAGCAACGCCTGCTCCTGTTTAAGAGGAATTGACACGCCATTTATACCAATGTCACGGTCTAGATAGATACCGCGCCAACGGGTGAAAACAACGCATGTACGTTTTTCAGGGTTTAGTTTAAAATGGTTTGTGTCCACCCCGATAGCAGCTTTGTTCACTCCGAGCGGGATGTGACGTTCACCAATTGACATTTGCATAACGTAAAAGATGTTTCAACGTCATCTACACACACTGAACAGGAAATGGTTGGTGGCACATGTATTCAGAAGCGAGTGTATCTTTACGATAGGGAGTATGCGGCTCAAACCACGTCCTTGAGGCACGCCATTTTTTCAACACATACATTCGAAAGGGAACTACCAATAGTTACACGAAACGTTCGTTACGACACGTAGCTAGAACGGGTGTTCAGCATGGTATCCGAAATGCTGAATGACCTCCGGTAAGTCAGGTTGAAATATCGCCAGGGCGTGTAGTAGTAATTTTCGATATCAAAGAAGAGTGTAATGAAGAACTGTTTATGAATGAAGGCACCTTTTCTTAAGGAGTCCAGCGGAACGAGTTGATCATTCGGGGATCGCCCTCAATTCTGAAGCCTGCCTGGCAGCTATGCAGGAGATTATTGTACTTAAAGAACTACACGTCTTCTATTGATCATCCTCTGAAGAAGCTTATTTAGGCAGCGTTATTTAGGCCGCCATATCTTGTTGTAAAGGCGGAGTTCTGTAACAGGAGTGTCTTCATGTGGGTATTTTATAGTTGTGTATATGATTTTATGTGGTCCTGGAGCTGAAGGGCGACTCTTGTTTAAAGCAGCCCACGGCAGGCGAGGTGTACACTGAGTAATCGGAAGTGATTGACGTGTTGTTTTCACGTAAATGCTTCTTTTCAGCCGACAGTTAGTGTTTCATGAAAGTGTTTGTGTAAGGCAGAGAACTGGACACGTTTTGGAAGTGTTGTAAAAGTGTGTTCACTGGTCATTCAGTGAATCTACTGTTGTGATGATGAAGTAGGCCATGTGCCGGCGGCTCTTTTTCTTTGAGCAATCGTGTTCTTACCTTGCCTGCGTCTTCGTATAAATTTATTGATGTCATGAATGAGCAACAACTACTTCGTTTTGCCCTACGGCACACAGGTTTTCCAGACGCGTTTGCCCTTTTGATCAACGTGACGTTTTCGGGCGTTGAGAAGCGACGAAGTATACCCCCTTTGTTCTGGGCTTCTCGCGCCCGCCTACAGTCCTCGTTCTACCAGGGCCTCGACCTGATGCTTAAGGAATACACCTTTCGGCGGCGGCGAGAACGTATGCCACGAGGAGTTGGGTTGCCTTTTAAACGTGAAGGTGCTTTATGGATGCATAGTTTAGTTTTGATGTCTCCGTAAATGTATTCGAGTTTGCTTTTGCCTCATTGAACCTGTTGTAGGAAGATAAACTATTTCGGCATTTACCAATGAATGATAGTGTGGAAGGGTACTGGCTACCACCGCACGGGTTTGTGCGCACGTCCCAATCAAGATATACAAAACCTGGAGATCCAATAACCAAGCCAAGGTGTGAGTACGTGTTGTGTCAGATAATATATCTGGGGTTGCTTTTGTCGCGTGAGTTACGCTGTGCGATTTTGAACAGTTTCGCGTGACTCCTGGAGAGCCGTGCTGGGCATGCTCGAGAAGCAGTGACGTCGCAGCGGCGCACAGAACGTTTCTCGCTGCCCGGCGTCTGTCACACACCCCACGCGCCGAGCGTCGTCGCTGACCTCGTTCCGTACGTGGCGGCCCAGTCTACTTGACTATCATGCCAGGGGTGCTGGCTGTGTAAGCAATGGCTCGTGCGTCGCGGCAACAACGGCGTGCGCCTGTGAAACCAGCTTAGCTACGGAGCGATTGGTAACGCTGCGCCGGAGCTGCTTAATAAAATCTATATCTGTGATATAATGCGCGTACTCCGTGTGCGTCCTTGAAGCAGCACTGAAAACGATAATCAAGCTAATCCAAGACACCCAGGAAAGCTATGAATAACCAGCTGAACCATAGCTCACGCTAGGTATATCCTGGCACAGCCTAGCTAAGCCACTGCTAACATTTGTTGTTGAATGGGCATGTTTTTGAAGATATTGGGAGATTTTTGATAACTCCCCCTTGGCAATTCGTGCGGGAGGAGTTCCAAAACAGTTACGAGCATTCAGGTCGCCTATGAGAATGAAAGGTTGAAGTAGCTGATCTACACAAGGCCTTCGAAATGTGAGCTGGAGAGCGGGAAATTAGTAGGGATGTAAAGCGAGCGGACTGTAATTAGCTTGTTGAAGACTATGGCTCAATGGAAAGAGCCTCAAGGACGGTCAGCAATCCGTTACTGTGACACCACAATGATTTTCGGTCAATGAGAGCCACACCACCTGAAGATGTGCCACCACCATCCCTGTACCTCCTAAATCATCATCAGTAGCCGGGTTCTGTCCTTTGCAGGAAGAACGCCTCTCCCAAAGGTCTCCAACAACGCCTATCTATTGCGAGTATAGTTCACGTTTTTCCCCGAATTTTCGGAACTCGTCTCGGCATCTTGTCTTCGGCCGGCACCTATTGCGTTTCTGCTTATGGGAATCCAATTTGTTAACCGAGGGTCCAACTGTGGTTCATCATATGCTTGATAAATACGTTGTAACTATTCACGAAATTTGTGTATTTAGAGTACAGGTGTGTTTTATGGACACACATCACACTTCGCTGATTGGAATGCAATATCTCGTAGTCATCATCAAAATTTTTGAGGAGGCCTCTATATCCCACTGGATGATATTTTCACGTATACACATGCATGTCAACAAACGTTTAAGTTGAGTCATCGCAGCCAAGTCGACGACGACGACGAACAAGTGCTACCGAGAAGGCATCATCTTCAGTGGCTTGCTCTGGCAGCTTCATTGGTTCTCGGTCAAGAGCATTCTTCTCCGCCGCTTCTTGTATTGGGTTTTTCTAAGTAAAGCTTACGAAAACCCCCAAACGTGCATTTGCTGCACGCGTCACTGGTGGTAGAGGTGCCGGGTAGAACTAGCTGATGTCCTGGACCTCTCTTGGAAGCCCGGTGCGGCCCTGCCCTGTTGGAACACCGGTTCATTGGAGGAGCCGCCACCAACTCGATCTGTTTCCTGAGTACAGGCTACAGGCTACCATCGCATCACCTAACAAGTGAGATTATGAACAAAAATCGCCAGGTGTACTTTACCCTGGATGAGGGGTAACGACGTGGATTGAAAACAGCGAGACCATGCTGACGTAATCGCAGGGGTTTCGCCAGCAGCTGCTAGAGTAGTTCTCCTATACCGACCGCCGTGACCACGCTCAGTGCCTTTAGGAGCCTCGCATTACAAAACCGAAGGAGGCGGTAACGATGTTTGCAGAGGACATAGCACGCGTTTTTCCCAGAGCCGATCCGGAAATGTCACACATGAAGAAATTACGGCATCTAATCCATGGTGTGAAAGAACCACTGTTCGATATCCTCGTACAACATTCACAGCGTTGAGTGAGGGACTTCTTTAACGAGGCCATAACAATCAGAGTGCCCTGCAGGAAAAATGCCGGCAATAGAACCGGGTTACGGGCGTTGATCCCAGCGGCACTGCTGCACCGACTGCTTCCAGTGACCGGTCTCTGCGGCCGCTCGTGCAATCGATAGGGAAGAACTACAGCTTAACCGGTTAGGCTATTCGCAACCTTCGCATGCTTCTGTCACTAACGTCATGCGTCAACAGATCCCGCAAGCTATGTTCATTACGGAGCACTAGCCATAGCAGCTCCAACCAAGCTATGTGTGGCTTGTCCGTCGTGACCCACTTCCACCGACTATTCCAGTGACTCAACGGCTGCCTCAGGCCGATTCCTGGCCTGAGGGAGTGCACACCAGCCCGCATCCTCAGCCTGAAATGGAGACTTCAGATGGACCGCAAGAGCGGAAGTCTGGCGTCTGGCGAACAAATGACAACCGGCCACTATGTGTTCACTGCGGCGAAGCAGGCGATGGGACTTCTTGGACTTGCCGCATTGGCTCCCTCGGCTCCGCGCCCTAGCTTTAGGCAAAAACCCCCAGCTATCGAGAGATACCTTGTTGGTAGACGAGACCTTTCGCCGAGCCGTCGACGTAGTTCACCATCCCCAGCAAACGACGCTTCACCTAACCATCGGAACTTCAGAGGACTACTGCGAGGCAGATCCCCAAGCCCTAGGCGGGGAAACTACAAGCAGCAACCTCTGGAGGCAGCAGAGTGGTTCGTAGCATACCAACGCAAGACCTCCAAACCCCTCGGCAAGACCTCCAAACCCAAACCCCTCGGCGTCTCCGAAGGGTTTTACACCCGCACATGTCCTGACGGTCAGCGACGTAAACACCACCGGGATGCCAAGCCGGTTTACTTCAACCTGTCCAAATACCGAAAATACCGGATAGGGCACGGCAACTCTGCCGCAAGAGAATGCTGAAACCACTGCTGCTTGTTTTGAAGGCCCTGCCGTGGGGTGCGCCTACAACTTCTGCTACAAGCACCAGAAATGAAGAGATATCGTCCTTGTTCGTTCGTTGATTCGGGATAGTCGAACAACCGCTCGCTGGGCCGGCTACCGACAGGGGTGACGTCATTGACAGAAAAGCCACTTTAGAAGCAGGCTGACATGTAATTCTTCAGAGGTCATGGCACCTCTGCCGGCAAAAGCATGCTGAAACGGCTGCTGCTTGTTGTGCAGGTTAGTTCCCAGTATGGCACTGTTAGGTACCGCAGTGATAACCGATTTTTGTTGGTTCGGCAGTGCCCTCGAACGTGCTGTGCTATTGCGGTAACTGTTGGCTCCAATTTTTTGCTTGTGGATGTCGGGTAATATAGAGGAAAACCCGGGTCTAGATATAAAGGAGATGCTGGAGCAAATCCTAAAAAACCAAGAGGAAATCAGCGACGCAACGAAAACAATTAAGTCAGATATAGTAGCTCCAAATGCCAATAAAAACAACCTTAACCAATCTCTTGCGCTAATTCCAGAACTGAACGTTCGGATGGAGTACCTTGTGTCTGTCGTGCAGCGGCAGGCAGAACAACTCGTTGGGTATGAAAACCGAAGTAGAAGAATTAACCTCTTAGTTTTGGGCATCTGTGAGCGAAAATCGGAAACTGTGGCTGACCTAATGGTGTTTGTTGTAGAAAACGTGTTTCACAAAATACTCGGCGTCCAGGCCACAACAATAGAGAGAATCCATCTAATTGGCAGAGAACAACCACAAAAAAGTAGGCCGGTCATATTAAATTTTGTGATTTCAAAGAGAAGGAATGTAAACTGAAGATTAGTAATAAAGTGAAAGGCAGATCGATTAGCGCGTACCGTACAACTACGGAACAAACTGTGGGTCCGTGCGGCATCAGATAGGGCCCATGGGAAAAAAACCACACTGGTTCATGATAAACTAAAAGTAGATAGCAGGCTTTATGGGTGGAAATATCAACTAAAAAAACGTTTCTATTTGCAGTGCAATCGGTCCAAGGGAGGTCAACATGACGAACAAGAGGCATCAAATGAATCTAACGCCTCACTCAGTCCTGCTGGTACAACCCCGCCATCAGCATGGCAAACTGTCGTCCTCTTAAATGCTCGTACGTTGCAAATAAAGTAACTGACCTAGAGTGTCTTACATTATCTCGGTCTCCTCACGTGGTACTCATAAGGAAAACATGGCTCAAGAGCCCTGTATCAAGCGAATGCATTGTTCCAGTGGGCTACACAATGCTCAGGTGGGATCGAGATTCTCGAGGGGGTGGAGTAGCGATTGTCGTGAAATCGTCGATTCGCGTAGCACTCAATGATATGCACGTTAGAGGAATCCGTATGGTGTAATATCCCTTACGAAAACCTGGTAAACTCAATTGGAGCTGTTTATAGACCTCCCGCTACATCACCTGGATTTTTAGATGAACTAAATACTTTTCTTTGCAACAATGTAAAAAATAGAACACGGTTGTATATGGATGGTGATTTTGACTTTCCGCATAATAACTGGGAAACCTTGTCCCGTGGTAATGTCGAAATTTCAAGCGGAGGTAAAGTATTTAAGATATTGTTTTCCCGCAATGTCAGGCAAATCGTGAAGGACGCCACTAGAATAACTACAGTAACCCAGTCAATGCTCGACCTTGTGTTCTTATCAAGCCAGTTGGATGACTACATTGTATCATTGAAAGAGGGCATATCAGACCACCGGATTGTTGTTGTCCACATTTCCACAGAGAAATGTGCTCATCCGAAGTCTATTTTCCGAGTAAAAAATACAAATTTTGCGGGAGCGGATGACACTTCTATTGTAGATTTCTTAGAAGTCGCCTTCGACGAATTTCAGTCCGCCTTATAATACGAGTCCGTTGAGACATTGTGGAATCGATTTATGGCCGTCGTGGACACCTGTATACCGAGATTCATCCAGCCTCACCTTAAAAAAGTAAAACAATGCTGCCCACAGATAACCAAGAATATTGTAGCGTTAAGATAAAACTAGGGGCACTTTGAATTACTGAGCACATGAAAAGTCAAAATGGCGACAGAGCTGGAGCCCCAGCACTGGCAAGACGCCTTCGTCATTCTCTTCCTTCAGTCCACTATCGAGCTAAAACTAGCGGGATGGATCGCGTTGCAACTGTAATAATAGACACCGTTACACTACCCCCCTTCGGCGAGCATCCTCCGGATGCCATGGTATATTGCGAGGCGACGATGTCTTCGGGTCCGGATAACGACGATGCGGCGCCTCACTGTCTAAGTACATAGAGTCGTCAGCGAAGAGGTCAGCTTCCACAGTGGCCTTGGCGTTGGGGAGGGGTGTGGTGGCGTTATGAGATGGAACAGTCTCTGTCGTAATGCGGCTTCATTCCTACGACGTGTACGACCTCGGTAGTTGACTTGCACCGTGATGAGTGTGCCCTACTATCCGGAGTTACTTCATAGTTGACGTCACTAATGCGACACCACCTTGTAGGGCGTGAAGTACCGGTGAACCAGTTTTTCGGATCGGCCCCGCTAGCGTACTGGCATCGACACCCACACAACGTCTCCGGGGTTGTAGAACACAGTACGTCGGCGCTGATTGTAATGGATTGAGTCGACACGCTGTTGACCTTCGATTCGTTGTCGTGCCAGCTGTCGAGCTTCCTCGCCTTCTGTACAAAGTCGTCGATGTCACCATTGTATTCGTCCTCTTGAACGGGTAGTATAGAATCTAGTGCAGTGGTGACCGTGCGACCGAAACTAATTGGAAGGGAGTCAGTCCTGTGATTTTTTGAACTGCCGTATTGTAGGCGAACGTTACGTACTCTAGAATGTCATCCCAGGTTTTGTGTTCGACGTTGACAAACATAAAAAGCATGTTAGCGAGGGTTCTGTCTAATCTCTCGGTCAAGCCGTTGGTCTGGGGGTGGTATGCTGTCGTTCACCTATGGGTGGTCTGAGTTAACATCATGATAGAGTGCAGAAAAAGCGCTGTAAAGGCTGTACCCCTGTTCGTAATTACGACCTGTGCAGCCCCGTGACCTAAAATGACGCAGTTAATAAAGAACTCTGCCACCTCAGCCGACGTTTCCGCATGCAGACGCTGTCTCCGCATAGAGCGTCATGTCGTCTGTCACTACCACTATGCATCTATTTCACTTTCTTCACGGCGGAAATGTGTCAAGAAGGTCCATACCGACTTGCTGGAATGGCCCTCATGGCGGTTTTCTTAGCTGAAGAAGCCCTGGTGGTTTCAAAGGCGGAGTCTTCCTTCTTTGGCACTCACGGCAGCTCTTGATGTACTGCGAGACCATGTGCAAAAGTTTCGGCGAGTAGCACTTTTCACAAATCCTGGATACTGCACGGCTGACACCCAAATCACTGGCTGAAGCTTCGTCGGGACAGGCATACAAGATTTACGCACGCTATGCCAATGGCACAACGAGTGGAAACGCTTCCTTTGTGTTTCAAAAATGGTGTTTGTAAAGCACGCTGTTCCGGAGGCTGAAGGAGGGGACGTTGCGGATGAAAGCTGCGGGTATTTTGGCCATTTCAAGCGTGCTGACGGTTCCAAGAAACGGTATATCCTCCTCTATTTCTTGTGCTGGTGAGTCCACAGAAGCGTGGAACAAGCCGTCGGCATCGTTATAGATGCGTCCGGACTTGTAGATGACTTTCATGTCGTACTCCTACAGCCGGAGGCTCCATCTAGCAGGGCGCCTGGACGGGTCCTTTTCGTTTGCCAGCCAGCGCAATAAGTGGTGGTTGCTGACGAGCTTAAATGGCCTACCGTAGAGGTATTGCCGGAACTTGCTGATTGCCCAGACTGCGGTGAGACACCCTTTCTCTGTCGTGGAATAATTGGGCTCTGACTCTTTCCGCACCGTCTTGCCACTGCACGAGGTCCGCGCCGAGACCGACATTACTGGCGTCTGTGTGGACTTCGGTATCCGCATGTTCGTCAAAATAAGCAAGAACTGGAGGTGTTCGTTGCCGGTTTCTCAGGTCGTTGAAAGCGACTTCTTGCGCTTCTTGCCACACAAATGGTTCATCGTCTTTTGTCAACCGTGTCATGGGTTCTACGATGTCCGAAAAATTTTCAACAAAGCCTCTGTAGTAAGCAGAGAGCCCCAGCAAACGCCGAACAGCTTTTTGTCAGCTGGTTTTGGGAAGCCTGAGACAGCCGCCGCCTTGTCAGGGTCTGAGGACACTCATACTGCGCTGATAACGTGGCCAAAAAAACGCAGCTGTTTGTACCCAAAGTTGCACTTTTCCGGCTCTATTTTAAACCAGGCGAACTAATACCCTCCAGGACTTCGCTACAGCGGTGATTGAGCTTGTTTCTGAAGGTTTTCGCTCATGTGTAGCATCCTTGTTATTGGGAAAGTGCATGTTATGCAGACTTTCTAGCAGGCTTTGTATGAATGCAGGGTATTCGGAATTAGTTTTTTCCACATAGGCCAGTTACGTGGCCGCTGCTTTAAGTGCTCTGCTGTAATTCCTCCGTGTCAACGTGAGCACCACAGCATAGTTTATATTACCTTATTGAGGTGTTTGTTTCTATCTCGCTTGTTTTTTGCTGCAAAAGCTGAGTGAATTTGGTCTCCAGGAAAAATCAATGATGTTAAGGTCACGCGGAAAATTTTCTTTTCGGCGGAATACTCGAATTCTAACAACCGCTCTTTTAAGCTGTGTCCCGAAAGCGCCCGCCCCCGCTAACCTCATCGTGAAAGGCAGATCGCGTCCACTCACTTTGAAACACGTCATAGTACATTTTTGACGCCTCGAAATAGAATAACTAGTTATGGACGCTGCTACTGTGACAGTTGCCCAAGCCTCGAAGCGTTTCCACCCTATCTCGAAACGCCTGCATCGTGGCTTAAAACACTAAGGTTATGACTGAGTAAAGCTGGCAGGCGAACGTTTTCTGTCCGTCTAGTATCAGCGAAAGTTCGGTGACCGCGTCACACTAAGTTATAAATTATTAGCAGCTACACGCGCACCTGAAGTGGCCGTCACTGGACCAGTGTTGAAGTGACACATTTAAAAACAAGCAAAAAAAAAAAACCCACAGAAGAGCTTCGAGGAGAAAGAAGAAACCTAAAACTCGGAGGTGTGCCGAAAAAGGTCCACAGATCTCAAACAGACATGCATCTCAAGTGACGTTTCATGGAAAGTAGACGAACCGACTGAATTTAAATAAGTATTCGACATCACTGGATATGCCTTTGAGTGCCTAACTCTACCTGCCTTAAAATAAGAAAGAAAATGAAAGAACGCAATGACTTGGCAATGAACGCAATGACCTTCTAGGATATATTTTTCTGTACTGGAAGCATTAGGTGCTGCCTCGGTTACCGCCAGTCGGACTCCCCGATAGAACTAATAATTAATAACAAAATTCCAACTTAAAAATCGCGAAGGAAACTAGCGTGTCTTAAATTTTTTTTCAACTATCCAGGAAAAACAGCATCATGGACCTTTCGCACGTCTCCACGCTGTTATGATCACGTCCTACTAGAGGATACCATTCTTACAAATTCACACCTATCTTTGCATGCACTATCAACTTCAAGTACTCTTTTAGGGGCGAAGCTCCTAAAACCATGGGTCTGTCCATCCCTTGTCTCTCGTGGTACGTGGCCGCCGCATGCTTTCGGAGATGTCGCAAAGTGGGCCGCGTTGCACGCGCAAGAACCGGCTGCAACCGGCAGCGCAAACTCGGCACCGGGAGCACCAGCTTGTCTGTGTTAGCCAACGGAGGCGCGAGCGCACTTCCACTGCGAGGGGGAGATCACGCAAGAGATCACGCCACGAACGCAGGCAGTCGTTCTCGGAGATCGAACGAGACGCAAGGACCTTTGCTCGTTTCCTCTCGTGTTGTTCGGGCACAAGATCGCCCTAAATAAAAGTTCTTTCTTTACCGTTGTGTCCCACCCTACGTGACAAATTGTGGTGGAGGGGCGGGGTACTCCTCGATGGCACGGGTCTTTCACCAGGTCTGGGCCTGGGAGCATTGACTCCGAAAATAAAAGTTGATTTGTACAATGTACGCACACAGTCTTACGTCTTTCTTAATGATGTAATGGGCGAACTTTCACCGGAGAGTTACGGTTACCGATGATCTCCCCCTCACGAGCTTCGCCCCACTTATCATCATTCATTCCGTGGATATGGTGTGATTTTTCTTCCCTCGCACAATAACAGACTGGAACGAACTGCCGCACAATATTTTTGAATCCGGAAATGTACTAAAATCTCTGGAAAATTACTTTTAAGTGTGATTTATGTTACTTGTGAATATTTTGTATACCTGTCTGTTTTTTCCCTTTTTTCCGTTGTTTTTTTTTCAACACCTGTACGACTGTGTGATTGGTCATATCATTATCGTTGTAGCACCTCCCACTCCTGCTTGCGCCATTTTTATGGCCTGCAGTATTTTATAAATGTATAAATAAAATAAAATAATTTGTCACAAGTTGGGCACCCTGCCCCATCATTTTGGAAGGTGAGTCCCAAGATTTTCCGGTGTCCACCTTGGGGATTGCGAGAACGTGAAGCATCTATTTCTAGTGGGGGTCTATGGTGGTGATCGTGATCTTGTGAATTTTTAGTGATTTTCAGGCTGCTTTCTCCAAAGGTATGGAAATGCCTGAGTTGCTTAGGGTATTGTGGGCTTTGTCACGCAACGCACTAGGCCACATGCAGTACGCCGCGTATTTTGGCTACCAAGGTTGATAACTGTCATGCGAGATTGTTTACTGAAAAAGTATGCAGGTAGAAAACGTAAAAAGGGATATAAAATTATGGATTTTTTTGTATAGTGTATATCTCTTGACATTCAGTGTCTTTCAAATAAAAACCTGATTTCCCAAGTTATTACAAAGAAAACAGATCGTTCATGGTTCCGGAAGTCGGACTTTGAAATTCTGCCAAGGTTTAGCCAGCTTCCCATAGTGTGGAATGGGGAAAGGTCCAAACAGCTCGTTCACGCCAAGAGGAAGAAAGCGGAAACAAACTACGAGGAAGTAGTAAGGGCGGCTGCCATTAGAAAACACACAAAGATGCAGTGGCTCCTTCTAAGTTTACTGCGCATTCACGACTACAGCGCTGCCGCGGCAGAGCATGGTATTTGTTTTGTCTTGCGGCAAATGTGGGGAAGCATTCCTTCCACAATCTCCGCGCGAAACCGAACTTTAGCGAACTTTCCTTTACTAGCTTAGTCAAACCGCGTTATACGTTTGCATTTTTACCTACATTTTTATCGTGTACTTATCGTCAAAGTATTTTGCACGTTTTTTTCTATATTATGTGTATTAGTTGTTTAGTTGTTAGTTAAGGAGTTGTCTTCTGCGCATGCTTTGGAAAGTGAAAATTTTATTTGCGTTTTCATTGCAGGGCTTCTAGACATGACCTTTTCCTCATTCGAAACATATAGAAATATACTTACGGGTTATTGAGAGTCTACTTAAACGTAAACCCTTAAGTGACGTTTCGAACCAGCTTTGAAAGCCAATGGTGGCTATGTGCGGGTGCGCTGTCTGTATGAAAATGGACAGACGAAATCATATAGGATAGAATTTCCCATATCAAGTTTAGCTTCCCGTACTCACCAACGGCGTATAGGTGCAATACGTTGAGCCATTTGATCAGAAATAGCACCCCCGTTGGTGAAGCGGAACTGCAATATATGCCACTGTACGTTGGAGCCGTCTTTTTTAACTGCCCTACCGAGTGATCAGTGCTCCTGCTCCAACGGTAGGGTATAGGTGCACAGTTTATAGCTATGGATCTTTTGAGCAGCCTATTTATGTTTTTGCAAGACGAACGCATGTCCCAAAGTAGAAAATCACTGTTATATTGCACCAGAGGGGTCAGTCTTGTCGTGATAGGCAAGAGCTGTTTGCGTCCCATGGAGGTGTGCGATCCCGATTGACGCCACCATTGGCAGTCCGCAAAGGAGTATCGTACTTTATCGGTCGGCAAAACCGAAAGAACTCACGCAACCTCTATCACATTTTTTTTCATTCACGCTGTACTCAATCAAACTCAGACTCAAAAAGCTCGTCTCTTCACAAAATCACTCGTACTCCTAATCAAATACTCATTTGTAATCATGCTCCCTTGTACTCAAATTCATTTGTCCTCACGAGTATTCGTACTCAATCTGTACTCATTAGTACTGAATCGGTACTCATGAGTACTCACTCTGTAATCATGAGTACTCAATCTGTACTCATAAGTACGCAATCTTCTGTACTCATGAGTACTACTCATTCTGCAATCATGAGTACTACTCATTCTGCAATCATGAGTACTACTGATTCTGCAATCATGAGTACTATTCCTTCTGCACTCATGAGTACTCAAACTGTACTCATGAGTACTCAATTTGTATTACGAATAATCAACTTCTCTGCACTGTTAGCTAGGTCGTATTTCGAATGAAAGACTAAATAGAAAAAAATAAAAATGTTTAATTGATTAGAAAAACACAGGTTACACATAGATCAGGACAGAGGAAGAAAACGTTTGACGCAGTGCACTGTCGTAGGGCGACTTACTGCTCGAAGGCACGTACATGTGAGAGAGCGAAACGGAAGGTAAGCACTCGCGTTGCGTCTGGGGTCTCCTCTTGTTTTCAGGAATAAAAGAACGAAGTCTGGGCCGGGTCGGGCTCAGGGGAACTCGGGGCTTGACGGTGCGGCTTTGCCCGTAAACTGCAGTTTTCTGCGTGTCTTCGGGTGGCAGCTTTTGTCGTCCGTTTTCGTTTCCAGGTGCGCTGAAACTCTCTTTTTATTTATTTATTCAATACTGCCAGCCGCCCTTTGGCAGCCAGAGCAGGAGTGGTACAGTGCAGAGTACGAAGACAGTTTAGACGCGACCAGTAAAACAGCCCGCGGTTCACCGGGAAGCAATAATGCAGTAAGCTTAGAGTGTTACGACACACAAGTGCACGAAATCAGTACACGCCCACGATTCGTAAAGCAGCAGTGATTCTCGTTACAAATGAAATGCTTGCATGAGTATGCAATAAAACCGGCAATACTAGTCTAATGCAAAACACAACAAAGTACACTACGCGCATTGCCCAGGAAGTGTGAAAAAAATCTGACGTCGCCATGTAAAGAACGGAAAACACTGCGCAAAACTGCGTTAGTGGCATGGTTGCAAGCTAACACGTGTAATACATTAGTTCAACAGAATAGAAGGGGATTAAGACTAGCACTTCAATCATACACAATTTTGAACAGCCGTTGAAAAAACATTTTGATTAGTTAAGTTAGTAACGTCGTGTGGCAAAGTGTTCCATTCTGGTATCGTTGTCGGGAAAAAGGATAGACGGTGAGCGTTGGTTCTCGGAAAGGCATTAGGATTCTTTTGTTGTGCTTGTTCCGGATGGGGCGTGACTTGTTGAATTTCAGGTAGGTATTGAAGTCAAGCTTTGAATAACCGTTGACTATACTGTGTAATAATTTAAGTCGATGTAACTTGCGGCGGGACTCTAGTGTTGGAAGGTCAGAACGGCTGCGAAGTTCTGTCACGGATGCTCGCCTGCTGCATGGGTTGTGGATAAATCGCAACTCTTTCTTTTGTACCCGTTCGAGCATCGCTGAATCCGTCTTTGTGTGTGGGTCCCCAACAGCGTCTGCATATACGAGCAAGGGGCGGACCAGCGTAGTATACGCAACGGTCTTCGTTCTGCTTGTACAGTGCTGAAGTCAGTGTCTTAGTAGCCAAAGTCTGCGCAGTGCTGATGATGTAATGTTTTGCTTGTGTTTGTTTCAGGTGAAGTTTGATGCCATGGTTATACACAAATATTTGAACTCGCTAACAACCTGTAATTCAACATTGTCAATTTTATATGCATATTGAAGCGGACACTTTTAGCGCGTTATTGGCATTTGGCGGCACTTTGTTGTATTGAGGATCATGTTCCAATAGGCATACCAATTACTAACAGCTGTTAAGTATCTGTTCAGAACTTTCTGGTCATTTGCCGATTCAACAGGGAGATATACAACGCAGCCACCGGCAAAGAAACGGAAACGCACCCGTCAGTCGAACTGTAAATCGTTTAAATAGATTTTGAAAAGCAACGGACCTAAGACGGAGCCCTGTGGTACTGTGGGACTCCAGAAACAACCGATGACAAGTTAGAGGTAGACTCACCTATTTGAACGTACTGATACCGGCTTGATAAGTAGGCGTCCAACCACGAGTTTTCTCATTTTTGACCAAGTTTCGAATTTTCAACATTAAGTTGCTGTGTGGTACTCGATCGAAAGCTTTTTCGAAATCCAAGAATATAGCGTCAATTGCCCCCCCCCTTATCTAAAACTGTTAAAATGTCATTAGTCGTGTGTATTAGTTGCGTAACCGTAGACAATCCACGTCGAAAACCGTGCTGATTGCTCGTAAAAAACATGTTGCTTTCAAGACACGTTACTAGGTGTTCAAATTTAAAGTGCTCCAAAACGTTACCGGCTGCACACAAAAGGAATATGGGGCGATAGTGTTTTACTAAGAGTTTATCGCGGGATTTATGCACAGGAGTAACTTTTGCAGTTTTCCAATCGTCTGGAACCACACCGCTTAGTAAACCTTCGTTAAATATAATATAAAGGTATTTCGAGCACCACTCATTATACCGGTAAAGGAATGCATTTGGTATTTTGTCAGGACCTGCGGACTTTTTAGGGTCAAGGTTAAGGAAAGCTGAAAGTATTCCTGGCCCAGTAATAGTTATATCGGGAATGTCAAAGCCAGTAATATTGAAATGAGTCGGCACTGGGTTGAACGTACAAATACCGACAAAAAAGGCATTAAAAGCCCTTTTTATCGTACAGGCATCGGACACTTCCCTGTCGTTTATTTTAATTTTGCCTACTGGGTCTTTCGTTTGGGTGATGAACATTAAAAAAGTTATACTTTGATACTTTAATTTTTTTTTTCGTAGGTCGGCCCGTAGAGAAGGCAACACGTTAGGCGTTTTGGGCGATCGGGGAAGACGCTCAACGGGACGATTTAAGTGAATTATGTCACGCGTAATCCACGGGCTTTGGTGGTTAATCTTTCTTTGTTTTTGTGGGACATATTTATTAATACAAGTATGCACAGCCGTCTTAAAGTGTAACTATAATCCGTATACGTCGCGGTACCCGTCATTGTATTTGCTCTTAAAGGCGTTAAAATCTAGTTCGACAGAAGTCCAAAATACTTTTATTTTCAGAACTGTTGAAACCTCTATATGGCTTAGTGATTGCCCGTGAAGTCGAAGCCAACATATGACTTTTAAACTGTACTATTTCGTGATCTGAAATCCCGGGCAGAACATTAACATCAAAACCAAGCCGTTGAACGAATTCCGAAAGAAAGACGAGATGAAGTAGTGACCTTGAGTTCTTTAAAACACCAGTAGGTTCATGCACAATTTGCCCTAATTTACAAGAAAAAACAACATCAAGCAGTAGTTCGGAATGATCGCAGGAAGGAACGGCACGCATCGAATCCCAGTCAATGCGGGTACAGATTAAAATATCCTCAGAGTACCATATGCGTGTAGCGCTTGGCATACTCGCCTACACTATCTGCAAATGCTTCAAGTACTGTAATGTTCGAATTTGGTGGCCTGTAAAATACACCGATGAAGATGTTGAGTTGCGGATGGTGAAGAACAACGCCAGCCATTTCAATGTTTTCGTGTTGGGGAAGGGCTGTATAGTCCAGGCTTTTTTTTATTATTAGTGCCACCCCCCCCCCCTTTCGAAGCCCGGTCGCAGCGAAAGATTTCGTGGGAGCTCGGTATCGTCATCGAGTCTGGAATTTCGTCACTTAGCCACGTTTCTATTAAGGCCGTGACCTCAGCATCGTATACGGTGTGAACACTTTCCAGATCATCAGACTTGTTTAAAATACTTCGTGCATTTATATTCAAAACAGAAAAGGGTTTAGAATTCGTGTTTGAAGACACATCAGGGGCGCTCCTTTCGTTGCCATCAGCTCGGTCATGGTCTGATGGCAATCGTCACTGCGGAGCGAAAGGGACTCTCGATCCAAGATTGTCGTCCCGCACAAAAAGCTTTCCTTCGACTGATTTTGTCGAAGGACTGCGTCACTTTTATCCCCTTCCCTCTTATTTCGGCTGTGCTATCCCAAAGTTTTTTTCAGACAGCCCGTACTCGAGACGAAAAGTCTTCTGATATGCCATAGTATGTGTCTTTCAAGTTTTTACAGTATTTTAGTATCCTCGCCGTGTCTCTACCGTCCACCAGCTTAAAAATTACTGGTCTACATATGTTTTCCGCTCTTCTACCTATCCTGTGAATACGTTCTATTCCGGCGTTGTTCACTTTTAGTATTTCACCAAGAATATCGTTCGATACTACCTGCTCTAGCAACTACACCTTTTCATCCTTCATATCTTTTATACCGTACACTATCAAATTACCCCTCCGACTGCGGTTTTCCAAGTCGTCGATTTTATAAATGAGGCTCTCCACTTGTTGTTGTCTGTCTACCTTAGTGGTGTAACTTGTTACGGTGCCAGATAGTTCATCTAGCTTTCTCTCAATGGCTGAGAGCTTGTCACAAGTTTCCCTCAAGCGTTGTGTGGCGGTACCTGAACTTTCTTTGAGTAGACGAATTTCATCTAATATCTTCCGAAACATAGCTTCCGTGGGGCCGGGGTTCGACTCAACGTCCCCGCAACGAGGTAGCAGGTCTACAAAACAGTCATACACTGCAGAAAGAACAAGCAGCAGCGACCGTGGACACGGCAGAAGCACAAGGCATACATCATCACTACGATATTCAAGCTCCGGACGGTAGTCTCTCACCTGAATAAGAAGCCAAAAGGGGTTCCTGAGAATCATGCTGTCGGCGCCCCTGTCATGCCCACTGGTCCGTGCCGGCCGAGCGCTTACTCTTATATCCATTGGTGTCGATGACGTGGCTGATGGTGGTACTTGATGCGCCGCCAGGGACGGAGTAGTGGTGCGCAGGCTTGAAGAGTTGCTGTCGATTCTGTTCACGAGCGGATACGTGCTCCAGGCAGCATATCTTCCTGGTTGCGTCTCAGAACAAGGGAACGCCGATGCGCAGATGGCACGAACATGAACATGAAGCAGCACCTGAATAACAAGCAAGAAGGGGTTCCTGAGGATCATGCTCTCGGCGCCTCTGTCGTGCCGACTGTGCTCCAGTAATCGTGCTCCAAATCAGAATTGTGCCTGCCCCCTGGCACAATGAAGCGTTTCCGTAGATTTACGTCCGTTCGTATCCAGATCACTGTCCGCTTGTTCACAGATGCTCGATGCTGGCGTTTGTTTTTTGTTGTTCCGGATACTAGAAACTTCGTTAAGAGGGTGTTCGTCTCGTTGAGTTTCGGTGAATTTCAACTCTACTTTATTTTATTGCTTGTGTGCCGTGGGAGTCACTTCGTCAGACCAGAATTTGAGTGTTTACGGCGTTGCGTTAGTCGCGCCCCTTCCGTCGGCGATTGTGTTCGTGTAGCTCGTCGCGTGCTTGATGCATGTGGATGCGAGACGTCCGGCTTGTCCGGTGGCGAGCTGCGCTGTGTATGGATGGCATTGTTCGGGGCGTTGAGGACATTGCTTGAACTGACGTTTGCGTTGCGTATGGTGAGGGAGCCATTTGGCTTTTCGTTTAGTGTGTGGTAGCGTGGCGTTTTCGTAGGGTGGCGTGGCTGATCGGTCAAAGTCGTTGCGGCTCCGTGCTCGCTGTCGCCGTGGTTGCTTCGGAAGTGAAACCGTTGTGGTGGGGAAGCGGGCGTAGTTGGTGCCGTCTGTTCGGTCCCACATTCCTTAGCGTCGCAAGCGTCACTTCATCGGTAGGACACTCGATGCCTTCGTCTGGATCGGGTTCATTCGTTGCCGTTCTTTCCGTGTCCGTGTCATCGCTCAATCCCTCGCTTCTTGCCCGTTGTTTCGAGAATGCTATAATCGCTATCTCTCCCATACAAGCAGGCTCCATTCGTCCCGATTCCGCTTGCAGGCGGTTGCGTCCTCTAATACGAAATGGTGTTTATCGTGTGAGTCTCGGTCGAAGCGCGGTTGCCGGGGATCTTGTTCGCCGGACGTAGGCTGGAGCAGCGGGTGTCAGAGAGCTCGTACGTTCCGGTAGGGTTGAACCGCGTGCGCTGGGTCTTTTGTTGCTTGTTGCCAGGTGATTTCTGCGGTTGTAACGTTCGCTGGCCAAGTCCGGATAGCAGCAGTGGGAGCGGAGGATGTCGCGAATAGCAGTTTCCTCCGGTATGCTGGCTCGGCGGCGTTCCGGGCGCTGTGCATTTCGTTCGCCGTGGTCAGCTCCACTGGTTCAAGTTGGATGTCGTTCGTCACCTCTGGATCGTTTCGTGCGTTGTGGGTCTCGTTTTATCTAGGAAACTCCCTATAATTGGTGTGCGGTCGTTCGCCACGTATTGTGCATTTCGGGCGCCGTACGTCTTGCTCGCTTGTCGTGGCCATATCCACCAATCCGGATGTGCTGTCGTTGGTTGCGTGGACCGGCACCGGGACAGCACGTGCGGAAAATGTACGTACTGGCACCGTTGCGTTCCGGGCTCTCAGCGTTCCGTTCGTCTACGTCTGTACCGGAAAAGCGGGTGATAGGAACGTGGTGCCTTCTTGCTCGTGTGCGCTGCGTACGTTGCGCGTCGCGTTGCTCGTTCCTGGAAGGACCTGCCTGTGGGCGATGTAGCTCGTGGGCGATGTAGCAGAGCAACGCGTGTCCATGATCTCGCCAGAAATGCACTGACCTTCGACGCATTTCCGTAATCATGGCCATTACCTGGGAAAGGTCCGGTGAGCACGCAATCACAATTTTGCATGCGTCGGCTGGTTCGTGTGCGTGCCGTCGTGCATTCTGCCTGTGTCCAGATCTCGTGAAATCCAGGCACCGGGGGAAACGTGCGGCCGACCCTCGCCAGTTATCTCTGAAAACGTTCTCGTTTATCACGCAGCCTCCTGCTCCCAAACAGCACCGCTTGCAGGGTCCTCTGCCGTTTGGTGTCGGAGGCAGCCTGAAGTAGCGTTGGCACATTGGTTCGTTTGGAAAGATGGCGACGTTCTCTGTTGTCCTCTAGAAGATGCAAGACGATGTCTTCCTTATGGCCAGAGCAGGGTAGCCTTCGTAATCGTAGTGCGCTCGCGAACTGCGGTTTCTTCACAGAGCATGGGACGTAGCGTTCCGTTGAAGTCAGCAGTGTGTCGAACCCCGCTAACATGGAGTCCGTCGGTGCCTCACGTCGGCGTGCCGCACTCTCGTAGTCGTGGTGCGGTTCGTCCACGTTGTTCGTCTCTTCATCCGTTCGTCTTCTCATGGCCTCAAATCCTGATCCTGTCACTATAACTTCTTAGCTAGGTCGGGAACATCTGGCGTCTCTTCGTGTTCTGAGGAATAGGGACCGGGCAGCTGGACGGGTGGAGCCACCAATCGGCGCTCCTCTTGTCAGTGGAATGAGCCGGTGCATTGGACTACACAGACTCCCGTTGGTTTTGCCGTGTTTGCTTCGGTGCTTTGAATGTTTTGGTGGTGTTGTGAGCGGAGATGTGAGATCAAACAAAGTCTAGACAGATGTGTTGGGTTCTTTGATACGGTAACGACTACGTAAACTTGTGGGACGCTTCTAAAGTTGCGTATCGGCTGCAATTACATGGGCGCCTTTTTGCAGCGATCTGCGCTTGGCTCCACCCGTTCTGAGTACGAATAAAACAAATAATATTAGTATTCATTTCTTCGTAAATGCAGTAACGGGTACGCAAACTTATTGGATGCTTCTAAGGTTGGGAATGGGCTACATTGACATGAGCGCTTTTTGCAGCGCTCTGCGCCTGGCTCTGCGCGATCTGAGCAGGAATAAAACTATTAGGAATAATATTATTCATTTTTACCTCTTTAAATTATCTTCACTGGTTTAAATGACTACGGTTTCCATGCCAGTCTTAGCGCTGGGATACCTCGATACGGGTGCTTTGAAGAGAAAGGCACTTGCGTACAAGATGGATTACCCTGTAGCCGTAGAAATGTTGCGGTAGTTTGCACTTTCTGTAACCGTGAGCTTTGTGCCTTCGGTTTTGGTGAGCGACACTGTCACAGCATGGGAGCCTGAAAGCCGAAGCGGAACTTCCACGTTTGTGGTGGTCATTTTATCAAGAGCAAAAGTTGTTCACCCACCCAACAGCCCAAGCCACAAACCATCCCTCTTTCCTTTCCGTTTTTACCACCTGCGTGGTATAAAGGGTGGCACCGATAGTTAAAAATTTGACAGTGTTAATGTCAGCCGTGTTTTTTAATGCTTAAGTATTCTTCACGGAGTACCTAAAAATCAAGTAATGACTTGCGAAGACACAAAAAACGCGCAATTAGTTGCCTCAAGTATGGGTGCATCAGCCTAAGTCCTCCAGCACAGACACATTTCCGACGCGCTGGAAAAAATTTAGATTTGATGAGGGGTGCATGGAAGTTCAAAATTAAACAGCAAAATCATCTAGCCCTCGTTTATTGATTACGATGGTTGAACGCAAAGCTTTCTTCGTGCGAAATCGAATAGGAAATGGTCAAAGTCAAAGACCGTGCGATAAAAAAACCAAACTTCGTGCTTGTCTATTTCAAGCTCAATATAGTCAAAGTTTAAATCCAGATGGCAAACAAGGAAGCCGATACGAGAAAGCTTTGCAATAAACCATCATCGTCGTTAGATGGAGGAGTGCATGATTTTTCAAGCGTACGCGGCAGCTTGTATATGACCACAGCATTCAGTTGTGAAGCTGAGTACGTGTTTCGGGCGCCCTCATGTCTCGCGTCCTTCAGCCACGCAAGAATTGGTTTTTCAAAAACCATTTACCAACTAGGCAGCAACCATTGCAATTCTTGTAAAACAATGCTTTTCCACGACAAGCAATAACGTTCTACTATCATGCGGTATTTATTCTATCAACGATTCCCGATGACTGTAGTAAGAACATTTTTGTGAAATTAAACACGTTTCAGCCGTATGCAATGAAGTCACGGAAGCGTCGTCCATCACAATTTCTGTTTTGAGATAAATCTTAGAAGGCACCCCCAACTTTGTCTTTCGCTTGTGCACGACGTCGACGCCGTTTCGTCATCAACTGCTAAAGGCCAGCACCACGGCATTACGAGATCGGTTGCACAAACCGGCTTTGTGGGAGCATTTAGCTGCAATGTACCCTTCGATACGCCAAACTGTATGCAGGCATGAAAAACTTGCATGAAGAAACGGACTTTCACTTCCAGCTTGACTTCCAGCTTGGCGCATTGAGCGTGGTCTGCTATTTGGAAATACTAAGTGTGGGCTTAAATCGCACATATGGCATGCCTCGTAAAGGTCACGTCCACGCTCAATATTTACCGATTTCAAAAACATCCCTGTGGTTATGTACACATTGCAAGCTGCACCGCAGAAAAACGACAGCAGAAAGCCATGCATAATAACGCGTGGTGCTCTCATGGGGCTAGGGGCTTCTCGGCGCTGCTGTGATCGTAAAGTGCGGTTTTCTGCGTGTCTTCTGGCGGCAGCTTTTCTCGTCAGTTTTTGTTTCTCGGTACGCTGAAATTCTCGGAATAATCAGAGCTTACTTACAGTACTCACTTGCACTCAATCTGCACTCACCTGTTACCTTTTGCATAATCGGCACTCACATTTGATAGAGTGAAGAACCAGTAGAACAGTAGAATGAAGAACCAGTGGCCAATAGAGTGTGAAGAGGGGATGCAATCGTGGCAAAGTTTCGAATAAAATGGCCAAAATAGGAGGCCAATCCAAGAAAACTGCGTAAATCTTTCAGGCAGGCTGGTCTCGGGAAGTTTAGGACCGCATGAACTTTATCAGGATCAGGCCGAATTCCATCCTTGCTGATATTATGTCCGAACACTTTATTTGATTTGCTTGCGAATGGACAGGGTTTTTGCTTTTTTTCAGCCCAGCTCCCCCAACACTGTTGGGGGAGCTGGGCTGAGTGTACTGGAGGCAGACCTTGTTGATAGGCTCACTCTGCCCTCTCCCATGCATATAACAGCGTCGTTTTCAGGAAAGAAAGCCACGCCCAAGAGAAAGTGGTTGCAGCACCGAGGCAGAATGACGAAAGTGCCAATAAATTCAGTTCATTCTAGACGCATCCTAGCAATGCATTTCCAGAGTGCGGTCATGAGGGGGCCTCCGGGGAGACCGAAACTCAGGCCCGCGCTACAAAGTCTTTACCTTGCCAAGCGCTAAGCAATTGCTGGCTCATGATGGAATATTCTGCTTCCGTGTCCAGCAAAGCGGTCATCTCCGGCCTGTCGATGGTAACCCTTTGCTCTGCACTAGAGCCTTCGTCGGCATTAAGATTCGGATTTCTGTGTTTACACTCCGACAGTACTCCATCAAGTGTTTGTTCTGGTCGAGTGGTCATGGCTCTTCCATTGGTTGACGTCGTCGGCAGCTTTGAAATTCTGAGCTTCTGCAGTAACAACCTTGAATCTCGAGGTCGCTTCATCTAGTACGGCAAGTACAGCAAATGCTGGCAGACGACGATATCGCACCATTGAATAGCCCCTCATCGTCGGCCGCCGTTTTGGCGAAAAATAAAGATGGGACATTACGGCTTTGTGTGGACTGTCTCAAACTCAGATGTTTTCCCCTTGCCTAGCATTGACCTCTGGACCGACAGACTACAACAGGCCCGCTATTGGTCGAATATACGCTGCAACGAGGGTAATGGAAGATCGTTGTCGATGAACGGGACCGCGAGAAAACCGCCTTTGTAACTCCTGATGGCCTATAATAACATAAATTGTTCCCGCTCGGGTTGTGTTCCACTGTAGCCACTTTACAAAGACTGATGGACACCGTGCTGTCGGGTCCTAAATGGAAAATTTTCTAGGTGCATCTGGACGACGTGATCGTGTTTTCCAGGACTCTTGAAGAACCTCTAGAACCCCTCAAGACCGTCATTTATACAAAACAATCCGCCGGACTAACGCCAAATCCTTAAAAGTGTAATTTCGGATACGAGGAACTTCTGTCCCTCGGTCATGTAGTTAGCAGTCCCGGAGCGCTATCTGATCCTGCTAAGATTTAAGGAGTCCACAAGATGCCCACACAGAGCAACAAAGAAAGCCGTAAGGCATTTTTTTGAGGCAATGATCTTATTACCGACAATTTATACAGAAGTTCGCCCGCATGCCTGCTCCGCTGACCAACCTTAGATAGGATGATGTCACGTTTCTTTGGAATGACTAGCAACAGAGGGTGTTTGACAAGCTGCGGCAATGGTTGCAAACACCACTGGTCTTGGCACATTTCGACGAAAATGCCAAGAGCCCACTTACTATCGACACGATTAAGGTTGGACTCGGAGCAGTTGTTCTGCAATGGCAAAACGGTGCCGAAAGGGTGATAGCGTACGCCAGCTGAACGTTGTCCTCTTGGGAAGCCAACTACTCGGCCAACAAAAAGGAGTGCGTCGCCGTCATTAGGGCAGTACTAAAGTTTCGGCCATACCTTTATCGCTGTGTATTTACAGTGGTCAGTGACCATGCTCACTCTGCTATTAGAGGACCTTTAAAGACCAGTATGGACAATTAACACGCCTTCGGCTTCAAAAATTGTACGTAAATGTCGTTTACAAAATCACCGAAAGCATGCTGATGCCAATTGTCACCACCCTTCCATGCATCGGCGAATGACTACACAGATGACGAGGCTTTCTTTGGCGTGCGTTTCGTGGCGTGCTGGATGCGTGCTCGGTGTCGCAGCAGCACAGAGCAGACTCCGAGCTACGGCCGTCCATTGATTTCCTAGAGGAACGTTCGCCCATTATGCCACGGGCGTTTTAAATACCATTCTCATCCGTTTGTCTCGGCAGAGGCGTCCTGTATAGAGTGAACTTTTCTCCGCGTGACCGAAGCTACCTCCTTTTTTTTCGCGCCGTACTTCGTAACGAGGGTCCATTGAGTACCTGGGACACAGGGTTTCAAATGGCGCAGTCACTCCGAAAAAAAGCAATGTGGAGGCGATTTTGCGGTTTTCCACACGATCGCGGCCGAAAGAGCTGCAGCGTTTTCTCGGTACCGTGAATGCTTACCGTCGGTACATCGCTCACTTCAGTGAAATTGCCCATCCACTGACGTGCCTCCTAAGCAAAGAGGCTACGTGGAACTGGGACTTTGACAACTGGCTATGACTAAGCTGAAGAAATGTGTCACGGAAGAGCAGGTTCTTGCCATTTACGATGCCTCCAAACCTTGTGGGCTGTACTGTGATGCGTCGAGCAAAGGTACCGGTGCCGTTTTGAAGCAGGCTGACGAAGATGACCGGGAGCTCCCAGTTGCATACCACTCACATAAGCTGCTCAAGCATGAATTAAATTACGGCATCAGAGAGCTTGAATGCTTGGCAATAATTGACGCTATCGACAAATGGCACTGCTATCTACATGGAAAACCTTTTACGATATTCACCGATCACGCTGCGCTACACTGGCTTAAATACATAAAGAATCCAAGAGGCCGTCCGTTTCGATACTCCTTGAAACTCTCAATGTGCGATGTAAACATCAAGCACCAAAAGGGCACTGACAACATCGAAGCTGATGCACAATAGCGAAACCCGGTTATTCAGCTTTTATCAGCTGACCAACTGCAAGAGCATCAAAACGACAAACCGCAGTGCAAGCACGTCATTGAGAACGGAATGGCCATAGTGACGTGCAGAGGGATTCGAAAAGTCTATGTTCCTGCTGCTCTGCGATCTTGTCTTCTTCAGAAGGCTCTTGACGCTTTTGGACACGTTGGAGTCAAGAAGACATTGCGAATTATCTCTCCACAATATAATTGCCCTGACCTCATCACCGACGTCTCGAAATACATTCACAACTGTGACACTTCCCAGCGCTGCTAGAAGACGAAGCCCAAGTGTTCGGGATCTTTAGAGTCACTACCACCAGCTGAAGAAACATTTTATCTTCTGGCCATGGACACCATCGGAGGTTTTGCGAACTACTGTTCTCTCTCTCTCTGTCTCTCTCTCTCTCACACACACACACACACACACACACATATATATATATATATATATATTTATATATATATATATATATATATACATATATATATAATATAAGTAAAGATTCGGGTACACAGCAAGAGCACTAACAAACAAGGTTTAATTACGTAACGGCAATGGGACTTGCCTTCATCAGAATACAGTTACATGATTTTGCTGTCACAACCATTTGGAACACATTTCTTATATAGCTTTGCAGAAAACTGTAAGGAGGAGCGGAAGATGTTTCGAAAACCGAGAGTATGCACGCAGTCGGGATACGCCTATATTACAACAACTACAACAACAACAAAAGCAGAGAGAGCGAGAGGAAGAAAGGGTTCGTGTGAACAAAGCAGCGTTCAAGGTTGCACCATGACGGGGCAACGTACGCGGCGTGGGCTGCAAGTTCAGACAATGCAGAAAACTGGACAATCGCGGTTTCAAAAGGAAGGGAAGAGTATGCAGTCAGGTATTCAGTGATTGGGGAGACTGGCTGGGGTTCAGATAAGATTTCTCAACCTCGCGGTCGTGGTGGGTTTTTGTGGTGGATTCTAAAATCGTTGCTTTAAGATGTAAAAAAGTCATGCCCGGGACTGTTCACATGTGTTGGCGGGGCAAATTAGGGCAGCTTTTTGCATGAGAGCGGTGATTACTGAACCGTATACGGAACGGTGTTTCAATTTGACCAATTTATTGTTGCCTACAAACAGTGCACTCTAGAAGGTATACGACATTAGCGGAGTCAAAGATAAAGTTACCTTTTATATTTACGTAGTAGTCTGAAGCCGTGCTGGTGGCGCGCTGTGTAGTGGTTATGTGTGAGCATACTTTACATCGTGGTTCATTACAGGGCATGCAGCCAGTAGTTTCCAGTCGGTTGATACGAGAGTTAGAAAGAACGTCGTCTAAATTCTTATTACGTCGGTAGAAAACGCGTGGTGGTTCGGGGAATATGCATTTTAAACGGTCACTTTGCATTAGGATATTGTGATGTTTTTTTAGTGCGGTGACAATCTTGGAGCGGAGGATGAGTGGGCTAAAACTAAGTTAGTTTGCGAGTTGCCATTCGGGGCTTTTTTCTCCCAGATTTCGTGACGGTCTAATTGGTGTGCTCGCACAATAGCGCCGTGGATATCTTCTTCGGGGTATTTTTTATTCCCGGGGGCGGTCTTGAGTTCTCGACAGTTTGACTCAAAGTCGGCTTGGTTTGAGGAAATTCTGCCAAATCAGTGCGCTTGGCTGTAAGGTATTGCTGTGTTGCAGTATCTTACATGGCTACTTTAGAAGTGCAAATACTGCCGCGTGTCGGTCGGTTTTCAATACAGTTTAGTTTGGAGCCGACCTTGGGAGGTGGTAACGGTGACGTCCAGAAAGTTTACACAGCGTTCCGAATAGGAATGAGCAAAGGATATACTGGGATGGGTTAGGTTAAATGCCTCAATGATGGTGAGGAGCTGCGCGTCACCGTGTTGCCAGATTTTGAATATGTCATCAATATACCTTTTATAGTACAGTGGCTTTAAATTTTGGGTGTCAAGAAAGTTTGATTCGAGGTGAGCCATAAAGATATTGGCGTAGTTAGGTCTGAATAGAGTTCCCTTTGACGTTCCGCTGGCTTGCACGTATTGAACTCCATCGAAATAAAAATTGTTCAGTTCAAGAATAAGCCTAAGGAAAGTTTGGAAAGCAGATGAATCGATAGGTTTTCGCATAATGAGTGCTCATACGCAAGGAATACAGCGGGGGTGACATCTTATGGCGGATGTTAGTATTCAGTGACGCAACATTGACGGTGACTAGGAGGCAGTTATCAGAAATTTTAATTTTTGAGATAAGTCCCTAGTATCCTTAATGAAGGAGGGAAAGCTGGTGAAAATGTCGCAATATATATATATATATATATATATATATATATATATATATATATATATATATATATATATATATATATATATATATGTATATATATATATATATATATATATATATATATATATATATATATATATATATATATATATATATATATATAAATTAAAGTCACAACGAAACACATAAGAATATTTAATACGACGTTTCGGCTGGGAATCAGCCTTTTTCAAGTGAAGTACATAGGTCGAATACAGGGTATAAGTAGGCTCGCAGGGAGCGCTGTGAGCACGTGGACACATTATTTCAAAAGTGTACAAGAAGGAAGTACAGCAAGAAACAAGTGGAAAGAAACGTACTGTACGACTGGGCGCGCAGGTAATCCATCTCAATATACAACGCGGCGAAAAGCAAAAGCGAGGCACTTAAGAAGCGTGTTTCCTTCAGCCACCGCCAACCCACGCAACGCAATATTAAGAAAAGTAAACAAATAAGGAAGGGGTACTGGGCATCTCACTCCAAAGGAGCGAAAACAACCTGCCGCATAAGGCGGAAGCGTAGAATCGACAGTTAGTCATCCAGACACTGGGGAACGCAAAATGGCAGAAGGCGACGTTGAAGGTCAAGAATGCAGGCGGGAGGATTAGCGAGGGGGCCGCGTCCTCAAAGGAAAATGCCACCGCTTCCACAGGAGACAAGATAATAGCCACAAATTGCTTATCCGCGGCCCGCGGCCCGGGCACAAGGCGGACAATGACGAACCCTCGAAGGGCGCCGACGCCGACAGAGGTGTGCGTGAGCCACCCAAGAAGAGCGCAGGTTGTGCGAGGATTTTGAGAAATGACACACAAGTCAGGAAATAAACAAAGAAACAGCACACAGAAAAAAGCAGTTGAACGAGCCCCCGCCTCATGACATGAAATGGATAGATACAACAAATTGTTAGCTTACATTTGATATTTTTGCAAGTAACAAGGGTTTGCACATAATGAAAAAAGTAAAATAAAGATGTGACGTACGTACGAGAACTAATCTCCAGTGATCTAGGAAAAAAAAGACACTTCGCAGCTAGTCATCTATGGCAGTATAAATTCGCACACAGCGTTCTTTAAACAAACTGACAAACAAAAGAATACAAAGAATACACGTGTAAAATCGTAGAACATGGGGAACCATAGCAGTGAACAAAAATAGCTTAGAAAGTGACATTTTAGGCAAAAGAGCAATGAAGCATACTGAGAAAATAAGTTATTCACAACACTAGACCGAATAGTGCTTGGAAAGTGTAATGGAAGGATACAACAAGATTTCGTGCAGGAGAAGCATTAAAGCATACGGAAAAGTAACCTGCTTACAACGATGAACCATCCAACGGTTGAGAAGTGGTAACGTGCGATACGTGCCGCTACAAGGTCAAGGTTTGAAGGCACGACAGCCTTCCCTGAGACTCATTGATACCTCCTGTGAGAGTGTTATATTTGTGGATCAGATAAGATTCTCAGGCTTCCCTGTCGAAATGGGTTTTAAATCCTGATTGGAGCACTGTGGCCTTAAATTGGTCGAACGGGTGTTTCAAAGAGACGATATATGTTGAAAGGGGGAGATAAGGTTTGGTTTTTGCATCGGATATGTGATTATTGATGCGAGTTCTAAAACAATTGTCAGTCTGTCCAATATATTGCGCACCACAATAACCACATTCTCGGAGGTAAACTATATTTGCAGTGTCACAAATAAAGTTGCCCCTGATCTGCATGGGAAATTCAGATTCCCTGCTCTGAGCGCTTGGTGCCATCATTAGACACAATTTGCACCGGGGTTTTCCACATGGTGTGGAACCTGTGAAACTAGTTTCTCTTGATTGAGATGATGTTACAATGTCTCTGATGTTTCTTGCCCGGCGATACACCACGCGTGGTGGGCCTGGAATGACGTGCTTCATTCTTTCACTCTGGAGCAAGATGTTGTGGTGCCTTCTTAAAATTTCATTGACGTTTGGGCCAGATGCCGAATATGTCAGAATCAGATTGGTTTGTGACCTCAAAGTGGAGGTTTTATTGCCGCTAATAAGGCTAGAACGCTCCTGTTCTGATGCCTTCCTGATTGAATCTTCAATGAGTGGTAGTGGGTATTTTTGTCGTGCGAGGTCAATGCGGAGCTGATCACAATTAGAAGCGAAATCATTTTGGTTAGAGCAAATTCTATGGAAGCGTAGGGCTTGGCTGTATGGAATGTCCGTTTAGCAGTGTCTCACATGGCTTCTGTGAAAGTTCAAGTATTGGTTTCGGTCGGTGGGTTGTCTGTACACAGAAGTATCCAGTCTGTGTCCGTTAGTTGTTATCTGCACGTCAAGGAAATTTATTGTAGCAGTTGAATACCCATGTGAGAGTGAGATATCACTGTGAGCACTGTTAAATCGGATATGGATTGCTTCAGGGCTTCCTCACCATGAGACCAAACCTATATATTTATATATATATATACATATATATGTATATATATATATATATATATATATATATATATATATATATATATATATATATATATATATATATATTGTAGAACAGAGACGTACGGGACGAGGGATTCCGTAAGGACACATATCAAAGTTGCAGTCCTTATTGCCAGTGCTTTTTGGCGTTTTAACAGTGTTTTATAGTGCCGAATGAGGAATGATTGCATTTTTTTTTGCAGGAATAAGTAATTGAAAAGTCAAGTCGAGAAAAAATGCGCTGTTTTTTCCGGAAGCGGGAATTGAACCCACAACCTCCGCATAACGCGTGCGGTGCTCTACCATTGAGCTAGTTCCGCGGCGACTGCCCTCTCGACTATACCGCGGGGTTTTGTATTTACGACTGCTCAGAGCCCGGTCAACTAGCGCCGCCCCTCGACCACCGCGGGAAGGCGTAGAACGTCTTTTCCCAGCGCCCGCACGTAAGACGTGGTCGGAAGTCGGGGATAGCCAAAGGCATTTCAGACTGCTGAAGCCAGAACCCTCGTAATGCATTTTGTAGAACAGAGACGTACGGGACGAGGGATTCCGTAAGGACACATATCAAAGTTGCAGTCCTTATTGCCAGTGCTGTTTGGCGTTTTTTAACACTGTTTTATAGTGCCGAATGAGGTATGATTGCTTTTTTTTAATGCAGGAATAAATAACAGAAAATTCAAGTCGAGAAAAAATGCGCCGTTTTTTCCGGAAGCGGGAATCGAACCCACAACTATCTTTATATATATATATATATATCAAAGTTGCAGTCCTTATTGCCAGTGCTTTTTGGCGTTTTAACAGTGTTTTATAGTGCGGAATGAGGTATGATTGCATTTTTTTTTGCAGGAATGAGTAATTGAAATTTCAAGTCGAGAAAAAATGCGCCGTTTTTTCCGGAAGCGGGAATCGAACCCACAACCTCCGCATAACGCGTGCGGTGCTCTACCATTGAGCTAGTTCCGCGGCGACTCCCTTCTCGACTATACGGCGGGGTTTTGTATTTACGACTGCTCAGAGCGCGGTCAACTAGCGCCGCCCCTCGACTACCGCGGGAAGACGTAGAACGTCTTTTCCCAGCGGCCGCACGTAAGACGTGGTCGAAGCCGGGAATAGCCAAAGGCATTTCAGACTGCTGAAGCCAGAAGCCTCGTAATGCATTTTGTAGAACAGAGACGTACGAGACGAGGGATTCCGTAAGGACACATATAAAGGTTGCAGTCCTTATTGCCAGTGCTTTTTGGCGTTTTAACAGTGTTTTATAGTGCCGAATGAGTTATGATTGCAGTTTTTTTTTGCAGGAATAAGTAATTGAAAATTCAAGTCGAGAAAAAATGCGCCGTTTTTTCCGGAAGCGGGAATCGAACCCACAACCTCCGCATAACGCGTGCGGTGCTCTAACATTGAGCTAGTTCCGCGGCGACTCCCTTCTCGACTATACGGCGGGGTTTTGTATTTACGACTGCTCAGAGCCCGGTCAACTAGCGCCGCTTTCGACTACCGCGGGAAGACGTAGAACGTCTTTTCCCAGCGGCCGCACGTAAGACGTGGTCGAAGTCGGGGACAGCCAAAGGCATTTCAGACTGCTGAAGCCAGAACCCTCGTAATGCATTTTGTAGAACAGAGACGTACGAGACGAGGGATTCCGTAAGGACACATATCAAAGTTGCAGTCCTTATTGCCAGTGCTTTTTGGCGTTTTAACAGTGTTTTATAGTGCCGAATGAGGTATGATTGCATTTTTTTTTGCAGGAATAAGTAATTGAAAATTCAAGTCGAGAAAAATGCGCCGTTTTTTCCGGAAGCGAGAATCGAACCCACAACCTCCGCATAACGCGTGCGGTGCTCTACCATTGAGCTAGTTCCGCGGCGACTCCCTTCTCGACTATACGGCGGGGTTTTGTATTTACGACTGCTCAGAGCCCGGTCAACTAGCGCCGCCCCTCGACTACCGCGGGAAGACGTAGAACGTCTTTTCCCAGCGGCCGCACGTAAGACGTGGTCGAAGTCGGGGATAGTCAAAGGCATTTCAGACTGCTGAAGCCAGAACCCTCATAATGCATTTTGTAGAACAGAGACGTACGAGACGAGGGATTCCGTAAGGACACATATCAAAGTGGCAGTCCTTATTGCCAGTGCTTTTTGGAGTTTTAACAGTGTTTTATAGTGCCGAATGAGGTATGATTGCATTTTTTTTGCAGGAATAAGTAATTGAAAATTCAAGTCGAGAAAAAATGCGCCGTTTTTTCCGGAAGCGGGAATCGAACCCACAACCTCCGGATAACGCGTGCGGTGCTCTACCATTGAGCTAGTTCCGCGGCGACTCCCTTCTCGACTATACGGCGGGGTTTTGTATTTACGACTGCTCAGAGCCCGGTCAACTAGCGCCGCCCCTCGACTACGGCGGGAAGACGTAGAACGTCTTTTCCCAGCGGCCGCACGTAAGACGTTGTCGAAGTCGGGGATAGCCAAAGGCATTTCAGACTGCTGAAGCCAGAACCCTCGTAATGCATTTTGTAGAACAGAGACGTACGAGACGAGGGATTCCGTAAGGACACATATCAAAGTTGCAGTCCTTATTGCCAGTGCTTTTTGGCGTTTTAACAGTGTTTTATAGTGCCGAATGAGGTATGATTGCATTTTTTTTTTTGCAGGAATAAGTAATTGAAAATTCAAGTTCACCGGGCTCTGAGCAGTCGTAAATACAAAACCCCGCCGTATAGTCGAGAAGGGAGTCACCGCGGAACTAGCTCAATGGTAGAGCACCGCACGCGTTATGCGGAGGTTGTGGGTTCGAATCCCGCTTCCGGTAAAAACGGCGCATTTTTTCTCGACTTGAATTTTAAATTACTTATTCCTGCAAAAAAATGCAATCATACTTAATTGGGCACTATAAAACACTGTTAAAACGACAAAAAGCACTGGCAATAAGGACTGCAACTTTGATATGTGTCCTTACGGAATCCCTCGTCTCGTACGTATCTGTTATACAAAATGCATTACGAGGGTTCTGGCTTCAGCAGTCTGAAATGCCTTTGGCTATCCCCGACTTCGACCACGTCTTACGTGCGGCCGCTGGGAAAAGACGTTCTACGTCTTCCCGCGGTAGTCGAGGGGCGGCGCTAGTTGACCGGGCTCTGAGCAGTCGTAAATACAAAACCCCGCCGTATAGTCGAGAAGGGAGTCGCCGCGGAACTAGCTCAATGGTAGAGCACCGCACGCGTTATGCGGAGGTTGTGGGTTCGATTCCCGCTTCCGGAAAAAACGGCGCATTTTTTCTCGACTTGAATTTTCAATTACTTATTCCTGCAAAAAAAAATGCAATCATACCTCATTCGGCACTATAAAACACTGTTAAAACGCCAAAAAGCACTGGCAATAAGGACTGCAACTTTGATATGTGTCCTTACGGAATCCCTCGTCTCGTACGTCTCTGTTCTACAAAATGCATTACGAGGGTTCTGGCTTCAGCAGTCTGAAATGCCTTTGGCTATCCCCGACTTCGACCACGTCTTACGTGCGGCCGCTGGGAAAAGACGTTCTACGTCTTCCCGCGGTAGTCGAGGGGCGGCGCTAGTTGACCGGGCTCTGAGC
Source organism: Haemaphysalis longicornis (assembly GCF_048455015.1). Taxonomy (NCBI): domain Eukaryota; kingdom Metazoa; phylum Arthropoda; class Arachnida; order Ixodida; family Ixodidae; genus Haemaphysalis; species Haemaphysalis longicornis. The sequence goes on from NW_027526386.1 coordinate 399,830, forward strand.
AGTCGTAAATACAAAACCCCGCCGTATAGTCGAGAAGGGAGTCGCCACGGAACTAGCTCAATGGTAGAGCACCGCACGCGTTATGCGGAGGTTGTGGGTTCGATTCCCGCTTCCGGAAAAAACGGCGCATTTTTTCTCGACTTGAATTTTCAATTACTTATTCCTGCAAAAAAAAATGCAATCATACCTCATTCGGCACTATAAAACACTGTTAAAACGCCAAAAAGCACTGGCAATAAGGACTGCAACTTTGATATGTGTCCTTACGGAATCCCTCGTCTCGTACGTCTCTGTTCTACAAAATGCATTACGAGGGTTCTGGCTTCAGCAGTCTGAAATGCCTTTGGGTATCCCCGACTTCGACCACGTCTTACGTGCGGCCGCTGGGAAAAGACGTTCTACGTCTTCCCGCGGTAGTCGAGGGGCGGCGCTAGTTGACCGGGCTCTGAGCAGTCGTAAATACAAAACCCCGCCGTATAGTCGAGAAGGGAGTCGCCGCGGAACTAGCTCAATGGTAGAGCACCGCACGCGTTATGCGGAGGTTGTGGGTTCGATTCCCGCTTCCGGAAAAAACGGCGCATTTTTTCTCGACTTGAATTTTCAATTACTTATTCCTGCAAAAAAAAATGCAATCATACCTCATTCGGCACTATAAAACACTGTTAAAACGCCAAAAAGCAGTGGCAATAAGGACTGCAACTTTGATATGTGTCCTTACGGAATCCCTCGTCTCGTACGTCTCTGTTCTACAAAATGCATTACGAGGGTTCTGGCTTCAGCAGTCTGAAATGCCTTTGGCTGTCCCCGACTTCGACCACGTCTTACGTGCGGCCGCTGGGAAAAGACGTTCTACGTCTTCCCGCGGTAGTCGAGGGGCGGCGCTAGTTGACCGGGCTCTGAGCAGTCGTAAATACAAAGCCCCGCCGTATAGTCGAGAAGGGAGTCCCCGCGGAACTAGCTCAATGGTAGAGCACCGCACGCGTTATGCGGAGGTTGTTGGTTCGATTCCCGCTTCCGGAAAAAACGGCGCATTTTTTCTCGACTTGAATTTTCAATTACTTATTCCTGCAAAAAAAAATGCAATCATACCTCATTCGGCACTATAAAACACTGTTAAAACGCCAAAAAGCACTGGCAATAAGGAGTGAACTGCAACTTTGATATGTGTCCTTACGGAATCCCGCGTCTCGTACGTCTCTGTTGTACAAAATGCATTACGAGGGTTCTGGCTTCAGCAGTCTGAAATGCCTTTGGCTATCCCGACTTCGACCACGTCTTACGTGCGGCCGCTGGGAAAAGACGTTCTACGTCTTCCCGCGGTAGTCGAGGGGCGGCGCTAGTTGACCGGGCTCTGAGCAGTCGTAAATACAAAACCCCGCCGTATAGTCGAGAAGGGAGTCGTCGCGGAACTAGCTCAATGGTAGAGCACCGCACGGTTATGCGGAGGTTGTGGGTTCGATTCCCGCTTCCGAAAAAAACGGCGCATTTTTTCTCGACTTGAATTTTCAATTACTTATTCCTGCAAAAATTGCAATCATACCTCATTCGGCACTAGAAAACACTGTTAAAACGCTAAAAAGCACTGGCAATAAGGACTGCAACTTTGATATGTGTCCTTACGGAATCCCTCGTCTCGTACGTCTCTGTTCTACAATATATATATATATATATATATATATATATATATATATATATATATATATATATATATATAAGCGTAAGCAATGACTCGGTCGCCGTTTTCTTGTCGTTGCGCAAAAACAGCGCCAATGCCGTGTCCACTCGCATCTGTACGGACTTCAGTGGGGGCCGCCGGGTCAAAATGTCCCAGAATGGGAGAAGCAGTGAAAATGTTTATGAGCTTCTGCAGGCTTTCCCGACTGTGTTCTCCTTCGCTTTCTGGGGTATTTATATTTACTTCAACTGTATCTGACGCTTGAGGGTGGTAGCCAGCGCCACTCAGACCACGCGGGGAGAAGGGACCTTCTTTTCAACCCCCGCGGCGTGACTCGAACGTCTACAGCCTGTCATAAGCGGGTAACTGGCGGGAAACCCTCTTAGGCTACCTTGGTATCAAGGCTGCCAGAACCGAGGCCCTCGCTAAGCTTTCGCACGATAATATGGTTTGGAAATGAGGGGCTCGTTAGGAAATACAGAAAGAAACGCCGGCAGTCTACAACGCCAATGAAGGCAAAGGGGAATGGTTAGACTCTTTTTACCGTTAGTGACGTTACAACATTATTTTTTATTAATGACGTGAGAAAGAAAGAAAGAAAAACACGCGCCCAGAGTGGGGACCGAACCCACGCCTTTTGATTAGATCTCAAATGCCTTACCAATTCGGCTATCTGGGCGACTGTGTTCTCCTTCGCTTTCTGGGGTATTTATATTTACTACAACTGTATCTGACGCTTGAGGGTGGTAGCTAGCGCCACTCAGACTACGCGGGGACAAGGGGACCTTCTTTTCAACCCCCGCGGCATGACTCGAACGTCTACAGCCTGTCATAAGCGGGTAACTGGCGGGAAACCCTCTTAGGCTACCTTGGCATCAAGGCTGCCAGAACCGAGGCCCTCGCTAAGCTTTCGCACGATAATATGGTTTGGAAATGAGGGGCTCGTTAGGAAATACAGAAAGAAACGCCGGCAGTCTACAACGCCAATGAAGGCATAGGGGAATGGTTAGACACTTTTTACCGTTAGTGACGTTACAACATTATTTTTTATTAATGACGTGAGAAAGAAAGAAAGAAAAACACGCGCCCAGAGTGGGGACCGAACCCATTGACCGAACTCATAGGCGTTGTAGACTGCCGGCGTTTCTTTCTGTATTTCCTAACGAGCCCCTCATTTCCAAACCATATTATTGTGCGAAAGCTTAGCGAGGGCCTCGGTTCTGGCAGCCTTGATGCCAAGGTAGCCTAAGAGGGTTTGCCGACAGTTACCCGCTTATGACAGGCTGTAGACGTTCGAGTCACTCCGCGGGGGGTTGAAAAGAAGGTCCCCTTCTCCCTGCGTAGTCTGAGTGGCGCTGGCTACCACCCTCAAGCGTCAGTTACAGTTTTAGTAAATATAAATACCCCAGAAAGCGAAGGAGAACACAGTCGCCCAGATAGCCGAATTGGTAAGGCATTCGAGATCTAATCGAAAGGCGTGGGTTCGGTCCCCCACTCTGGGCGCGTGTTTTTCTTTCTTTCTTTCTCACGTCATTAATAAAAAATAATGTTGTAACGTCACTAACGGTAAAAAGAGTCTAACCATTCCCCTATGCCTTCATTGGCGTTGTAGACTGCCGGCGTTTCTTTCTGTATTTCCTAACGAGCCCCTCATTTCCAAACGATATGTATATATATATATATATACAAAAACTTGGGTGCGACCACTTGGAAAACACTAACAAATACTTTATTTCGACAGTTTCGACCAGTGGTCTGGTCTGCTTCAGGGAAAATTACAAGTGACTGAATATGCTCTACGATACACACTTCACGAGAGAGGGGAATTTTGCCCTCTACCTCTCTTTCTTGCCACAAAAGAAACCAAATAAATGAAAGCAAACGTGTACTATAATCTCAGAGGCACATATACACGTCTCTCCCCAGGCGAGCGGCGATACAAAGCAAGGAGAGGGGAAAAGGAAAACAGGAGAAAAAAGGAGTATAAAGAAGGAGGCAATTAGAAATAGAGAAAGAGGGGAGAAAAGGAGAGGCAGAAGAAAGGGGGGTTCTCAGAAGCAGACACTGACGAATACGAAGGTCGAACAGCAGAAACTTGAAAGGTAGAGTGAGGGACCGCTCAGCGGCTCAGAATGACGTGACGTGCCGCATTCCGCGTACTGTAAAAAGAGAGAGAAGAAAAAAAAAACGGAAAAAAACCCCTAGGAGTGAATTATGTTTGAAGAACGTTGTTGTGAATGTAGATAGGCGCCACATGGCCCCCTGTAGCTCACGAATGCCAATACAGGGTCTAAACACACATAGCGAGAGGAGCGGAGGAAAGATAAGTACGGAGGCTGCGGCGTCGGGCAAGGTCCGCGCACTCAACATGGTCCGAAGTCGTGTTGTAATCGATACCCGAGTCGGCGCGGCGCGCCACGGAGATTTATTGGTGCAGAAGCGCTAGCGGAGCGCCGAAACGTCGCCGGAGGAGTCATTCCCGTGCGGAAACGCACCCTCCTAGCCCCCCCCCCCCCGTTTTCCCGAAGCTCGTAACCGTGTGGTCGCCAGGCACGTGTTCTCTTTTTTGTTAAAAATGGCAAAACAATAATGAGGAGAAAAGTAGGTCTGAACCGCAGATTTATTGCTAACAGTACTCGTTTGGCTCCCTCGCCGCACGCCCCCCGCCTCCTCCCCCCAAATATAATAATAATAATAATAATAATAAAATTAAAAAAAAGTTCACCTATGGTCTCGTAGGCAGCCCAACCTCCCTGCGCTCTCGTTTATACCCTCAGGAAGCGTCCGAAATTTATGTATAAAGAACGATTCTCTCTGTTCCCGCTCGTAAGTATTGCGGAAGCCGGACTGAATTAACACTACTTGTATTCTTTCAAAGGAGTGATCCGGGAGGCGGAGGTGCCTGGACAGTGGAAGACCGGGAAGTCCCTTTACATGCGACTTGTGATTGTTAAATCTGGTGCGGAAGGGCGTTTCGGTCTGTCCAATGTACTCCTGATTACAAACGAGGCAACGAAGTTTACCGATTACGTTTGAGGTGTCGCAATTTAAATTTTCTTTGATAGCATATTTAAAGGTTGACCTGCTGGCTTGGGCAATATTAGTCGTCTCGATGTGGGTGCAGACTTTACAGCGCGGCTTGCCGCATGGTCGGCCGCCTTGAGCTCCCTCAGGTGGCTCTGTTTTAGCGTTGACTAAGAGGTCCCTCAAGTTTTTGCCACGTCGGTACACAACACGAGGGGGCTGCTGGAAAATGGCCGACAACCGGTCGCTCTGTTTGATGATATTGAAATTTCTTCTCAAGATGTCATTTACTTTAGGAATTTTGGAAGAGTAGGTGAGAACCAAATTAGTCTCGGGGTGGTTTTCTTTTCAGCTTTCAGCTAGAATGTCCTCTCTTGTACGGTTTGACTCGCATGCGTGCTACCTAAATTCTTACGTGAAATATAATAAAGCACCCAAGGGTCTCCAACTCAAATTATCATCATCAATGTCGACACTTAATGATACCGAGAGGAATCAGTGGACAAAAATTTTAAATGACGCATCCGTAAGGCTGACGAAATTGGTTATGGAACACAGCCCTCGGAAGGCCCAAGAGCTAAAGTCAACAGAACTGGCAAAAGGTAAGGAATCAGTTCTTTCAGAATTAGAACAATGTGAACTAGAGAGGTACGAAAATAAAAAGCAGGTTATGGCGGATAAAAGAAAATCAAAAAAGTACGAACGGGATCAACTTCCCATTTGCGGGAACGGGGCGGCAGAGGCGGAGGCTTCGGGTGTGGACGGCCGCGTTGGGCCCGCACTGATATGCGACTCAAAAGTCAACCTGCCGTATTGTAACGTTGTGAACGTCTCAAGCAGACAGCTCTCTCCAGCTGAACTCAAACTACTTTCAAAAGGACTAAATTTCTCTCCATCCTCGGGAAACATCAATGAATTCGAACTGTATAAGGACCGCGACAACTTTGCTAGAAACCTGCGCCCACGAGAATACTTTCATGACCAGCCCACGGGCAGCAAAAAACTATTTACCGGACTTTCAGACAAAATGTTTACACCAAGTGAGCAACGGGATAAGCACTTAGACATGTACATTTCGGCCGTACAGAAAGATATCATCACCACGTTCGAAAAACGGTTGCCCGTTCGCAGCAACCTCGTATCAGACGAACGCGAAGCACTCAAGAGCCTCAGTGAGGATTCTGGCATCGTAATAAAGCCGGCGGATAAGGGAGGGGCTGTAGTGATTCTGAACAAAAATGACTAACTTAAAGAGAGGCAGCGACAGCTAACTGATAAGACATTCTACCGCAAGCTTGCTGCCGACCCAACAATACAATTTGAAGCCGAAATTATCGGCGCACTCAAGTCATTGCTGGACGATGGGAAAATTACCCACGCAATGTATAAATTAATGGTACCTCATAATTCTAAGCCTGGCCGGTTCTACCTTCTTCCCAAAATACATAAAGAAAATAATCCTGGCCGCCCTATCGTGTCGAGCAATGGAACGGCAACAGAAAAAAATATCCAGTTTTATCGACCGCCTAATTAAGGATATCCCTCCAACGTTCGCCTCATACATAAAAGATACGGGTCACTTCCTCCGCGAGGTTTCGAACCTAATTGTCCCACCTGGCAGTTTTCTTGTCACCATGGACGTTACGTCGCTCTATACAAACATTCCTCATACTGATGGCATACTGGCCGCGATTTCATCTTACGGTGACTCTAATTTTTGCTTAGATGTCAGCCCTAGCACATTAGAAACTCTCCTCCGCCTAGTCCTTGAATACAATCACTTTGAATTCGACAGTGAACACTACCTTCAAATTAACGGCACAGCCATGGGGAATAAAATGGCACCAACATATGCCAATATCTTCATGGCGTCATTGGAAACGGAATTCATTGGAAAACGCTGCCCTAAACCCGTAATTTACAAGCGCTTTCTGGATGACATCTTCTTCATTTGGGACAACGATGAGGCGAGCCTCACGGAATTCATTTCAGATATCAACTCCCTGCATCCTTCAATAAAACTAACCCATCAGATCTCAACCAAAACCATTAATTTCTTAGATGTCACGCTGCTCCTGGACAGTGGGAGCATTTCAACAACATTGTACAGGAAGCCCACTGACCGCCAAAAGTATCTCCACTTCTTTAGCAGCCACCCTCGCCATTGTAAAACAGGCATACCGTATTCACAGGCACACAGGTACCGTAGAATATGCTCTGGGCAGGTGGATTTCGAGAAAAATGCACGTGAACTTAAGACCTCCCTGATTGGCCAAAAATACCCAGAAGGAATAGTTGACGATGCAATTGAGCGCGCTCGGAACTTAGAAAGAGAGGACATTCCAGCTGAAAGCCGAAAAGAAAACCAAACCGAGACTAATTTGGTTCTCACCTACTCTTCCAAAATTCCTAAAGTAAATGACATCTTGAGAAGAAATTTCAATATCATCAAACAGAGCGACCGGTTGTCGGCCATTTTCCAGCAGCCCCCTCGTGTTGTGTACCGACGTGGCAAAAACTTGAGGGACCTCTTAGTCAACGCTAAAACAGAGCCACCTGAGCGAGCTCAAGGCTGCCGACCATGCGGCAAGCCGCGCTGTAAAGTCTGCACCCACATCGAGACGACTAATATTGCCCAAGCCAGCAGGTCAACCTTTAAATATGCTATCAAAGAAAATTTAAATTGCGACACCTCAAACGTAATCTATAAACTTCGTTGCCTCGTTTGTAATCAGGAGTACATTGGACAGACCGAAACGCCCTTCCGCACCAGATTTAACAATCGCAAGTCGCATGTAAAGGGACTTCCCGGTCTTCCACTGTCCAGGCACCTCCGCCTCCCGGATCACTCCTTTGAAAGAATACAAGTAGTGTTAATTCAGTCCGGCTTCCGCAATACTTACGAGCGGGAACAGAGAGAATCGTTCTTTATACATAAATTTCGGACGCTTCCTGAGGGTATAAACGAGAGCGCAGGGAGATTGGGCTGCCTACGAGACCATACGTGAACTTTTTATTATTATCATTATTATTATTATTGGGGGGGAGGGGGCGGGGGGCGTGCGGAGAGGGAGCCAAACGAGTGCTTTTAGCAATAAATCTGCGGTTCAGACCTACTTTTCTCCTCATTATCGTTTTGCCATTTTTAACAAAATAGAGAACACGCGCCTGACGACCACATGGTTACGAGCTTCGGGAAAACGGGGGGAGGGGGCTAGGGGGGTGAGTTTCCGCACGGGAATGACTCCTCCGGCGACGTTTCGGCGCTCCGCTAGCGCTTCTGCACCGATAAATCTCCGTGGCGCGGCGCGCCGACTCGGGCTATCGATTACAACACGACTTCGGACCATGTTGAGTGCGCGGACCTTGCCCGACGCCGCAGCCTCCGTACTTATGTTTCCTCCGCTCCTCTCGCTATGTGTGTTTAGACCCTGTATTGGCATTCGTGAGCTACTGGGGGCCATGTGGCGCCTATCTAAATTCACAACAACGTTCTTCAAACATAATTCACTCCTAGGGGTTTTTCTTCCGTTTTTTTTTTCTTCACTCTCTTTTTACAGTACGCGGAATGCGGCACGTCACGTCATTCTGAGCCGCTGAGCGGTCCCTCACTCTACCTTTCAAGTTTCCGCTGTTCGACCTTCGTATTCGTCAGTGTCTGCTTCTGAGAACCCCCCTTTCTTCTGCCTCTCCTTTTCTCCTCTCTTTCTCTATTTCTAATTGCCTCCTTCTTTATACTCCTTTTTTCTCCTGTTTTCCTTTTCCCCTCTCCTTGCTTTGTATCGCCGCTCGCCTGGGGAGAGACGTGTATATGTGCCGCTGAGATTATTGTACATGTTTGCTTTCATTTATTTGGTTTCTTTTCTGGCAAGAAAGAGAGGTAGATGGCAAAATTCCCCTCTCTCGTGAAGTGTGTATCGTAGAGCATATTCAGTCACTTGTAATTTTCCCTGAAGCAGACCAGACCACTGGTCGAAACTGTCGAAATAAAGTATTTGTTAGTGTTTTCCAAGTGGTCGCACCCAAGTTTTTGAATATTTAAACAGTAGTCAAGAATTCCTTCCCTGCTATATATATATATATATATATATATATATATATATATATATATATATATATATATATATATATATATATATATAACACTCCGCGCGCGTGTTTTTCTTTCTTTCTTTCTACGTAAATAATAAAAAAAATATATCTTCACTAACGGTCAAAAAATAGTCTAACCGTTCCCCTATACCTCCTTTAGCGTTGCAGACTGCCGGCATTTCTTTCTGTATATACATATATATATATACATACATACGTTGAGAGCGTGGACGAGGAGTCGTCGTTAAAAGTTTACTGCAGGGCAATGGCTCAACGACCTCTGTGTGAGGCCAGCGAAAGGGGAGGCGGTGCATAGACTCGCTTGTTGGCTACATGAGGGAGGTGGGCGATGCGTCACTGAAGGCGAAATTTCAACCGTTTTGTGTATGCGTGGATGATGACCAAGAACGTTCGCCCTTCGATTGGTCCAGCAAAGTCTAACTGTAGCGTCTTTCAACGGCGCGTTGGGTGTTCCCGTGCAGGCAAAAGAACTCTTGCTTCGTCTCTCCGATACCGTTGACACTGAACACATTCAGCTGCCGTTCGCTTGACTTCTTGGTCTACAGCAGTCCACCAAACGTAGTCGCGACTGCACCTCTGTGACCGGCATGGATAAGATTCAAAACTTAACGCGTGACCCCCAAAGCAGGCAACCACGCAGCGTCGATTTTTAGGTGTCCTTTATGCGAAAAGCGTTGAAGGTGTCAGTAAATAAGTGAAGAATTCAACCCTTTTGGACCCAGTTGTAGACTTGAAGAAGCGTCGGGTCTCCCTGCGTATATGGTGCTAGGGTTTGAATAGATAGTGGGGGATTCGGAAGTGCTTCTGTCGTGGGGACATCAGCGGGAGGCCATATTTCATCACCCGTGGACAATAGCGAAAGCCGACTAAGAACATCATCATTTTGATGCGGACGCCAACTCATACACTCTAAGAAATCGGGGGAGTAGTTGAAGAGTCCAACAGTCATTGTATCCTGCAAGCGTTGGCGCGCTCCCCTCGAAAGCGCGGGGAGTCGGATGTAATGTTCGCTCCCATGAAGAAGAGCAAAAATAACAGCGTACTCTTCTCGTGCGCGGCGGAGTGCAGGCCCAGTTCCGCTCCCGCACCAGAGAAGAGTAAAGCTGCACATCGTGTCCTCTCTCCAGTACGAAGAGTAAAATTGCAATTTCATTCTTGTCAAGTGCGGGAGTAAGCTTGGAGATGCACTCCTACCATTTACACACACCAACTCATCGGCGATGTTTTATTTGCATACGTATATATTATATAAAGCAGTTGTGTAAAAAGCGCCCGAGTACTTCCGCCGCGCATTCTAAACGTGCAAGAATATGAATTCATGTAACGATTGCTCGCAGCGCTCAGTGACATGAATGGAGCAAGCTTAACAAAAGTAAACAAACGCATATCTCAGATTTGGTTTTGTTTCTTTGTTTTTTTTTCCTCTGTAATGGCTTCGTTATCGACATTTAAAAAGTTGTCAGACTATGCATCATAAAAGGTGCGCACCACGGAGGAAAGAATACTGCGCGCCGGTTTCAGCGATTACGCCGATTACACTGAGGGCATCCCAGCGGCGGCGGCGCGGCGGTGGACGCCGCGTCTCCGTAGCTCAGCCGGACGAAGATACGGCGTACTACCATAGAGAAAGAAATTCTCTATGGTACTACCACGGCGGATTTTCTTCCATGCGATCTCGCGTCTACGGTGAAAACCGACACAGGCGGTGCACCCGCAAGAACCGGGCGAGCGACGACTGATCGCGCCAGACTGATCGCGCCAGCGCGGTACCCAGGGCTGCGGACTTCCAAACAGTGGACTTTCAAACTGACGCTTCATCCAACATAGGAAGTTCGACCTGCCCTTATCGTCATGCTTGCTTGAACACAGTACGACGCGTGCTCGCATCGAATAGGAGAAACTAGGTTTTGAGAATTAAAGGTATAATTATTGAGAAAACTGAGGTTACAGTGGATCAGGACAGAAGAGCACGGGGAGAAAACGTGTCACGCGGTGCGCAGGCGACACATACGCCCCAGGCAAGACTCCAAATCTCTCACTCGTTGGTATAAACATCCGGCCGCGTTCGCTGCGACGGTGGCGGTTTCAGGTGTTTCGTGCTCCGGGCTTCGCCCCTCGGCAGGCTGCCGGTGTCTGTTTTCGTTTTCGCCTTCTCGGCGCCAGCATTCTCGGGGCGAGAGTTATCCGAAGCTTTGGAGACGGCTTGCTCAACATGGGAAGTTTGACCTGCCCTTATCGTCATATTTGCCTGAACGAAGTGTGACGCGTGCTCGCTAACTGCTTGCATGCCTGTGCGTCAGCGTTAGATCACGAACATGTAAGCAAGCCGTATATTAGTTCGTTCGTGCGTGCGTGCATGCGTGGAACTCGTTTTTATTTCGGACGGACATGACAGCTGCGGCGGCGCAGAGGCCGATACCGGAACTATATGCACTGTGTAGCAATGCGCGCACAAGCCGCCGGGCCAGCCCGTGTGCAGTCGCTGCCTTTGCAGGCTTCGCGCCTTAAGCTTGGGATCTTGGGATGACGACCATCGATTTATCTACCGGACGAAGAAATGCTGGCGGGAAGTAGAGGTAAGCCATTAGTTAACCTGGTATTCTTATCTTGTGTATTTAGCGAAGGAGAGTTGCTCTCTAGCTTCGGTCCGCGGAAGCGGCTAACCCTAATGTTTTCGTCGCTCATTTTGACCGTTGCTTAGATTTGAAGGGCGGCTTTTGTACCCGTGTGCAAACAGCGTCGATTCTTGCACCGTTTCAATCCCTTTGATTCGTGAAGTGTTGGTATCCTAGCCGAATGTTTTCGCAGGTAAGAAGCACGGTCGCGCGAGTAGTCGCAGCGCTACCCTGTACCCTGTATTCTTTGCTCGGCGGCTAGGGTTAGAATGGCTGCCGTGCAGTAGCTGTGGCTACCTGCGCGGCTCCAAAGAATTGTAACTGCCTATATTACCATCTTGGGGATAAGGGGGGGGGGCTAGTAGCAGGCGGAGCGAAAACCCGCTGTCTCGCGGGGAATAGCAGAACGCTCTTGAGGCGTAACGATATGCTTTACAAAAGAGAGTAGTAGTACCCGTCTGCAGTATCCGGGAACGCCGAAACCAATAGAGCTTATTCACGCCTAAAGGGAGTGACAGAACGCTTCCTTGTACATGGCATAGCAATTCCCGCACAGGGTTCAAGTACTCCGCTTCGACAGCAGCAAGTAAATCCCACGAGGAGTGTTCCGCCTCTCGTTTCGCCGCCACGCGGTACTCCTCCGAAGAGTAGCCCAATGCTTCCAAAGGGAGTGAAATATGGGACAAAAGTTTTTACTCCTAGACAGACTGCCCAGCACTCCTCGTCTTCTTAAAGTGTAGTCATACACAGCTAGGTTGGCGCACCAGCGCTTCATATGCCGGTAGCGGTTTTTCGGTGCCCATAAGGCACATTTCTCAAATTTATTATGCGAACTTGCTGTTGAGGTGCCCAGGCGCTGGCTGAGGGTAAAACATGGCGTCGGAACAAGCACCCCACTCACGTTCCAGGGACGTGAGTGCGTGAACCCCGGGCTACATGATCGCGTGAACGCAGAGCCCAGCCCATAGCGCCGTATTGGATTCCTTTATTGTTGCAGGTGCCTTCTTCTCCGTCGACAACCGCATTGGCCGCTAGCTTTTATCGAGAGCGGGTTTTCCCCGGGCCCAGTGTGTCCAGGGCTAACGGCATGGGCAAAGACGACGGCTGATTTGGGTACTCGGTCCGCGTTACGTGAGACTGGTTCAGATGTCTGCGAACCTGTCTAGCAGACGTCTGTACTAAGGTTGTCGTCAGATTGGCCACTTCAAGAAATGATTTTCGCTAAGACTCGAAAACAGTGCTCACACTATCCAACCCCCCCCCCCTCCAGCAGCGGGGAGCCAAAATTGGCCGAAAGTCGAGAGAATGGAGAACAGTAGACGAACGGCTTCATAGGTGACACGTGCACAATCTCAACACCGCGGAACCAGCGTTCACTGATGCCACAACCAGGAGCTACTAAATGGTTCACTGGAGAGTTACGCTGAAGAAGGTAGCTGGAGCCATCCCTGTACCCTGAGCGACAGATATATTACCACCATTCTTGCAATCATCAAGACTGCAACCCCATGCTCTCTTAGCGGGCTTATGCATATAATTCGCCACTACAAGAAACGAACGGGTGTTCGTCATGCCAACTTCTATATGCTCGTGATCCTAAGTTACAGTTTCATGTTCCTAACCACGTCATTTTAACCACCATCACTGTGGTTGCAATACGCCCAGGATACCATCGCTCCCGCAGGCCATCCTCGCCAGATAACCCGCTACGAACTGTATTATTTCAACGGCTAATCCGAAGGCAATTTACTACATGAAACTCCACGTGACGCACTTGGGTCTGAGTTCGGTTGTTCTTTCGGCACCTACACGTTACATCGGGCTTTCTGGAAACTCCAGTCCTACTATTGTAGTTCGTATTGCGTCGTCGTTAAGTTACAGATGTCACGTATAAGGTTTCTTTATTTTTGCCGACTTCCTCGCGCCGCGTGCTTTCTATAGGCATTATCGATGTTGTACGCTTGAATTCATACCTACTCGCCAGGGCGCCGCAACGGCGCTAGTTCCAAGTAAGTAATTTCCCAGCGCACTCGAAAAACGTTGTTGTAAACGATTTGTTTACGGGTAGTTGTCGCAGGTCGAAAAAAATGACATTGAGAGAATGGTTGTTGGGACCGGTTCAGCATGCTAGTGGCGGTCCAGACTTTTCTTTTGGGTATACTGCAAAGGGCGTAAGCCTCGTAACAATATTGTGATGAGGGTGTTCGATGCTGTGTGAAGTCTACGGGTATGTTTCGAATGCGACTGACGGTGCTGCGGTGGAGGTGATCGGCTGTATCGGAGGAATGGAGCGTTGATATCGGCTGGTTGCCGCTGAGGTGAATGTGCAAACTGAGAAGGCATCTTATCATGGTAGGTGACGCTGGAAGGCAATTGCCAGGATGGCAAAGGCGAAAGCCTCTGGCAGTACCATGCAACATGCCCGACTAGGCGGCAGTGGAAACAAAACCGGCTGGTCGTCGGGTGTCCTCCGTTCCGAAAGGTAGCGGCTACAATAGGTGGACGGCTAATAACCATTTCGGCCGGCATAGTCCGAAGGAAGTGAAGGCGCGTGAACGACTGGACGACTCACAGCGCAAACAGCCTGGAAGCAGAGATTGGTGGCTTCCTCCCGCACGACAGCTGGTATAAGAGGGATGGACAGCACGCAGGTTTCAGGTTGGGGAAGCGGCACTGGGGGCATAGCCGGAATTCTCATTTTCTAAGCGTGGTCAGACTTCCTGTCCTAGGTGGGGCCGTGTCAATCGCTGGACGAGGACGTTGAAGTGTCGCCGGACGAGGACATTGAAGTCGTGCTTGAGGTTTGCTAAACATTGAAGTTAGGCGTAGCCCATTTGCCTGCTCCTACCGTTGATATTACTTGATGTCTGATTCCATGGTTGTGTGGCCGTTGCACGTGAGCAAATTGAAAGCATTGTTTAGTACTTATTTCGCGATGTTCCAGTCCTTGTCTGCTTTCGCTATTTTATCATCAGCTTTCGGGATCAAATATAGCATGTGAAAAATGTACGTCCCATAACCCTTGGTAGGGGTGTGTACACGGGAAGCCACTTCCTTTACCGCGTCTGTTGGACAGCCTAGGGAATTCCTCAACAGTTCGCACAACTTTGCTTTACAGGCGTCACGACTTGGTACTCTCGCTGCGTTTGTTAAAACCATGTTGTAGCTACTCCATTAAAATAGCAATCCATTATTTCAAGCACGACAGTGGGATCCTCCTTGTTGTGGGAGCTGACGTGCTCTTACGTGTTAAGCCAGTCTTCAAAGTATAACATTATGGTGTCGGAGAACGAGCCCGGGTAACTTTTATGGGTGATAACGGCGGATTGGGATGCAGACACGGCTGGCCTGTGGGGAGCTATTGCTGGTCCAGGGACTTGCCGTCCCATGCGAAGGTCCGAGCTGCGTGTGACGTACTCATTACCCCCCCCCCCCCCAAGATGTTAAGGGGAAGTTACGGTATTCCTAGAGGTATTCAGAAGCAGATATTCACTAACGGGGTGCGTTAACGCCGAATTATTCGTCCTGACAGCCCCTATTTGCTCCTTTTCTTCACAGAACACCTTCGACAGTCGGTGTTGAAGACGTCGGCGCCACAAGGTTGGCGCTTCCCAAGTCAGCCTAAGGAACTCTCTCAGGTTGACACAGGGGTGCGGAATGCCTACGGTATCGCCCCAGTGCCCAACTTGGCGTCTCGATGGTGTACAAGCGAGCTCTGAGCTGGGCTTCGGAGTGTCGCCCTTGACCTCGTGGTACGCAGCAACACTTCTTCGCCATCGTCGAGAGAACGAACGTCATGCGCTGCGTGTCAGTTATTGTAATGTTTCTGTAGTGTCCGTGTATGAGTGGCCTCTCTGTTATTGACTTATTTTACCTAGCGCCACTATACTCCAATGAAATGCAAGAGGTCACAACCCTCGTTTTGGGACTTTAAACAGTTTGTTTTTATAAAAAAATTTTTTTTTCATCGCAATTTGCGAACCGAACGCTACCGGAGCGTTGAGACTCTCTGGATAGGAAGCATTTGTGTCACCAGCTAGTGATGCTTCTAGTAAAGTACTCGTTTTCGTCCGAAGAGAACTCACATATGACCTACATTCTGTGGAACCTCATGACAGCAACCAGTACATTTGCCTCACAGTGAAGAGAAAAAGTGTCTCGTTCACACTCATACGAGTTTATTTTTCTCCATCAGGACGCTTCGATTCCAACATATTAAACAAATCATCAGAGACATCCCTGGACCTTGGGTCCTTATCGGGGACTGTAATGCCCCTCATATGCTCTGGGGAAGCCACACAAATGATCCAAGAGGTCGAAAGCTGGTTTTACTGGTGTCCCGTCATGAGCTTTGCTGTGTAAACGATGGCAGCCCAACATTTCTTCGCGGAACGACGTATAGAAGCTGTCTAGATTAGGCTTTCGACTCGACAAGTCTCACTGAAAGCATTCAATGGTTCACAGACATGGAAACCCGTGGAAGTGACCACCTTCCAACATACCTGAGGATCGAGGGCTTTGATGGTTTTTATCCTGGGAAAATCATCCGACGAATAGACTAGAAGAGGTAGAACTCTCGTATGGAAGATCTCTGCTGCGAAGTGCTCTCCTCAACTTTTGAAAGTGCTGTAACCAGCACTGTATCCCGGGTGCATGCCAAGCTTACAGAATTTGACAAAGTGCTGGAACACCTCAGAGCTATTCGTCATCGTGCAGAACGAAGATACAGGCGCTATAAAGTCTATTCATGCCCTTCGTGAGGCCCCACGTACACAGAAAAAAAATCAATGTCGTATCGTAAAGTTGCAAGAACAGCGCTGGAAATGTTGTTGGAAACAACACAGCACTTTATTTCACACGGCGTCCGGCAAAAAGGTGTACTTAGCCCTACATAATTTAACGTCACTTTGACAAGACTTAGTACCGCAATACCAACCAACGTCCGCCTCTCCATCTATGCTGATGACATTTGCATTTGGGCAGCAGGATTTCCACGTCCTCGTATTCGGGCCCGACTTCAGAAAGCCGCAACACTGACATTTTTCATCCTGCGTCAAAAGGGCCTGGAAATATCTCCGGTGAAATCAGCACTGGTTGCTTTCACACGCAAAAAAAATGTCGCAGTATAAAATTTCTCTAAATTGACAACATATTCCTTACGTCAAAGGTCACCGATTTCTGGGAGTTATGATGAACCGGGATTTATAATGGACTCCTCAAGTCTGATACCTGAAAAAAAACTAAAGTAACCGATTTCTGGGAGTTATCATGAACTGGGATCTATCATGGACTCCTGAAGTCTCATACGTGAAAAAAAACTAACTATTCAGCTATTCAAGTTTCCGCTTTTCAAGGTCCAGCTATTCAGGTTTCTGGTCGGAAAGACGTGTGGTGTCTCCGTGCACTCGATGTTACTCCGGTACGATGCCTTGTTTCTCGGTATTTAGCGTTGCAGCCTGCCTGTATTAACGGGCACGTGTACAACCAACCTACAGGCTGTTCAGGCCATACAAGCCATGGGTCTTCGGACAGTCCACGCAGCACTGTATTCATTAGCCGATTAAAAGTAGCTGGGGCATTACATATTCCTAAGGGCACAAGATTGAATTCATAAAGTCCGTCCAGACTGGTAGACGCGGTTTTTACTTGGTCAGATTCATGGATCCGAATATGCCAATTGCCGGATGGGGGATCAATGTTCCGCAACTTGTAAACAGTCCAAAGTGTCATCTATTCGGGGCAAGGTGTATGCAAATTTTCGGGGATTTTGGGTTAGTGCACTATATGCAACGCAGAAATGCGCTGATGCGTCTATTTTACCAACCAAAACTACAGGCGACGACCACGGACTAGCACAGGGAGCAATGTTGTTGCGTTCAACCATGTCCGAAACATGGTCGTCGATGATCTTTCGTTCAGACAAAGATACAGGATGCGGTCGGCGGTGGATTATACAAGAGCCACCCCTTTCAATGCGGTGTCCTGTAGCCGAAGTCTGAATAAAAGCGAAAAGATGTCTTGTGTTTTGAAACCAAAGCAAGAAGAGACTGCGCTTCTTCGTGACTATGGTCAGAGCTAATGGTTGCCATAAGAGCGGCAAATAACGATGCAGGATCCGAACGGCGCTGGACTGCTGGCGACGAGCAATTGGGCATAACAGACATAACCTGGCTGACAGCAGCAGCAGCAGCAATAGCAGCACCTACTGGCAGCAAGATCTGCTCTAAACTGACGTCGTTCCGGCAAGTAGTGTTGACCCATTCGAAAACCGGACGAGGCTCGTGATATTAACAACTCCTTTAGGGAGAAAGGAGCCTGTAGGAACGGCTGAGATGTCACCATGTTCATTCTCATCTGAGAAAATTGTCATTAGCGTCTCTTTGCCAGGGAGCAAAACTTGTTCAGCATTTACTACAAACCGAGGAGGCCTGTCATGATCTACGCTGGAGAAGTGGGTGGCCGTGAGTTCATAATCCAGTAAATTGCAGGAAATGACAGCGCATGCCGACAAAAAAAACTCCCACCAGAATCAGCACATGGACTTCCTTGGGACTTTGCTCGAGTCAAACGAGGAAGTCACAAATTTTGTGCTCTGTTCTAAACCACCTTTTCTGGGTGTTATACCGGTTCTCTGTTATTTCCCACCATGGCTTAAAGAGTGTGAACATCTGAAGTCAAGCGGGTGAGTGTCTTCTAGCGTAAAAATTCCTGTGTTAGCTTTTAATTGACTGAAATCGCTAGTTAGGCTTAGCAGCCCTTTACTGCAAAAGCGTTGGCTGCCCCGCCAACGATAGACAGTTGGCCAGTTATAGAGACCTTCAGTCGAGCAGCAACGACTCTGGGCCACAAAAAGCTTCGATCAGCATTATCTCAACCTTATGCTTACGCCGAAGAAAGTAACGAGACACCAGAAGAAGGACTGAACAGTCATAGCTCGGGTCATTCCCTCAACCACGAACAATCTCCCACATGATTCGCATCAAGACGACGTGAAAATTCCCCCTGGTAAGTCTCAACACCACCTACCGTGGTCATCTCAATAGTTGATGGCCGCAGACGCTCGGGACACCGCGCAAATGGGGAAAGAGCTTTTGAGTTGGCTCTCGGACAATCCTTACAAGGTGCCTGTATTTGTGCGAGAGAAGGTGATCGCTCTAGTTTTTTGCTATGCAAGCCACGGTTGTTCCTTTGTAGACTGATCTTGCACGGGCGGAAGGGTGCATTGAAGAACTACGCAAGCAGGTGTAATATGTATGCACCACCAAGATTCCTATTCCGCTCCCAATACCATGGTGTCACCTGAGGTCAGCCAGGCAACATTTTCGGACATCCTACAGGGCCCTTCACAGCTCCGCAGTCCGCTCCCACGGCACCGCGACGTTCTGGCTCTTGTGGTGCACAGCCATACATGTCCTATGCAAACAACCCCAACCATGTCCTTTTTCTGACCCCCATTCGTCCTATAGCAAATCCAGGTCTTGACACCATAATATTGCTGAAATCAACGTTCGGTAACGAACCCTCAGGGATAGGCGTTAAACAGGTGAAGCTCATTCCATCTCGCTCGGGTCTCACTGTTGTCTCTGCCCACCGCGAGTCGATCGACAATCTAGAAAAGGCGATTTCTTCAATTACAAAAATGAAAACGGCGCTCAGGGCTACCCGGCCTCCACATCGCCTTCCGATATTCAAGATTTCTGGCGTCGACCCCAGCATTGTTCCTGGAGTCTTCCGGGCTGACAACAACGCGCGCAAGAACCTAAACATTCCTGAGGAAGCCTTCCATCTTCGGACGTACTTCAGGGATCGTGCAGGCAACAATGTGCCCATAATTGAGGTCTCCCCTTCGGTATACAATGTACTCAAATTCCAGGACCGACTCTTGGTACGCTGGAAATGCTGCACTATTAAGGGGAATTTCTGCGTTGCAACCTGCCAGAAATGTTGCTCTTACGGCCATGTGGCTACCCGTTGCCAAAATGATCATGTGAGCTGTCCGTATTGCACAGATGTGCACACGGCAGATGCCTGCAACCTAGAAAATGAGAATAACGTCGTGTGCGGGGGTGCCATGCCTTTATGAACTACACCTTTATGCGCCGTGCTGCCAGGTCTTGACACCTTGAATTGCAAGACTTCGCGCCAAAACCATTTACAAGGACACTCGCATGCTTCCCAAATTACCGGTTCAACTTAGTTTCGCCTCACAACTGGCATCGCTACATTTTCTTCAAGGAAACTTTGACCACACTCACGCTGCAACTGAACATTTCGTCTCTTATATGGAAGCCACAACCGTAGACTTCTCGGTGGTATGTGACCCGTATGTTAGGGGTGGGACTGTGCCAGGCATTTCGCCTCAATGGTTTAAATTTCACCATGGCCAAACGAAGCCTTGCATGGTTGTTTCCCGAAATGTATCTTTGTACCTGTTTCCCCTTCACGTGTCACCTTTGGTGATCGTCCGCACTTTAAACGTGCCTAACCTGTCAATACTATATATAGGAGTGTACGCTGCCCCATCTGTGGCTCTAGACCATATTCTTTTTTCTGTTGGTTCCATTTTGGGCACCCACAACGCTGTTAATGTGGTCATTGCTGGTGATTTTAAGGCTAGAAACCCCCTTTAGGGGTGATGTATTGAATGCGAGAGGATAGCAATTGTCGCAGTTCGTTCATTCTCGTCAACTTAAAATTTCGAATGACCCGGACTCGCTTCCCACTTTTGCCACCGAATATTCGCAAACGTAAATGTACGTCACTTTGATGAGTGGAAGGGCCTGGTCTTCCAGGGTATTCTTGGAAGTTCGGGACACCCCTACGCCTTTGAACCACAACTACGTTGTCTTTGGCAAGGACGGCGCCCCCGTTGCGAGAAGGAAGCGGATGACGAAGGGTTCTGAGTCGCGTCTGGTCGAGGATCTTGTCCAGGTTCCTTGGTTTGAAACAGTGCCTTTCAACAGTATTGCGTTTCCACAGCAGTGCCTTTTAACGGAATTTGGAAGACACCGTCAACACATTTTATGAAAAAAAAAATGGCCCCACTGTGGACGAGGTTCGTAAGTGTTCCTAAAACACACAAGTGCAATGCATGGCGGTGGGATGATCTGTTGAGTTAATAGTTGTCCGTGAGATCCTTGCTCCGCAAGTATCAAGCGTGTCGTGAGCAGCTACATCGTGCAGACCTGAAATTCTGCTATTACAGATCGCAAGGTCGGTACAGGCGTCACATTCAGGAATCCAAGAATCAAGTTGTTAGGAGCAAACTCGCCACAACATCCTAGAAGTTATTTGGCGTCCCTTACAAAATTGTGTTTAAAAAGTTCACTTCTTCTTCCGTGTTGCCCCCTCTCTGCTTGCCCGAAGATTCAACTACCTCCTCCACTTTGGAATTTGCAGCCCTTCTATATCCAACTCTTCTGTCGGCTAACGACCACCGACTTGCCACTCTCGCTCGTGTAGCTTTGAGGAGGCTGATTTTACAAGTTAAGACATTCAAACATCCCAAGACCATGCTTTCACCTGGCCTTTACTTGGATCCACTGCTTGAAATAAAAACCTCAAATCGGCTCCTGGAGCCGACGGTGAAACGGGCATTTGTTGACCCTCCTGGTAGGACGAACGTCTTCATTTCTGCTTACTTTGTTCAATGCGTGCCTCAGTCTTGGTCATTTTTTGTCAGAGTGGAAGGAGGCGAGGGCGACGTTTCTGCCGAAGTCAAACCGGCCTCCAGAAGGTCCTTCATCATACAGGATCTTGTGTATTTCGTCCTTGCTTGGCAAGCTTCTAGAGCGCATGCTCAATGGATGCCTTTACTTTTTTCTACACGAGTCGGGTCTGCCTCTGAGGGGCTTTGCCCCTAAAAAACAGATTAAACGCAAGCACCTTTTAAAGAAAATAGTTTTTCTTTCGAAACTTAAACAAACAAATTTTGGACTGTCTGTCTGTCTGTCTGTCGGTCTGTCTGTGACTGAATTGAGCGAAACGGCTAAAGCGAAACGAAGCTACACAATAGGTTTATATACCCACAGCCAAATCTAAGGATATTAGTCCCGTGCGAATGTTCATAGTTGTCAACATTGTTAAACAAAAAAATGCATTAGGCAAATATGAGGCAAATATTATTAAAAAACTAATATTTTCAGTGTTCCTTCATAAAAAATTCATCAATGCTTGATTACCGAGATAGCAAAGTTTACATCCACTGCAGAAATAAACTTCACTCTGTCGCCTGCTGTCCCCCACGCCGCTATAGCTTCTGGCGGCATTTTGAGAAATCCAACAACAGAAGTTACGAAAGCTTTTATACACGTTCCCCTTGGAATACAAGTGGAGAAGGGCAAGGTGGTTCTATAAACGCTGAAGTAGGGCACCTCGATTCACGCGCGTCTCCGCCGTATGGCAGCGCTGGCATCGAGACACCCGGAAGGGTGCAGTGGAACGCGGTAAATTGTAATTCGCTTGAGCAAACGTGTAGCATGTTTACCTTGGGAGGAGTGCGACGGGAGAGAAACAAATTGCGAGATGAGCGGGGAAGCGAAGAAAGGAATTTAATTGGAAAATGTCGAAGAAATACTATAGTCGACATTTGGCACGAAAGGAGAAGATAAGCAGACAACTTTTTTTTGTTGTACGCGTGCGGCTGGAAGACATATGCAGTACTTTTGGAAACCACCCGTCTGCCTGGTGCTCTTTGGAGCTTTTTGATTAGCTAGCGTCATACCTTGTCTTGCCACGCACTCAGAAATTTTGTTATTTCGGATCTCAAGCAAATAAAAAACGTACGAACTCTCCGAATATGGAATTAACAAATGAATTACAAGAACCGCAAATTTAATTTTTTTATGCGTACGCCTTCTTCATGAAGAAGTCGGTGATGCTTGTGTGTCTTTTGGCGGTTAGCTGCGCGGATAGAACTTTTTCGACGTGCATCAATCTGTGGAGAGCAAAAGACCACCCTAGAAAAATTATGCAAAGACAGCAAGAGCAGCCGCTAGTTCTTTTGCTGCACGACCCTCCGCGGCAGGCGGGGGAGCTGTTTAGTGGCCTTTATGTAAGCTGCCATCTTAGCCACCGCAATGGCGAGAGCACGGCTGAGAAAAAGGCGGCGTGTTGGGGTTCACGTGTCGAGAATGCAATGTTCCGAATTAAGTGATTTGCGCGTAAATGTGTCCCAAAATATCGAACGTCTGCGGCCCTCATAGGTTGGCAGGCTCTCTCACGAGTGCACTCACACACCCCCGCCTCGGGCCCCCCCCCTCATTACTCATGAGTGAGTAGTGAGTGAGCCTCACCATCAATTTCAGCTTGCGAGTGTGGGTTTGAGTTAGTGTGATACCCAGGCCCTGCGATCTCTTTTCACCACTCGCCAGTGTCAGAGAAAGACGCCGCGATGCCCACTCGCCACTCGCGAGCGCCAGAGCAACACACCGGGGGACCCGCTCCCGGGGGACCCGCTCATCCCTCGCGAGTGCTAGTGCCACTGGCCTTGAGCCCCGCTCACCATTCGCAAATACACTCGCGTCATTTGACACGCTTCCCACAGTGAGTGCGACTACACCGATTGTACTTCCGGTTGGGTATTCGACGCAGGAGCCGCTCACTGTGATCGTTGTTAATGGCGCCATTGCTTTTAGCATCATAAATATGTCGTAACTAAACTCCTGCTATGGGCCACCCTAGAACTAATTCTCAGGTGGCGTGTGGACATAGGAATATGATTTGAATGTTCTTCAGACGCCATAACGCACCGATACTTTTGCGTGCCATCACTCATAGAAGGACTGATGCGCACACTCGAGTGCGAGGGGAGATGAATGGTGAGCGCGAGCGCGAGTAAGTGCGAATGGTGAAGGCGAATGGGGAACGTGAGTGAGTGCGAGTGGTGACGACAAGTGGTGAGCGTGAGCGAAAGTGAGTGCGAGTGGTCACAGCGAGTGATGAACGTGAGCGCGAGTCGGTGCGAGTGCTAAGGGCGGCTGGTGAGCTTGAGTGTGAGTGAGTGCACGAGGGAAAATATAATTTTATATGTGACTGTTGGTGAGTGGCACCCAGTTTCTCAGGTGTGGCGGCCATGTAGCAAAGTAAATTTCTGAGAGAGGGAGATGAACGCCGAATTCTTCGATTTTCTGAATACACCTGGGCAGCAATAACGATACTTTGCTATTTATTAGTGTATTTTGTCATTTCTAAGCCATCATAGCGTTGTCAACCACGCGGCACCCCCATCAAAGCCGATGCGCAGGAGGTGTTAATTCGCAAGAGAAAAATGATTGGCACAAACAAGTCATGCACGACCGGAGTGCCAAAGTTTCCAAACCCGGCGCTGTTACTGAGCGCGCCTACACCGATAAAGCCTAGCAGAGTCCACTTGCGCAAGAAGGTGTGGTCGCCTGAAAGCACCCTAACAAACACCTTACATTTGAAAATATAGCTTGCCCGTTGTTTATCGGTAAAATCAAACACCAACGTTGCTGCGAACGTGTGCTCATCTTTTTAACAGCGAAAATGTTAAAAAAGAAATCGCAATTTTTCGTGACTGCCGTTAAAAATACCAAGAAATTCCTGACGGCGCGCACGTGAGCGCGGGCCTCGCGGCGACCGCCCCGTCGTTAACAAAACCAAAAAATGCCCAGCGCTCCGGTGTGCGTCCCTCGCGACTACTGCCCACCGTCCTCTGCACACGTTTGTCAAGCCAAGAATATCCGCTTAGGGAGATTGGCCAAGATTGCAGCGACAGCCCGCCAGTAAACAATAGTAAGTAAATGCCGAGCGCTCCAGGGTGCGCTTGCGGCGCCCACCCAGACACTCCAAAGTGTGTTTGTCAAGCCAAGCATCGCCACCTGGGGCGATTGGTCAAGACTCGCCCCTGAAAAATAAATACCCACAGCGTTCACCGTAATCATAGAAACACTAGCTCGAACAAGAAACGCATGTGGTAGCGCACGCCCCTCCAAGGTGATATCCAAAGATTATCACTTCCACAAAAATGAAAGCTCACACTTATAGCAGATGCGATAGAGTAGAGCTCGTTGCTGCAGCATACAAAACGCTAATCGGCTGCAGTCGTGGATTCATCTTTTGTGATGGTCATGAAGGTTCCGTACAGCTTTGCTACCTTGCTAAGTCTTACGCGTTAGCGTGGGCTTCTTTAATTTTTTTGTCTCACGCACCGGTATTTCCTATATCGTAGTTTATGAAGCGCCAACAGGATAGTGGACTGCTTTCTTCGGCTACCCTTGAATTGGAAAATAGAATGTGCTTGCCACTTTCGCTATTGGGCGCTAGATGGAACAATTGTGCCACGTGTCGTGGTTTTCCTGTTCCGGTCATGAGTAAATTGTACCAATGTTCTTCCGTTGAGACTGCACAGTCCTACCCAAAGCTATAGAAGGTTTCAGCATTAAAGGACCGTAGCACTGAAGTGCCCGATATGTTTTCTTTCCTTTCGTATTCAATAAAGTATCCTGCATACACTGCTTTTTCGTAACGATGTGTGTTATGAAGCATGTGCTGGTGAAAATATATTTTCCTGGTACAACGTTAGCTGTCACGTGCACAGTTCAGAACATTCAAGGAATAACCAACGACAGGTGCCTTAAAAATCTAAAGAAATGGTGGTGTGTAAAATAAAACAAACAAACTTTTAAAACAGTTTTCTGAGGAGGATCAATTGACATGTACTGCTTAGTTTACAAATTTGCACTTTTTACCCGCATTTTAAAGCGATATATTACATAACTTATACAGCGTTTCATAGTCATAAGTATGTAAAAGGGGTAACTACAGCCGTTATTTCTTTCAAGCGACCGTTGCTCATCAAGAGGAGGAACTGTGCGAGCGTGATGGCGGAGTGCATAATTCGCAGAGTAAATGTTCGTCCCCGCCGATTTAAAGCGCAACGGAGGGACGAAAAGCCCAACAGTTACTCCCACCTGTAATAAACTCGCTGCTATAAGATCTGTTCAGAGCTTCTCAATTTGCACACAAACGTGAAATCACGGCTTCATTTTAAAATAACGTAAACACAGAATCTTTTATATGGTGTTATAGGAACACATGGTAGTTTCAGAAAAAAAACAAAACAGCGCCTTCCCTAATTGTAGAGGTGGCTAGTGGCACGGATAGGCGATGTGCGATAGCCGAACGCCCTATTGTTCAGGTTAATTGGACGTGTCACGCAGCTAGATCTCGCGAGAGATAATACAGGTCATTTCTAGCTCTCACTTAGAGCTAAAATTGTATGCTCAATAGAAGACGGCCGGAAGAAAGAAGGGAAAGCCGTCAGCACTGACCTGACGAAAAATGAATACATTAGCAAATTCATACCAAGCGTCAAACGCCGTCTCCCCCATGACCGGGCTACAAAATACAAAATTTCATTCTATTGACGCCGCCGGTCAGCAATCCTTTCCTGCCCCCGCCAACTACCCCCGCCACATGTCCGCTCAATGACCCACCTGCATTTCATTCCCCTCTGTTAAATAGCGAGTGAAGCAGTGTAACGCATTCTTCGGAAGGAACGAATTGTCGTTTCCCTCAAGCCAGTGCAACTCTTGGACGGCTAATGCCCCGACGGAAAGTGCGTCTGATAAAAGAATAAGCGCAGGGCCTTGTCTACAAATTTTCTTTTCCTCTATTCCCCTACTGTTACGTTGGTAATAACAGAACTTTCCGAACGCCACCGACAACACAAAAATGACCTCTGCACACCTATCTCGTATACCTCGAACGTTGTGGTATTCGCCCGAACTTTCGACGAACACGTTGGAAGGTTGGATTCTGTACTCGAGGCTAATCGCTCGTCGGGGTTAATGCTACAGCCTGATGATGATGATCATGGTTGGGTTTGTATGGCGCAAGGCTGACTACGAGCAAAGAGCGCCAAGGAAAAGCACCTAATGCACAGATTTCTTGGAGATCCAATGAGAAGGTGCGAGTGGGTTGTATGTGTGCGCCGTATTCGTTCTCTAGCCAAGGCGACTTCTTTGTATCTATTGCGTGTGTCGGTGGTGTATGGCGCCAATTGTAGTTTATTTCGTGTAACTTGTCTGTTTATTCACTCCAGTCTGTTTGCCACGTTTTCCGAAGTTCTTCTTTCATGTGTGGCTTCTCGTCGGTGTAGGGTAATGGGGTTATGTCTACTGTATTCAAGAGTGCAGCAGCAGCAGCCATTCGATACGCTGCTTCATTCCCGGCTATGCCACAGTGCCCTGGGACCCAGCAAAGGACCAGTTCAAATTTGTGGACATACACAGACATAATACCCTTGACGCTCAGATTGACAACATGGTTTTTGTAAGACCTATTGAAAACAATGCCGGCAGAACACTGAGGGAATCTGTATAGATAATGGATAGTTGGATGTGGCTTCCAAGTATATGATTAACAACAAGTACACCATAAGCCTCTCGCGTAAAGACACTAGTATTACTATTCAGAGTTTTAGTGACATTAAGGCCGGGTCCATGCGCAGCGCAGGACACTGAGGTGGCAGTTTTAAAAGCGTCCGTATAAAATTTAGAGCACTGATACTTCTGCTGCAAATACAACAGATTCTGCAGAATTGCACATCTCGGAGCTCGGTTTTTATCTATATGCGTTAAAGATGTGTCGCATGACACGGGGCAGAGATGCCACGGGGCTATAAAATCGGTTAGAGAAGTTTGATGGTACCTAAAAAGGAGACAGCAATCTCTGACTCTTCCTCTCTAACTCTGTAAGAGAAGGGCACAGAGAACGATGGTTGATTTAGGAGGAGTTCAGTCATGAAGGTATCATAAAAAACTGTTTTAAAAGTATGGTGAGGCGTTGATGAAATTTTAAAAGCATAAAGGAGATCTGTGTATGCTCGCTGAAGTTGTAGGTTTAATTTATTACAATCCACATAGATGCTTTCGACCGGGCCAGTGCGGAAGGCGCCACCTGACAGGCGAAGCCCCGGATGCAGCACTGGGTCCAGCTTTTTGAGGAATGTTTTACTTGCTGACCCATAAAAACACATCCATTGTCCAATCGTGCACCTATCAGGCTAGTAAAACACGT
The DNA here is from genome assembly GCF_048455015.1 of Haemaphysalis longicornis. NCBI lineage: Eukaryota > Metazoa > Arthropoda > Arachnida > Ixodida > Ixodidae > Haemaphysalis > Haemaphysalis longicornis. The sequence continues at coordinate 427,301 of NW_027526386.1, forward strand.
AAAAGAAGTTGTTTGTGAGCACCATATGAACTGTGGGAAAGAACCGTGAATATAGTCATAGTTTGAAGCATTTATGTGTAAGTTGTTTTTTATGTGAAATGATTGTAAGCTTTCCGTCGAGGAGTACGCCTAAAAACTTGTGTTCATTTCTGAAAAGAATTGAGACACCATTGAGTTTAATATCTAGATCCAGTTGAATGCACGCTTTTTCGAAAACAACACAAGTGTACTTTCCTGGATTACAAATAAAACCATTGCTATCTGCACAAACAGCTAGCTTGTTAACACCAAACTGGCCTTCGCGCTCGCAGATAGACAGGTTACAAGTTTCAAAGGATAATTGCACGTCATCTACATCACAGTGTAACTCAAAACTTCGCTTTGCGGCACGCCATTTTCCTCCACATGAACCCTTGAGAGTGCACTTCCAACTCTAACACAAAAGGTTCTTCCAGACAAGTAGCTGGCAATTGTGTTTACCATGTTACGCGACATCTCGGCACAGCTCGCACTACTGGAAAACTCAAGGAGAGGTACTACTGGCCCCGCCTCGCTTTCGACGTCACCCACAGCCTCGGGAGCTGCCGTGACTGCGAGCGACGAAAATTGCCCCCGATGAGACCCGCCGAACTTATGCAGCCAATCGCCGTCCCATGGAGGCGCTTCCAACAGATTGAAATGTTTCTTCATGAAGCAAGTTGTGCTGCGACATGAATTCCCTGAAGTACTAATCACGCACTACGGGACGGCCATCACTGCGGAGCTTATGACAGGAATCATACGCTACAGCAACCCGGATCACCGAAGAGCAACGGCGTACAACCCCCGAAAGAACGGACTAGCAGAACTTCTGAAGAAGACGATCGCGGATATGCTGTCTACGTACCTCGACGTTGAAAGTAAGACTTGGGAGGAAGTGATTCCGTATGTCACGTTTGCGTACAACACGGCTATGCAGGAAGATACGCATATGACAGCGTTCGAGCTTGTCTACGGAAGAGGGCCGACTACGATGCTTGACGCCGTGCTTCCCCACGTGGAAGAGGACGACCTCAACGCCGACGGAGCAGATGCCGCGGCACTCGATTCGCCTGCACTCGACTGGGCACGTCATTTTGTTGGCTGCTGCTTAGCCGCATGTGTATTCTTTCAGTTAGGGCAGCACACGTTCACTCCAATCAACTTGTTTTCCCTTCAAAACAGCTGCGTCATCTTTGGCTTCGTGGCAATATTGTTCTAGCTCTTTGCTGGCGATTGATTGTACTGGAAGTACGCATCATGCGTAATATATTTACAAAACATTTTAAAGGAAACATGTGCCCCTTGGAGGAACATCAAATTTTGTATAGCTCATGGTCGCCATTCCTAAGTGAGCAACCCATTTTCATATTGAGTTACCAACGCCCCCCAAAAGGTTTATTTATTTTGGAACCAGGGCGGGTCTGCAGCACTTTAAACCCGGAATATTAAAAAGAGCGCACAGTTTCAGTTTAGGTCCCTTGCATCAGGCGCTGACACAAAAGTGTATATGCCAGGCTGGAAATAATTTACAGGCACCCTTAACATTTTTACGAAGACAAGTTACACAGAGTGGTGCCACAATTGCTTTGTGTTAACAAGAAACAGACTTCATGATGTCCATAGCATGTCCTTATCTAAACAGGACTTTGACCATATCTTCAAACTTTCTTGTCATGAAGCGTTTGCAATACCGCCCTGATTTATGATTGATTGATTGTAGGGTTTAACGCACAGACACAACAGAGGCGACAAGGCGCGCCGTAGTGGAGGTTTCTGGATTATTTTGACCACCTGGGGATCTTAAATGCGCGCCGAAATCTAGTAAACACGGGCGATTTTGCTTATCGCCTTCATCAGAAAATAGGCGGCCCTGGCCGGGAATCAAAACCAACTCCTCGTGCTTACAAGCACAGCGCCTTAGCCACTGAGCAACCAGGGCGGGTTACAATACGACCCTAAACAACGGTTACATCGCTTATCTTACAAGACAACAAAAAGTAATATGTTGCTCACACTCTTTAAGAAGTGAAATAAAAGAAAATATAAAACTGGCCTAGGACTGGTTGAGTGTTAAATTCCAATTAATAAGCTGGGGAAATCCTGATATTGCTATTACGAGGTGATTAGGTGTGCTGATATTGGGGGTTTAAGTTTATTCCATCCAGACTAGTACTGTAATTGCAGTCTGCGCATTACAAAACCCCGAAAATAGCTAGTGTAAACATGGAAATTTGCAATTTTATGTGCTATATGTTTATCGCTGACGTAGACTCTCCTGATGAACGAGGTATGTTTTGGTCGCAGAATCATTACCGCTTTTTTAGTGGCACACAAATCATAGCTGATCCCTGAACACTAACCAGATCTGTGTATTACGTGTCCTATTTATAAAAAATAAAAAAACACGTCACAGCCTGCAATGTGCCAATGGTAGCAGAACCAAAAAAGGAATACGTAAACGTTGTGCCGTACACTTCTCAAAAAGCCATTCGCTGGTAGAAAAAATGCAGATATCAAGCTGAGAATACAAATGACCCAGTAAAAAATGAACAAATCTTTTTAAAACGACGACACTGCAAAATGAGCAGTTTTGAGAGCAAAAATTCTTGGTCATCATATAGAGAAGAGGCGAATGTGTGCAAATGGTCTTATGGAAACAAGGTTTCTGCTTTTAAGGCTTGCTCATCAGTACATCTCCAATATTCGCAGCTTGGTGTTTGGGAATTTGGACGTTCTGTGTGGAAATGTTAGTCGATTCTTTTGAACTGCTGGTTTCATATGTGATCAGTATACCGTACTAGTCCAAGCTGTATAGCATGTTTATTATGGCTGTCAGAACTGGCTACGCCCGCCCATGTTACCGCTATCATCTTGTAAAAGATTTTATACCAACTGAATTGACGCTTCCGAAGGAAAATTGTGGACTGACAAATTTAGTTAGAGGTTACAAAACCCAGCTATGCTTTTCTCCTCAAACATGATATACCAAAACGATAACATCTAGACCACTGGCTGAATCATTTCAAGTAAAGCTTTTGCTAACAGCACATGAAAGTAATCATAGATCAAGGCCGACTTCCAAAATTCATGGAGCTACATTAGGCACATAATTTAATACAAACATCAAAATTGGCCTGCTAAGTTTCTGCAGTTTAGATAAGATGCTTACTGCCACCGTAGAAAAAAAACATACCCCTTGTCAGAGAGGCTACACTGTTTGAAAGCGCACATACAAAGAAAGAGCCTTGTGGCACAAACAGCACGCATTCCAATGACAGTATCTGATCACCCTGCTATGGTATCCCGTCATGGTATTCCGCTACTTTTTATAACCCGGCCGGTACGGCTTGAGAAACACAAAAGAGGTCTTCGTCCTGCAGAACACAAAAGTATCATTATCAGGTGTTGATGAAACGGAAGAAATAGTTGCGGGTGTGAGTCATTCTTGCTTTTGCAAGCACAGTTCTGCCTCGCTTTATCATACTTTAAAATATTGCTGAAGAGTTCTGCCTGTGTGCTTTGAAGAAGCTTCCGATACGTTAAAGACTGGTGCTTTTTTTTTCTGGTGAGTCTTGTGCCCCGCCGTATCGATTCAGTATGCGTATGGATGCATACCCATGAAGTGGTGATCTAAGCATGATTTTCGCTTACTCTCAGCTGGTGCCCACAATCTCAAGAAGCAAGTCCATTGAATGGCCAAACGCTCTCGCTAACCCGCCGTGATTGATTTTGGAAACAACTTGAAACAACACGATGGGCAACAAAACACAGGACACGCTGCTGTGTGTCCTGTGTCTTGATGGCCTTAATTTTGTTTCAAGTTCGAGCTGTTTCAAGTTCAAGGCCGGAGCACGCTCAGCATGCCATTAGGAGAAATATTCCAGTACGAGTTTTTTTTTTACACATTTGTATCCTGTTCTCGGGTACTTGTTCCTCTCACAACATAATATACAGTTTGTTTTCCCTTCTTATGCAGGATCTCATTGACGGAACGAAGGGGGCAATATATTCCATGAATTTTGGTGCCGTACTGTAAACTTGCCGCACTGGCTGCACGTCTTTACGTCAGGCAAAAGAAATGACCGGTAGGCAAGAATCATGAACGTCCCGACACGCTGAGATTGATGCGAAAGGAGATTCCTGTGGTGTTCTTGGAGGAGTTCATTGCCTGTTCGCCACAGCTTCACCTTGAAAGAAACGCGTACACGCAACTGCTGTAGCCTTCGCTAACAAACTAGTGAAGACGCTGGGAAAGTTGCATTCACTTGGGGAAGGGTCTTGTGACATCATGGCTACCAGATCACTGCTAACAATAGTTGTGACTTTCCGTATTCGAGGGCAGATTTTGTATGAAGCCTAGAGCCATTGTTGAACCAGCCACCCATGATAAAAGGGCTGAATTTTATTGAAGCAGGCTGCAGAAATTTCATGCAGAAGCCTGCCATGTCGGATAAATTTTGACATTAACTGCTCTGAGGCCGCCGACAACTTCTGGAACACTCAAGTGTGCGGCAGCATCGACAACCTGGTAAAAGAGTACAATCTGCACAACGTTTTTATTGCCCTGGAAGAAGGAGTTAGAAGCGCTTTCGAAAGCTGCGCCGGGATGCCTTTCCGACAGAAATTATTGGAGCACCTACTTCCGAAGCACGTCAACTCAGTTTGCAAACAAATTCCTAGGCAGCGCCGTGAACGATTATCAAAACCACATAAAAGCGCCGTCAGGGGTCATGGACCCATTTTGCGCTTGTTACGAGACGCAAATTCACATATAAAAGGCAAGAATAAATTATGGCACTCAATGCCCGGCTCTAAGTAGGAAATAATTTCCTCGCTTGTGAATTACCTCAATGTTTTCGTGGTCCAGGCCATCACAACACAAAGGGCCAATTAGCAGAAGCCGTTGCACTACGGCTCAGCAGATTCCCTCATCTGCCCCGAAAACTGCATGAGAAGTCTTAGAGGCAACTTTCCGCAACCTCCACAAACTGGCTAGGAAAATCGTGTGCCAAAAGCTCCAAGCACTGCGTCGAAATAAGGCTTAACCTCCGATATTGTCTATCACGTAGATAAGGGAAGACCTGAAGTAAGCTATACAAATTCCCTTTCTACTGCGGAACAACAGGATATGTCTACCGCACGTGTATTTACTGTCATGACGATATGTGAAGGTTGGCACTTGATGCACCGCGATTTACGATGCGTGAACGCCCGGAATACTACAGCACTAACTCGTTCAACGCCACGAAGTGCTGATGCTTCAACTCTGAGCACCGTTTGATGCCCCCTATGCAACTCTGCTACTCAAGTACTCGCCATGCCCCAAGATTCAACCACAGTCCATCGCGTAGCTCTGACATCGGGCTGACCAGAAATTTGTGACCCTAGAGGTGCGGCCACTGACGTGGACTCGAATGAACTACTCATTATGGATGGCGATGGTGACGAATACAAGGAGATGCAATTCGTCACATGAACAACCGTCACACTACCACTACGCAGTTTCATCAGATGTATTTGTGGAGATGGATGGCTATGTGACGACTACGTTCGGGATACTCGTTACAGCCCATTCTCTTATGGGTGACAACCAGCTCACCGCTCTTTTAAGAAGTTGCTCACATGCCGTCGAAAGTATGAGAAGTTCCTATCTATTTAGGTGATTTGATTACTGTGGTGTGTATGAGCACGCTTCGAAGTAATTTACACAAGTTACGTCCATCAGTATTTTAATCGTACCATTGGGGCGCTGGAAGGGTGTCCCTCGTTGCCCGGCAAAAGTTTTAAACTTTTACAAGAGAAATTTCCCTGTTATTAGGTTGGAGAAACCTACGGTCCGCCTCACCACAAAAAATGGCTGTGGCTTAGATCAGCTATTGTTGGATATGCAATATACAAGCGTGGATTAGTCTGGCTGAGTCTTGGTTTCGCTTGGTTAGTCTTTGTTACAGCTGTATTGCCGAACACAGCTCAAACCAGTTCGGCGCCGTGCAACGCTCACAGAAGGAGGCTGGGATGCGGTACCCGCTGCGTTCATTCACGGTGAACGCGCCATTCCATTTCGCCGGGCGCGAGGCGACTCCTGTAGCCCGAGACGACCCAGTGGCGCATGCATGGGAAGCTGCGGTGGTGGTCGGCTGCCGATCAGCTGATTGTCCGCCATCGCGGCGGCGGCCGCCGCACATATCAGGAGAACAACTGAGCCTTTTGCGCACCGTGGAAAGCGGGCCCGGTGAATCACGGGATGCGCTACGAGAGGTGTGTCACCGGAGGGGTTTCACCGGTCGAAAGTTTAACTTGCGCATCCTCCGTGAAACGGGTGGACGAAACGAGTAAAGCTTAGATTTAAAACGTCGAGGAAGAAAGAACCCATGACCTACACGCCTTTATGAATTTTTTTCGGCAACGTCACGCAAAGGACATCCAAGAGCACGTTTGTAAGTGTAAAAAATAATGCATTACATAATAATGAAGAAATAGTTGATATCAGCATGCAGTTGCTAGTGCGTAAAGGTGTCTGCTTAACGAGAGGGGTGGTACATCTGAAAAAGTAGTGCACGTTCGCTTTGCAGAGTACTTTCCTAAATCAGCTTCAGCAACTCAGAAAAAATCACCACTAACGTATTCATTAAAGAAGTTTGTCTATGGGTGTCATCCGGGCGTCGATCCAATAAATTTGCAGGGCCGAGTTGCTAGTGCGGAAAGCTTGGGGAGAAATACCAACCAACCGAATGCCATCGCTTTATTTCCTCTCCACACCGACAATGATGTCATGCAACGCCTCCCAGCTTTATGTTCCACGACAAGTTGGGGCGATTTATCCAATGGTGTTCAGTACAACAAGAACGGTAAGTCGTGTTCCTTTGTAAAGTTTAGCTGCGCACAGCCATTCTAGATTTTCATGGCCCTGGGGTTGCGTTTCCGCTGAATTGCCTCGGGGGAACATGGATTTTTTGTTCATCAGGATTTTATGGATGTGGGCATATGGCTGACCACCAGATCGCTTAGCAGGAGCTTCTGCCGCTGATGGAATACCGGTTGGATAACAAAGCTGTTCCACCGCGTAACTTGTTACAGAAATACCTTCGTGCTGTGTCCGCGATAACGTGCATTTTAAAGGGCACGTTGCCAAATAGAAAAACAGCTGACACGCCCACGTCTGAGTCCACTCTAAGCTGCGGCGGAGCGACACCAGCGAAGCACTGAGGAAAAGCCTCTAACTCGAAGGTTGAGCATGTTGAGGTACCAAAAACGTGCCGGGATACTTTCTACGCGGCGCCAGTCGAGAATTAGTGGCGGTAGCTCCGAATGTCAACGCACGCGCTCGTGCGCGGCCGGCCTATTCATCCTCCCCGAACCTTTGTTTGGTACATGTCTCGCCCACTCTACCTTCCCATGCTTCAAAGTAACACTAAGCCCGTTTGGAAAACTAAATCCAAATCAGTTTAACTTCAAATCGCTGTGCAATAACACTGGCTCTTCGGTTCCTGAATCTGAAGCTCCGAATATTCTGAGCACAACTTTTAGCGCAATTTCTATGAATGATTATTTGTACAACTTACGTAATGCGCCGGCCTTTGTGAGCCCGCGTATGAACCCTACTATTTCTGAACCATACGGTATAGCCACTAAAGAATTCATCATTTATTGGAGTCCACGGAATTAATGCTCAGGTAATGAAAAACCCAAAACATATTTGCCGCCTTTCCTTGTCACTCATTTTTCCAGAATATTTAAGTGCTGAATGCGTACCCCGAGAGCGGCGAGCAGCTAAGGTTCGTCCAGCCAACAAAAGCGGAAGCCAATCACGCCCGAGCAATTATCGCCCAATCTCTATCACTAGCGTTTGCTGAAAAATAATGGACAATATTTTATACTCGCGCATTGCTGCATTCTTTTCTTTTCTTTCTTTCTTTTCTTTCATTTCTTTTCCCCAAACCAGCACCCTTCCGTTACAGTTACTCGCGTGATAGGCAACTGCCTCTTTTGCCCCATGACATTCACTCAAAACTCGATCGCAATATCCCTACTGACGCAATTTTTATTGACTTCGAGAAAGCCTTCGATTAAGTTTCCCATGCTCTCCTACTGCAGACATTATCGTCCCTTAACCTCCATTCACTTGTCGTTAAATGGTGTCAACATTTTTTAAGGTGCCCACAGCACCTCGTCTACGCCAATTCTTACTCGTCATCTTTAGCACTGGTTATCTCAGGCGTACCACAAGGCATTGTCCTGTGACCACGTCTCTTTTTGATATATATCCTGATTTGCCTTCCAACATTTCCTCTTGTATCCGCCTATTTGTAGACGATTGCGTTATTAATCGTCAAATGCGCGAACAGTTCTGATACTTCCGCTCTTTAATGTGACCTCCATCGCATACAATTGTGAAACACTTGGCTGATTTCCGTGAATGTCTGTAAAACTAAGCTATTGTCCTTTGAGTATCCCTGTAATTACGTCTTAGCGAAGTATACTATTATTAATAATCTTATCGACCCTAGCTATTCAGTAAAAAATCTGGCGTCCATATTTCATGTGATTTAGGTTGGTACACTCACATTATTACCATAGCCAATCCCGCTAAACGGATGCTTAGATATCTCCGCCGAAAGCTTGCCTTGACGTCTCCTTCTGTTCAAAGGAGTTCACCTTTAATTACTTTTAGTTGTTGACAACCACAGCGAGACGAAAAGGCCACCAGGAAGAGCGGCTCAGCAAGCACCCCTAATCTTGTCTTTTTTGTACCACCGAGTGGAAAGTTCGCAGAAAGGTCCTACTGTAGGTAATCCAGATGTTCTCACCAATGCGAAAAGAATTAGCCGGGATTGATTAAGGAGATGTGTGTTTCTGACGCCAACGGCCATGGGCACCAACATCCTTTCTTTCCCCGCATCAATATGAGTCGCTAATTCTCAGTGGGCCCTCTGCAGGGGACCCTCTTCACACGGCTAGGCCAGCGTCCTCCTCAGGCAAAGTGGAATTGCAGTTTATTTTCTCGTTTTTATTCCACTCAAGATGAAAGAAAAGTGTTGAGAAGACTGACGACTGACCTTGAAGACTGACCTTGAAGACTGACCTCTGACCTCGGGGTACTGCACGGAACGTAATCCGCTTAGCAACCTCCTCTCATATACTACCATGGGAGTGTGTTTTTGTGCAATGTTTAAATGTGGCTTAACATTATGCTGTAGGTTAATTTTGTAGCTGGGTGTAAGTGTCATGCGTGTAAATATACCAGTCTAATGTATGGTTGCTGAATGCTCTGCCGAATGGTCGGCCTAATAGTTTAAGCGTGATTTGTTCCCATTCAACCAAATATTTTAAGCAGACAGGATTTGTCGTGCCCTGGACACCAGACACCAGAACGCGGACACCAGAATGATTGCGATTGTGGAGGCTGAAAGGAGGGGAGAACAGATTAGAGAATTTCAGCAAACGACATGGAATACAACCTAGCACGCGCACAGTAATGATTGAAAAGATACAATGGGATGTCTAACACCAAAATTCATAATGAAATTTTACACTGTGTGCAGTAGGCACAACAGCACTTGAAAAACAACACGTGCACAGAAAACACATTCTGGATATGTGACAGAAACAAAGTTTCGTGTGTGCGTGTGTGTCTGTGGGGTGCTTCCACAGTGCCAATTACAACAATCCGTGAGCAGCTGTAAAGTAGAGGAACAACACAAGCGAAAACGTATCCGAGAAACACATTCAAAAGATGTGAAAAAAAAGAGGCGAGGGGTGTTGGTGGTGGGGGGTGGAGTGGATTTACAAAGAGCCATTTATAAACAAACTGTACGCAGTTGCCAACTAGACAAGTACACCAACACCACATAACGACAATTACACAAGAACTACACTTCAAAAAATCATAGGAAAGGGTATAAGGAACTTGCGCGTTGTAACGTATTACCACGTCTTCGTAGCGAATAGCCACCAAGAATAGCACGGAATAATATTAGTGCGTTTGCTCAGCATATTTATTTTTGTACATGAAGAAAAAGGTATGCACTTATTGGCTATGCCTTGCACGTGCAGCCTACTGTCGTGATTTCAAACTTCTAGGAACATCTAGAATTTTTTGGAATCTTAAAAGTTTCTCATATATATGACTTTGGACAAGATAACCGCGCACATTTATGATTAGGCATGCATTTGAATAAGAAACTTTAAAGTTCTTTTATCTAAACCAGAAGAAACAAACAGGAAGCAGAGATGAAAAGCCCCCAATTAGTTTATTTGCGACTTACTCATGTCCACACATTAAAAAAGTATAACAATACGTATAACAAGATTGCTCAGTTTAAAAAAATGAGGTCACGTCAAAAATGAGTGTTTTGAAAATAGCCAAGCTGTGAATTTGTTCGAATATGAATACAAAGTTGTTAAGAAAGTTATTCTACAGTGAAGATTTTTTTTTGTTTCAAAATTGTCATTACTACATAAGCTCCTTTTTAAGTTTCTCGTGCATTATGAATGTATAAATCTTCACTGAGCAAGGGGTGGCCAGTGGCCTATCAAAAGAGGGTCTTGTTTTGGATGGCGTGCGGGGCATATATGGAAAATTTTACTGTCATACCAACGCAGTATTGACACGCATTCTTAGCTTGTGGTGGTGAATTAGTAGATATTTTGTGGTGTGGACAACATAAAAAAGCACGAATTCACTGAAGAAATTCAGTACAGTGAAAGAATGGCCAGTTAAACAAAATTTTGTGCTTTGTTAGAACAAACTGAAGCAGGAATTATCGGAGTTTGTACGGTACTGCATCTAAAAACGTTTCCAACTAAGGTGTCGCTAACTTCTTCGTCAGTCGGCGTCCATAATACAGGTGCATGATTAGCATGTCCCTACCTTCTGCGAGGACCAGATGATGGGTGGTTGCGAGACAAGGATGCATTTGTATATAGCAAGTAGAGATGAGTGTCAGAACTGCATTCACACGCCTGTGTTATAGGCTACAATTAAATGCAACAAGTACGATAGCTGGTTACCTTCATTATTGTCCACAATATACAACACATTTGCGTTATTTATTAATTCTGCCTTGTACGTATCTTTATTTTCTAAGAATAATTATTGTCTCAATGTTGATAATAAAGTGATGTGAACTTTGCAAGTTTGGGTGATTTTACAGATTTAAAAAAATTATTATGAATAATTCTGTGGTGCAGGCAGGCAGTTTAACAGTAAGTAATATGTAGCGTTTACTTATTGCAAGCCTAAATTAAGTAGACTGCCATTTCTAAGGGCAGAAAGGTCACCGTAAACTTGCAATGCTCCACGTTGCGTTTAATTGCAATGCGGAAGCTTTATTAGTTGAAGAGATGACCTCCCGTCAAAAAATTCATGCATATCACCATAGTCTGGTTGGTCTACCGAAACGCTTTCATAAAAAATAATAAAAAACAGTCCAAGGGCCTTCATATTTTGGTACAAGACGGCTGAACACGGTGCTTGCAAATAGTCTTCCTATTAAATGCATGTGTGTTTAGACGTGAAGCCCATTTTCCGGTATACCCGTGTATGCTAGCTGGTTTATGTAAGCTGGCTTTCCCACTTTGCCCGTTATGCAGTGCAGCAGGGCCATACATGAAGGGAGTATGGTTACAGAAAACACGTTTAGCTCCAGAGCCATAAAACGTATCCCGAAACAAACAATTACTCGTTAGAAGCACACTACATGCGTGAAACCTAGCTACGTTTGGGTTAAAATGGTAGTTAAAAATTGCGAAATAGCGGCGGCTCTGGAAAAGAAAATCACGCAGCGATCATGAAGAAGCTTTGCAATAGTGATCCTTTATCTCATAAATCGCGTATCTGTATATATTTATAGATCGTTCGTAGAAGCGTTTAGTGCATAAAAAGCGTCGCTTTCGTGCCGCTCTCTACTGTCTTAGAGAAGGGATGGTAGATTGGTTGTGCTAACATCTTGTATTCTACAGAATTCACTACGATATACATTTTATACTGCTTACATTGCATGATGTGTGCTGTTGCAGCTCCTGTGAACAGCATCAACGGCATGATAAGTTTATTTGGTGTCCTATACAGAACACACATTGAAGAACACACGTGTATTTCTACCGCAAGTACAGCCCCTACTCGCCGTCCTGTTTCAGTGGCGTCCCGTTTGCATCGACAACATTTCGTACAAATTACATGATGCGTATTTGTTTGATATCAGGCAAAATACATATATATTTACACACAATTATTGAGAGAGAGAGAGAGAGAGAAAATACCTTTATTCGGCCGACGTTACAGGCCGAGCATGTCCACCGCCTGGGCGACCAGTCTGCGCTGTTCTTCTTCTCCTTCAGAGCCAAGCCAGTCGGTCCAGGTGGTGATGGAAAGGGATGGGGAGGGATAGGAGTCGGATAGCTGAGCCACCGGGCAGTAGAATAAGCAATGAGGTAAATCAGCGTAGGCAGTGGGGCAGTTGGGACAAGCGGGGTCAGACCTATAGCGATAGAGGAAAAGGCAGGAGGGAGTGATCAGGGCATTCATTTGGATGTTCCGGAGGAATCGAGCCTCCATTACGGTGAGTGACGGGTGAGAAGGCGGGTAGAGGCGTTTGTCAAGACGGAGCTGAAGGTAGACCTCCTTGATGGTACGGCGAAGGGAGAGCCTCGCACCGTCCTCCGAGGGCCCGGGCCAGGGATTCAACGGTGCCCGGTGAAGAGTTTCGCGGGCGAGTTGATGCGCCAACTCATTGCCGTCAATCCCGGAATGTCCAGGGAACCAACGGAGGAAAACGATGGATGGCTGTAGAGCGGAGACCGCTCGTTCGACCTCCTGTTGAAGGATAGAAGGTAGTGAGCGATTTTGTATCTGTATAATAGCGGCGTGAGAGTCACAAAAGACGGTGTATTCGGGGACGGGCGGGAGAGAAGCAAAGGACTGAAGGGCATGGGCAATGGCGAGAACCTCAAGGGACATTGCTTCCGGAGGGTGAAGGTACGGGCCGCTAGTGTGGGTTTCTGCTTCAGCAAGGTGAGGGTGGTACAGAATGTAACCGCACGAGCCTCGAGGCGCCACAAAGGAGGCATCTGTGTAAGCAATTCCCTGGGTCGCGAAAAGAGGAGAATGATGCTACGCGGCCGCATGACGACGACCTGCATGAAGGACAGGGGACATGTTTGACCGGAGAGGGAGAATACGAAGGTTGGGCGCCGAAACTGCGTCGGGAGGGGTAATGGGGGACACGGGAATCGGAGATATACCCGCCTGAACCAGTAACGATTGACCTTGACGGGTAAGGGAGAGCCGAGAAATCTGGGAATCTCGATGGAGATTGAGGAGAGAGCGAAGGGAATGAAAGAGGCCCGTGGCAAAAAGCTTATCTGTAGAAGTGGTGATAGGGAGGTTCAGTGCTGCTTTGTAGAGTCCCACCAAGGTGGTCTCAAGGGTATTGAGTTGAGTGTTGGTGAAGGAGATATAAGGGATAAAGTATAATAACTTGTTCAGCGCGAGGGCGTGAGCAACCCTGCAGGCATTAGCTTCGTGAAGAACCGCCCGTCGAGTGACCACACGACGTAGAAGGTGGGTTACCGAGTGGCAGGTCACGACGGCGCTGTGTAGGGCTTGTATGTTTATTGGCTGCATGCAAAGGAAAACCAAGAACCTTGCATTTGGTGACGACAGGAATGGAAGAACCAGAAATATGGAGAGAGATGAGGGAATTGTGGGCCCGCTGGTAAGAGGAAAGGTTCAGAAGGAGAAGCTCGGACTTTTCCGGAGCAGGCGAAAGACCAACAGCGGGGAGAAAAGAGTCGATGAGATCCAAGCCACATTGCAGGGTGCTCTGCACATGGCCCGGAGAGCCAGATGAACCCCAAAGGGTGATGTCGTCGGCGTAAAAAATGTGATGAAGATCGGGGATTTCAGATAGTTGGGAAGCCAGAGGAGTCATAGCAATTTTGAAAAGAGTGGGGGAAAGAACAGCACCCTGAGGAGTGCCTCGAGTGATGTGGTGGGGGTCGGACAGGTGAGAGTCGACTTGAAAGCGAGCCACTAGGTGAGAGAGGAAATAGCGGAGATAGGAGTACATGCGGGAGCCGCAGGACATTCCGGCAAGCTGTGCCAGGATATGGTCATGGCACACACCGTCAAAGGCTTTACGGACATCGACGGTCACCAGAGCGTGGATTTGGGTGGGGGTGGAAGAGAGAAAGGTGTGCTGGAGAAGCAAAAACATGTCCTGAGCACCGACACGGCGACGGAATCCGATGAGAGAATGAGGGAAGAAGTCCCTCTTTTCGAGAAATTCAGAGAGGCGAGTGAGTGCCATACGCTCAAGGGTCTTACCAACGCATGACTTTAAGGATATAGGCCGAAGGTTAGCGATGGAAGGAGGTTTTCCAGGTTTGGGAATCATGGTAATAAGGGAAGACGTCCAGGAGCTAGGTAGGCTGCCCCTGTCCCAAGCTTGATTAAAAATCTGGAGGAGGAACTCTTTCGCATTGTCGGGGAGGTTGCGGAGAGCCGTGTATGTGATGGCGTCTTCTCCAGGAGCAGAACGCTTAGCATTTCCAACCAGGGCCGCCTCGAGCTCCCGGAGAGTGAAAGGGCGGTCCAGATCAGAATTAGGTTCACCTGAGTAGTCCATATAGCTAGGAGTAAGAGGGGGCGGGAGATAAAGAGAGGCTAGTTGGTTGAAGAGGTCGGAGGCTGTTCCTTGAGCAAGCGCTTTAGCTAAAGTGGGAGCAAGCGTGGGCTTAGTGCCTAGGAGAGATTTAAAAAGAGACCATGTCGATCGTGAGTGCAAAGCAGAGTCAAGATTGTCGCAGAGAGCACTCCATCGAGAATGTTTGAGGGAAGCGCAGTGGGCAAGACTCTCGTCTCGTAGAGTAGCGATTCTGGATGCGAGCTGAGTATTTTGGGGCTGGGAGCGGAAGGAGCGCTGCAGTCGTTTACGCCGGCGCCATAAACAGGAGAAAGTGAGGGTCAGGGTCTTAGATTGGATGACGGATGCGAGCACGACGACTGCTGCTCGAAAGCGCAGCGGCAATGCCCGACGTCCAGTCCTCATACGACTCAAAAGAGTGGGAGGCCAGAGCCGTGCGGAAGGCGTCCCAGTCAATGTGAGTGACGAAGCGACGTCGCGGGATGTGGGAAACGGATATGAAAAGATGAATCAGAAAATGGTCGCTGAGGAGGTTTTCCGCTGTGACCCGCCACTGAACTGAAAGGGGCCCCCGAGGGAAAGTAAGGTCGGGTGTCGTGGGCCGCTGTGAGGTAGTGCCGGCTCTGGTAGGAGAGCCCGGGGTATTAAGAAGGGTGAGGTGGCGTTCCTGTACAAGACAGTGGAGAAGGCGGCCAGGTTTGAGGGTCTGCGGGTAGCCCCAAAGAGTGTGAGGTGCATTGAAGTCAACCCCAAGGATTAGATTGGTGGTGGACGGAAGTGAGTGAAGGAACTTGCCTAGCGCACTGAATAAAGAGGAAGTTACAGGCGGGTTGTAGAAAGAGAGAAGGGCCAGTGAGATTTTAGAAGAAGGATCATAATAGACCACGCCGACTAAATATTTGAGAAGGGTACAGGGTATGTCCAGTGGTTCCACGAGCATGTCGCCACGCACATAAATGGATGCTAGCGGCGTGCTTGTAGCGGCATGATGGCCGCGGTAACCTGGGATGGCACTAGTGGCACGGGCCTCTTGTATCAAAAGAAAATGAGGGAGAAAATGGCGGTTAAGGAGGTACTGATGGAGAGGCGTGTTATTATTGCGTAAGTTTCGGCAGTTCCACTGCACCACCTCCAAACCCTCAGCACTAGACATCTAGGTAGCGGTGGATGTAGAAGGACGGTCCTTTTTCTTAGCCGGGGGGAATGATTCTTGTAAAGAAATAGCAATGGAACCAAAGGACTTAAGTTGCTCGGATTGGGCATTCAGCGCGGTAAGAACTTTGAGGATGGAGGTTTCGAGCTGAACCAATTGAGTGTGCTGGGCGGTGGACGTGCTTTCGACTAAGTCTGCCAAAGGCATGAGTTGGGTTGCAGAGGGAGCTGTGGTGAACGTGGCAAGGTGCTGATTGAGCTGCGCAAGTTGGGAGGTAAGACAGGTGGTGGTTGCTTGGAGTGTTTCGGTGAGAGACTGAATCTGCTGTTGCAATTCCTGGGAAACGCGCTGCTGCTCACGCAGCTGGCGTTCGAGCATCGCGAGTCGGAGGTCGAAAGAGCGACGGTTCTCCTCATTCAAGGACGGTGAGGGTGTAGCATTGGAGGAAGCGGGCGGTGGCACCGACGGTCCTTTCAGTTTAGCAGCGTACGAGCCCGGTTGGGATGTGACTGGTGAGTCAGATGCAGGTTTAGAGGACGGAAGACAAGGGGTTTCCTGCGTGACCCGGCGCAAAGCTATGCGGCGTTCAAACGCAGCTTTAGCACATGCGCGTTGCTTTTCGAGGAGGAAGGGGCAGGTAGGGTCAAGAGAGGGGTGAGTGTTCACCTTGCAATGAATGCACCAGGGCTGAGAGCATGCGTGGGTGCTAGGGTCAGGTGGTAGAGGGGCAGCACAACGGCGGCACTTGGCCGGAGCGCAATGCTTCGGGCACTGGTGAGCCCGGTGTCCCAGAGCGAGACAGCGGGTGCATGTGGGAGGTTTAGGCTTGTAGGGGCGACACCGAAAAGCAACATGTTTGAAATATACGAAGCGGGGGATTACGGTGCCAGCAAAAGTAATGAGAACTGATTGGGTGCTACCCATCATGCGTGCAGCAAGAATATCGGTGGTATACGACTCTAGTTCCTGCATAATCTGGGGAGGAGTGAAATGGCCGCCGACGTTATGGATGACACCAAGGCAGGAGATGGGAGGGCTGCGAGCATAAGGTTTGATGCTGATGGTCTTACCATGAAGCCGAACGTGAGAGAGAGAGAGTAGGAGGTGAGCGGTAAGGGGGGAGTGAGTTTTCAGAAACACAAGGCTCTGAGTGGGCTTCGCCTGGAGGGTTATTTCTTCACTTGTCTGGGAGGAAAGTTGTGCAGCGGAGCCAATAGCGGTGAGCAAGTCTTACAGAGGTAGCTTGGGAGTAAGGGTGCCTGGAGGAAGTTGGATGCCGACAGTGATCAGTTCGGTGCGGGATCGGGCGGTGGAAGCGGGTTTACGGGCGGAGCCAACAGTGGTCCAGGCGTTTTCCGAAGATTGCGTTGTAGCGTCATCTCCTGGCGGCTGAGTGAGATCCATTTCGGCCGACGCGTCTTCAATCGGAGGCACGGCGGGCTTAATGGAATGTTCTTGTCTATCATAGGAGGAGGCAGCATTATGTAAGGACTGGGTAACGGAACACACAGTAGAAGGTGTAGCTATGAAAGGTCCAGTACCGGCGGCAGTGTCCAGCGGCGACGCGGTTGGTGGGGGAGGAGGGCTCTTGACTTGTTCCGCAGCCAAGGTCATCGTCGGAGACGCTATGGCGGCGCAATCTGCGGTGAGGAACGCAGACGCCCGCAACGGGGCCATCGGCCCTGCGCTGTCGGCGCCACTCACAGCGTTCGGAGCAGGCATCGCGGTGTTTGCAGAGGCGACTTTAAGATTTTGGCTTGCGGGGTCGGCCATAGCACTGAGTGTGATGGGAGAAGGTGCAGCAGCATCGGATGCAGGTTGGATGAACGGCGAAGCGTCGGTGGTGATCGGCTGTGTGGGCCTGGTGCTGTCTTGCATTCCCGGAGTGCCAGGGCGACGCTGTAGTCTTAGCGAGGCGACGCGGTGCTTCGGACTTTTGAATGGGCCTGGTGGGCCACGCCGTCGTCGGACCGGCACCCCGATGGTGGCTGGATGATCCTGAAGGCTTTGTGAAACGAAGGGTAATAACTGCGCGGGCGGGAAAGGCCCTCAGCAAAAGCAGGGAAAGAAAAACGGAGCACGATATGCGGCTATGAAACCTGGACTGCGCCACCTAGCGGCGTCCCAATTATTGAAAATGGTTAAAACTTTTAAGATATTTCATCTATGCGATGTCGGATAAATGCGGCATATCATTGATAAAAAGGTACAATTGACGGCTGTGGTTGTGCGGCTCGCTGTTTCGAAGGACATTTTCTATAACACGGGTGCGGCAGCTAAACGACAAGCAAAAAGTGAATTTGCGAATATTTCACGCAAATCATGCCACTTCAAAACCTCCCATTAAAATGAACATTCTTGCCGATATTTCAACCCGCTACGTTGAGGTGACGCAAGCGACACTCGAAACCACTTAGCTGCGGTGGAAAGGCAGTGCCTCCTCAATAACTTGTATACTTCTATGGATGCGAAGTTTCCGTGTAGCATTAGTAACTGCTATGAAGTATTCCCGACTGTTAAACTAAACATTACCCGAATAGCGCTTGCGCAGTGTGGTTCTTTGAAGCTCCCAAAATACCTGAACTGCTAGCAGCAACTCAGCTGAACCGCGGTCAGATTAAGCGATTGCAAATGTATGCCTGGCTGAGACACCGTACTGCCGGAATATTGCTTCCCGTGCTTTGTTTTCGCTATTTACGTTACAAAACTTCTTCTTCTGCACTTACCTGAACTTACATTTTATCGAAACGTGCAGGTCGCTAACGCATATGCGGCTTGCAGCTCCGGGGAAGCGCAGTCGCCGAGGAGCACGACCTAAATATCGCTTTAGCGCTAATGTTGAGTTATTAGGGCGCCATCGGTCCTAATAAGTTTTTTTACGCTTCAGAAACTGACAAAATAAACCCACATTCATTACGACACGAATGTTCTAGGGGCACTTTTCACTGCTTGATCCATTACCGGCTACCCGTGAGCAGACTTGTCGGTGCCGTTCTAAACCCATGTGCGCACGTAATAAATTTGCACCATGCATAATTTCAGGATATCTACTTTGTTATCCACCGTCGAAACCATGGATCAAGCTATTGATTGCGCCCAGAATTCATGTTCCAGCTTTAGCTGCCGTGGATCGGCGCGATCTTAATGCGCGTTCCCCGTTTACCATCTGCGAGCAAATGTGCTATTCCGGTTTGCAGTTTGAGGACAGCTCTGAAATACCCTCACCGCCATTAACCGCCGCAACGCCTTATTCGGTAGAGCAAAGATCCTTTGTTCGCAATGTAAATTTAAAAATTATACAAATTGTTGCAGTGCCGCCGTGTTCGAGAAATCGTGGCATTACGGTCTCGTTAGATCGACGTGATGGGAAGGCATCTTTGGCAGTAACTGTTTCCTTCTGATTTGAAAATTATGTCTCCTAACGTATCAGAGCATTTAAAACTCAGCAAACATTATTGACGGAGCAGTTGCGTAGCATGAGCTGATCCGATAGAGGCGCATGTATCTGCGAGGGTGCAGTGCGCGCTTCGTTACGACCACGTACGCTCCAGTTCTTCGGGCGGCGTTGATAGTGATATAGACTACACTGGAAGCAGTGGGCGCAGTGCATGCAGCACCACGGACAGAGTCGCGAGTGCAGATAGTGACGAGTGACCGCGTGCCCATTATAACTACGAGCGTCGCTAGTGCGAACAAGTGCACTGGTCTTACAGTAGCAGTATAGGTTTTATCAATAGGGAGGGGAGCTTTGAATCGCATGTTTCGCTGCTGGCTTAGTAAAGCAGACGTTATCGTGAGTGAGCTCACACTGACATGTCTGTTATAAAAGCTAGTGTAAGCCTTAGGCTGTGGACGTACGGGCCGGCATAAGATTTCTTGAGACCGCGAATTCCTGATCATACGCTATCTTCAGTACGCGTGATGCGGTGCACGAATGAAACACCCTGCAGTTACTGAACCTCAATCGCGCCACAATATGAGCAGCAGGCCGGGTAAGAATAGCTGAGCCATCAGCCGTTGCATACCGCTAGAGTCTGAGCTGACTTGAGGCTAAGACAGCTACCAACTGCACAACTGCAATTTGGCTGATCTTTTTGTCAATTTAAATATGACCGCCAGATAATATTTCTGCACACAAAGGAAGACTTTGCACACGTAGTTATAGCGGGTGCTGACATCATAAACCACATGATGTCTACACAGAACTGGTATGATAATTGACAACCTTGGTTACCTCATCCGTGGCTATTATGGTGTTATTCTAAGCGACGCATGAGGTTGCCAATGACCGCTAATTTGTATGCAAACCAAGCGTCGTTCTGAAAAAGTGAACGCTTTGCCTTAGAGCTCGTGAAGGCAACTACAAGTCCTTTTGTTTTTTACGAATTGTTTTGCGTCGCGATAACAATCACACGATTTTAATCTCAATCTCCAGGATTTATTCGACATATTTACGGAAATTTATCTCGCAGTGGTTGCACCCGATCACTTTATAGCTATGTTTCATGACGTCTCTGAACTCTATTAGAGTCGTTGGAGGTAGCGGACATTAACTACCACCAAGAAACGAGAGTGGAAGTTCGCAGTCCAGACTTCAGCATTGTTTGATCACATCCCGTCAGTCGTAACATTCACTTACAACACTAGTAACTATATTTTAGTAGTGGATCCTGAAACGTCCCTCGTTCCCATTATGTCATTGTAGCGCTAAATGTGAAGGGTTGCAGTA
Source organism: Haemaphysalis longicornis (assembly GCF_048455015.1). Classification (NCBI taxonomy): domain Eukaryota; kingdom Metazoa; phylum Arthropoda; class Arachnida; order Ixodida; family Ixodidae; genus Haemaphysalis; species Haemaphysalis longicornis. The sequence goes on from NW_027526386.1 coordinate 447,849, forward strand.
TTTATGGTGTTTTTCGGTTCAAAACACTTCCTCGCTGGAATAAAGCGGAGTGAGTTACGAACAGCTACTCATTTTATATTCTCCGTGTTACATTCTTCTTCAAAGCCACGTTAACCTTTGAAACTTGGTGACGCGTCAGTAAAATGTAACATTGAAGAGGTGCTGAATTAGTATGCCGTATCTCGGTAACACGTAGTAATTATAGCCATTGCTTTGAAAGTTCCCTGAAGGTGGTGTGGAGGTAAGCCTGCAATATCAATGTCTTTGCATGCCGAGTTCCTTTCTTGTAGGATAGCTCAGTTGCATGATTCGTCGGCAAGTGTTTCCGTCAATTAAAAATGAGCTGCGAAGGATGATGGATGCGTTCCCTTGCTGTTGATTGTTGCTCGCGAGTGACGCACCGACATTCTTCATGTTCCTCAGTAACGTGCGGTGGGCGGATGTCAGCTTGTTTTGTCGGTATATATTTTTTATGACGATAGATGCGTGTTCGCCATTTCAAAGCAGCTGGTCTGGTGCTTGTGTCTCTTAAGACACGTGAAGCCACATTTAAAATAGCCCAGGCGCTTATTCAAAAAGGCACAATCATTAGATTAGCCCTCCAAGTGCGTGTTTCTAAAAACGCCAATAAAATATATTTGACAGGAAGCGTTCAGTGGTAAACGCGCTTTTTAAACGCGCCTTCTTAGAAAATGGCCGTTTTCTTTATTATAAGATGCTGACAGTTTTGAAATTCTGCAATGCAAAAGAACGATAATACTCATTAAAGAAAAAAATTATATGTTGTAACTGCTGGTGCTTGGTATATATAGACATTGCTTTTAATGGTCCAGTGCAATTCCATCTTTTGGTGAGCACTTATTGCTGATGGCTATCCACCCGCGTTTGTTTCATTTGAGGTAGCTATGTTATAGAATTGCTCGGCAGGAGTTCCCGCTAATTACAGGAGCTGCGGAAGCTGATTGATGAGTTTCTTGTGTCACTGTAGTTTGGTCTCCGGGTTTCTTCTGGCGTCGTTGTTTACGTCCAGACTGACACGCGGCTGCCTACTGTCAGCTTGTTAGAAACGCATTTTTTATGAGGGCCGTTGTTCGTTGGTCGACATTTCACGGTGGCGGCACGTGGTGAGCGGTTTCTGTGGGAAGATGACGCATTGAGAAAAATTGAGATACGCAACGGGAGAAAGACGAGCTGCTAGGGAATTCGCTGACTCAGGACGTGTTTATGTAAACATGTACTAATAGTGTAGTATGAAGAAAGCATTGGCGGTGCGCGTTTACGAAGTGATATGTGTTGTAAGATCTACAACGGTGAAGGAGCTAAAGGACACGTTACAAGGCACGCTCCTTCAAGTTTGACCGTTGTCCACTTCTATGCTTGTTTAGGAGCCAAATATTGTGAAACGAATGGCCTGCAGAACGGACGATTACAATGTTTTTTTTTCTCACAATACCAACGAACGCAGTACTGAACGTTATCTCTCTCGCTTTTTGTTTTTGGTTCTTCACGGCTTTCAGAAAGACAAATGTCTTCCGGCAGCTTTATGAATGGCCGAATCTTCGTCTGGCGATCAGTCTCTGTATCGCATTCTGTATCAAGATTCAGCCAGACTCTCCCGGGGCAGACCACTAACAATTCGGTTACTAACAGGCTGGAAATTTTCAGGAAAGTTTTCTCTGATATTCAGAGGAGTTTAGCAAAGTAGAGGTAAAAAGATACTGTGTGATACACAAGTTGAGAAAAATCGGTCGTGGACGGACAAGAAGAATTTGGCAAAAAAGATCTGCTGGCTATCTCCGGAAAAAGGGAGAGTGGAAATTAAAGTTCCAATTGACGCGTGTTTATTGGAGTATGTAATATTAGGGGGACAAAATGCCAGAACAGCCAACGAGAATGTCACATTGCACAAGAAATTAAATGATGTCAGTAGTAAGGAGAGTGTCTAACAAGAAGAAAAAAAGCACAGAGATTGAGAAAAAGAAAGGAAAGAAGGGAAGGAAAAAGTACAAAAGGCACTTCAGACAGCATTGCGTTTACGGAGATCTGATACTATAAAATGGCAAAATCGTAACATTACAATGAGATTACGTTAAAAACATACGCGGGAGGGCGTGGAACACGAAAGTAATGGGGCAGGGGATTTAATGTGAGTGAGAGAGTGCCACAGAGCGAGGATGGAGTTAGAAATTGTTTGTAGAGAATACTCTTAAACAGAGAATACTAATGGAAAAGATAGAAGGGAATACTGGGGGATGATCAAAGTATTAGAGAGGAATATGGGGAAAGCGATTAAAGTGTAGAAGTGGGTAGTATGGGGAGCGTGGTTAACTTTGAGAAGGAAAAGTGTGGTAATAAAAGCCAGTGTAAGCCTTAGTGTACGGACTTACGGGCGGCATAAGATTTCTTGAGACCGCGTAATCCTCAGCATTCCCTATATTGAGTACGCGTGACATGGTGCACGAATGAAACCGCTTGCAGTTTCTGAACCTCAATCGCACCGCATTGTTTGCAGGAGGCCGCTTAATAATAGCTCAGCCATCACCCGTTGTATACCGCTAGAGTCTGAGCTGAGTTGAGGCTAAGTCAGCTTCATACTGCTGAACTGCTATTTGGCTGAGCTTGTGTCAATTTAAATATGAGCCCAATGTAATATATTTCAACACAAAGGAAGAGTTTTCCCAAGTAGTTATAGCGGGTGTTGACATCATGAACCACATCATGGCTACACAGAACTGGTATGACTAGTTGAAAGCCTTGGTTACATCATCCGTGGATATTATGGTGCTATTCTAAGCGACGCATGAGGTTGCCAATGAGAGCTAGTTTGTATACAAATCAAAGGTCGTTCTGAACAAGTGAACGATTTGCCTTAGAGCCCGTGAAGGCAACTACAAGTATTTTTTTTTTCTTACGAAGTCTTTTTTGTCCTGATAACAATGATAGGATTTTAATCTCAATCCGCAGGATTGATTCGACTTATTTACGGAAATGTATCTCGCAGTGGTGACAACCCATCACTTTACAGCTATGTTTCATGACGTCAGTGAACTGTATTAGAGTAGTTGGAGGTAGCGGACATTAACTACCATCAAGAAACGAGAGTGGAAGTTCGCAGTCCAGACTTCAGCATTGTTTGTTCACATCACGTCAGTCGTAACATTCACTTACAACACTAGTAACTATATTTTAGTAGTGGATCCTGAAACGTCCCTCGTTCCCATTATATCATTGTAGCGCTAAATGTAAAGGGTTGCAGTATTTATGGTGTTTTTCGGTTCAAAACACTTCCTCGCTGGAATAAAGCGGAGTGAGTTACGAACAGCTACTCATTTTATATTCTCCGTGTTACATTCTTCTTCAAAGCCACGTTAACCTTTGAAACTTGGTGACGCGTCAGTAAAATGTAACATTGAAGAGGTGCTGAATTAGTATGCTGTATCTCGGTAACACGTAGTAATTATAGCCATTGCTTTGAAAGTTCCCTGAAGGTGGTGTGGAGGTAAGCCTGCAATATCAACGTCTTTGCATGCCGAGTTCCTTTCTTGTAGGATAGCTCAGTTGCATGATTCGTCGGCAAGTGTTTCCGTCAATTAAAAATGAGCTGCGAAGGATGATGGATGCGTTCCCTTGCTGTTGATGGTTGTTCGCGAGTGACGGATCGGCATTCTTCATATTCCTCAGTGACGTGCGGTGGGTGGATGTCAGCTTGTTTGCTCGGTATATATTTTTCATGAAGATAGATGCGTGTTCGCCATTTCAAAGCAGCTGGTCTGGTGCTTGTGTCTCTTAAGACACGTGAAGCCACATTTAAAATAGCCCAGGCGCTTATTCAAAAAGGCACATTCATTGGATTAGCCCTCCAAGTGCGTGTTTCTAAAAACGCCAATAAAATATATTTGAAAGGAAGCGTTCAGTGGTAAACGCGCTTTTTAAACGCGCCTTCTTAGAAAATGGTCGTTTTCTTTATTATAAGATGCTGACAGTTTTGAATTTCTGCAATGCAAAAGAACGATAATACTCATTAAAGAAAAAAATTATATGTTGTAACTGCTGGTTCTTGGTATATATAGGACATTGCTTTTAATGGTCCAGTGCAATTCCATCTTTTGGTGAGCACTTATTGCTGATGGCTATCCACCCGCGTTTGTTTCATTTGAGGTAGCTATGTTATATGATTGCTCGGCAGGTGTTCGCGCTAATTAAAGGAGCTGCGGAAAGTGATTGATGAGTTTCTTTTGTCACTGCAGTTTGGTCTCCGGGTTTCTTCTGGCGTCGTTGTTTACGTCCAGACTGACACGCGGCTGCCTACTCTCAGCTTGTTAGAAACGCTATTTTTATGATGGCCGCTGTTGGTCGCCATTTCACGGTGGCGACACGTGGTCAGCGGTTTCTGTGGGAAGATGACGCATTGAGAAAAATTGAGATACGCAACGGGAGAAAGACTAGCTGCTAGGGAATTCGCTGACTCAGGACGTGTTTATGTAAACATATACTAATAGTGTAGTACGCAGAAAGCATTGGCGTTGCGCGTCTACGAAGTGATATGCGTTGTAAGATCTTCCATGGTGAAGGAGCTAAAGGACGCGTTACAAGGCACGCTCCTTCAAGTTTGACCGCTGTCCACTTCTATGCTTGTATAGGAGGCAAATATTGTCAAACGAATGGCCTACACAACGGACGACTACAATGTTTTTCTTTCTTAAAATACCAACGAACGTAGTACTGAAGGTTATCTCTCGCGCTTTTTGTTTTCGGTTCTTTAGGGTTTTTCAGAAAGACAAATGTCTTTCTACAGCTTTATAAATGGCAGAATCTTCGTCTGGCTATCAGTCTCTGTATCGCATTCTGTATCAAGATTTAGCTAGAATATCCCGGGACAGACCACCAACAATTCGGTTACTAACAGGCTGGAAATTTTCCGCAAAGTTTTCGCTGATGTTCAGAGGAGTTTAGCAAAGTCGAGGCAAAAAGAAACTGTGATACACAAGTTGAGAAAAATTGGTCATGGACGAACAAGAAGAATTTGGCAGAAAAGATCTGCTGGCTATCTCCGGAAAAAGGGAGAGTCGAAATCGAAGTTTCATTTGAGGCGTTGTTAAATTGAAGTATGTGATATCAGGGGGACAGAATGCCATAAGGGCCAACGAGAATGACACATCGCACGAGAAATAAAATGATGGCAGTATTAGGGAGAGTGTCGAACAAAAGAAAAACAAGGAGAGAGATTGAGAAAAAAAGGAGCGAAGGGAAGAAAAAAGTAGGAAAGGCACCGCGGAAAACTTTACGTTCCTGGAGATCTGATAGTAAAGAATGGGAAATCGAAAAATTACAGTTAAAAACGTAAAAAGCATACGCGGCAAGGAGAGGAACACGAATGTAATGGGGAGGGGATTTGATGTGAGAGGAAGAGTGCCAGAGAGCGAGGAAGGAGTTGCAAATGGTTTGTAGAGAATACTCTGCAACAGCGAATACTAACGGAAATGACATAAGGGAATAGTAGGGGAGGATGAAAGGATTAGAGAGGAATATTGGGAAAGCGATTAAAGTGTATGGGGAGCGTGGTTAACGTTGAGCAGGAAAAATGCATTGTTGGTCAGGGGAAGAAGAGCAGCGAGAGGGATAGCATGGGGCTCAGTAAAAAGAAGATTATAGCAAAACGAAACGTGTGATGGTTAGGTTAAGGAATACTGGGTGCTACGTACCCTCTGCGGCATAAATTTCATCATTTCGTGACGTTATTTGGAACGAAGCCATCAGAACTGCAACCAGTTTCTTTATACTGTATACGAATATGTCGCCTGTTCTGCGTGCATAGATATTCCGAGGATGTGGTTTACGAAAGTGTTTCAAATTAGGATCTGTATTGTATCGTGATTGTTTTAACTCCTGGTGCTTTGATGAAAGAGATCAAGGTTATCTTTGCGGTGAGCTTGTGCTATCGATGTCGCAAACAAAGAACAAAAGTGTAGACGTCATTTAAAATCATACGTAGAAGCACTTACGATGGAAACACTTAGTGTTCGAGTGTACGAAAAGGCAGTGCTATGGTTGCCGGTGTACAGTTCAGAAAATGGCCACCGCTGTATGCATTAAATCAAAATTCAATGAGGTTCACATAGGAATTCAACCTGGACTGATGAATGCGAGCTTTGTGCTTTGCAAATCCGCCACCCAGCACATCGCCACCGGTTCAACAAGCGCCTACTGCGTGCTTTGGTGATGGAACATCTCCTCAAAGGCACATATGGGGGCGATTCAGTAGAACGAGGGCAGGGAAACCACAATGGACGCGCATTGGTTGGTAGTGGGGCGTTAAGTGTCACAACTTTTGCCGGTTGAAATAATTTTATCCAAAAGACGGGGTGCGAAAGCGGAGCCAGGGATGGAAACCGGTGAGTAATAAGAAATTCAGCAGAGTAATTCCCGGGAAATTCATACTGTTTGCACCTTCATACACGTTATCATACCTAAGAGAAAAAGAAACTGTTGCAACCTCTGCTCTTAGCTTGCTTGTGATGCGAATGTATGCTTCGAGTAGCCATCTCTAACCCATTTTTTATCGAAGGCGAGAAGGCATTCAATAGGTCCGTCTTTTATACCTGTGCTACACATGCGTTTGAAAGGCTTTTGAGTCGGATTACATTTGACTTAAAGCGCACCATTCAGCTACTGCACGATATTTTTCAAAGACGTTTTGTCGGAACGCCCTTTATTCATACGAGCACCACCAACGACATTCGAGCTCCTCAAACGCCTTTGAAACTCGAACGGTGGGACTCTCTGGCACGTTTTCTGTATGCCATAAATACAAAAACGTTTCTTTGCGGGCAGAACATGGTGTTTAAAGTGCATGGTCTTTACTATTTTTCGCTTGTTTTTGTTCCCTATTACTCGCTGATTGCTTACAAGTTAATTTGGCGATCTGAACGCCGGTGCTGCGAAAAATGAAAAATAATCTGACTATTTTGTGAAAATTGTTTTTACGCTTTGAAATGAGTAGTAATTCGGTGTCTATTATTCGTTTTGTGCCAATTTTAACTCCGAAATTACATTTTTCTTATGAACAAAACAGGGCAGCATTGGCGACAACAAATTGTAGCGGGTGAACGCGGAAAATTTCAGCTGGTGTTGAACATTGCTGTGTAGATCGACGGAAATCCTTCCAGTTAGAATGACACTTGAAAGGTCTAAGGCCATTTGACTGAAGTGTCATTTCAGACACTCGCGTACAACAGGTAGCAGAGCCGTAGAATGGTTCTGGAGCTGGGCATCTGTGCTCACTTTTCATTGAAGTGGCCATTGTTTTGATGCTTAATCAGCGGAAATTATTTAATATTTATTTGGTAGTGAGTGCTTAAACTTGGTTCGGTGCGTCCCAGTCTGAAATTTTCCGGCGTCAGTATACAACGAACCAGGCCACCCCGAGATTCAGCTTCACACAGTGCTTTTTAAGGAAGCAATCTCTTCAGGAAACATGAGTAATTCGGCGAAACAGTGCACCTTAGATAAAATTTCACTCATAACTATGTCTGCACAATTGCACTCTGTAACAACAAATTCAAGCTCAAATGTATTCGAAACAAATCTTTTGCACTCCAATGCTATCCTTGATATTTTATTCGTCGGAATTGTATTGTTGGTTATTTAGATTGCTAAATTCAAGCGATTTTAGAGCGTCATATTATTAGCAATGTACCTTGTCGAAGGGCTACCATTGTGACCTGCTGTCAGGTGTGTATATTTAAACTTGAAAATGACCAGATTTGCTGCTTTTTGTTGACGACATTAATGCATTCGGTTACAGCAAGTGGAGCTCTTGGAGATTTTTTACTCCTATTGCAGATTTTTATATGTTCTGCAGAAAAAAATGTCCAGCGTGCGGTCCCCAATAGGAGGACCTTCTGAGAAAGCCTTCGTGGTTTCAAACTTGCAACACCGTCAACAGAACCTGAAAGAACACCGGAGTGAATAGGGGGAAAACAACTAGTCATGCAGAATCGTGGAGATGAAATAAAAATCATGCACATACGATATTATGAAAATTTAAACCGTTGATAACTGAGTAATGAACGTTAAATTGTATGTATTCTTCTTGAGCTTCAAGCCATCTTTGCGCAATAATTACAAAAAACTTCTCAACCAGGTTGTGTAGAAATGTAATTATCTCCTGCACATATCTTGACGAAACGGCAACTTTGATCGATAATAATAAAAATAGCTTTTCCAGCAGATCATGGCTGGTTGTTGTTTGTTCTCCCGTCGGGAGCCTAAACATACCCCGCAATGCAGCGAAAAAGATATTCGGCTTCAATTTTATACTGCTCTTCTTTGGTATCAGTGACCCCAGATACCTCCCACTCTTACGTGATAATAAAGACTTTTCAAAAATGCTTTCTAAGACGCCGGAAGTAATAGATTAGAAACCGCCCTCTCACAAATGTATTTCATGCACAATCTCCGTGCTATTTGAAACACAATAACTGCAGCGTAGAAAGCTTGCCCCGAAAAACTTGGCTTACCCGTTTCTCTTATCTACATGATAAGCGAAACAAAACATCTGACGCCGCAGCGCTCGAAGTACAAAGCAATCTTACTCGTAGAACAGCGAATACGTGGAACGGTGCCGCCACCGTTGAATGAATCGCGAAACTTACAACGGAAGACGTTTAAATTTTGGGACGAATATTTCAGCACAACGCCTTCACGCGTTTTTAACAGCCTAATTAGGAGTAGTTTGTAGTGTCATGTTTGAATGCCAAAGAATTAAGAGAAATCTAGATAAAATGTTATGGGTGCCAAGCTGATGGATGACGCGCCGAATTCATACGATAAGAAATAGTCTGGTGTCGGTACACTACTCGAAAAAATATTTGTGTGACATTTGTACTCTACTGTGTGGATACCAGTTTTATTATGTGCCGATGCTTGCGCTTTCTGCGTTAAAAAAACAGAGCAATGCTAATTTCGCCAAAGCCAGTATTTTCAACGGTGCGCAGCATGTGGCATGTGCAACGTCTTGCTGACTGAAGCTGCGGAGCGGTTATTGTCTACGCTTCTGTCGATCACGTTCACCCATATGCAAGTAGTGATACTACACACAAGCATTCGGTTCGGAACCAACTTTAAAATGCAGAGCATTTCAGTAACTCACGATGTCACCCGCGTTGACGTCCGTAGTCGTAGTCCGCACCCCTCCCCCTACACTATGTAAAAAAAATACTATCCGGCACCTGGTTTCTATCCCTCCACCGTGCGGGCGGAACCAATGTACATCGTGCTCTACCCACTGCGCCACAAAGCCGACACAGAATGGGAGGCTACGAACGCGCCTTACATCGCACCCCTCCCCCTACACTATATAAAAAAAATACTATCCGGCGCCTGGTTTCGATCCCTCGACCCTACGAACGGAACACAATATACATGGTGCTCTACCCACTGCGCCACAAAACCGACACAGAATGGGAGGCTACGAACGCGCCTTATATCCTTGACTACGTCAAGAAGCTGCTGATACAACGCATTCACTACCACCAACTCCCCAAACACTAAACGTTAACGCAATACACCCACCCCCTATGCGACGCATTTACTGGAGTCCCCCTCGCGGAGAGATGGGCCCAATTTTTACGCGGCCTTTTCTTCAACAAAGCACCGGTACTGATCGCGGGCCCCTGAAGAAAATTTCTCTTTAGTTGTCGTGAGCAGCAATCGACGTTCGACTTTAAGAAAGCACGACGTATTTCATCGATGTAACGTGTAAACGTAGTATTCGGTTGCTGGTGTACCCATACACACCACCGCTCCATTGCTTGCTCCCATTTATTGTGACTCAAACATCAACTGCAAAAGCCGCTCTTTGTGCGATCAAATCGCTGCGAGGAAAACGAAGAAGCAAAATGCGTCGTTTTACCAGTGATTTCTAAGCAATTAAGGCATATTTCGCACCAAAGCAGCACGAAAGTGCATATTGAAACGTCATAGTTTTGTTCAAAAACAAATTTCTGTTACTATTGAGTTCCCCCGCAAAGCTATGTTACTAATTGTTGCTCTTCAACATCAACATCAACATTTTTTTCCAGTTTGAACTTACAAACTGGGGGTGAAGACAAAAAAGCAGTGACTGTGTACGGCTTGACGGTGCCACTCCACCCTTACAAGTCAGCAGTGGGTACAAGGTAAAAGCACTAAGACGATGCGTGCAGAGACGTGCGCGCTAGCGCAGCACAGGTGAACATGACCGTACAACGCATTATGGGTATGTAGATTCCTGAACAATAATCTTGCGGATGGCAGATATGGACAAAGTAATTACTTGATCATGGAGTGTAGTATTCAAAAACTTCTGAACAATATATTTTAACATAGAAAAGCCGTAATTAGTTCGGCACTTCGGTAGCACAAAATTGTAAGGTTTTCTAACATCATATAACGACTGGCGGCAGGTAGGCGATACAACTGAAGAAAGAAAATGGTCATTCGTAGCGGTTAATTTTTTATACATACAAGCAAACCTGTAGTCAAATAGTCTGTTGACCGGTACAATATTGTATTGCAAATACACATGCCTAGTTTGAGAATCATAGGACTCTTTGACAATTGCGCGCAGCATTTCCTTCTGTAAGGTTAGTAACTTAGAAACATTAGTCACAGTGGTGTTGCCCCAGATGAGAAAACAATAGCCTAAATGGTAGAAAAATAAAGCGTGATACAATGCAACTTTAGTTTTTGTAGGTAGAATGTGCCGGTGACGTGAAGTAATTCCGAAAATCCTAGCAAGCGTTGAAGAAATGTTGCTAACATGGGCATCCCATGACATAGTATTACTGAACGTGACACCCAGTGATTTGAAGGCCTCTACGTAGCCGATAACACTGCCGCTTAGGTATAGAGAGGGAAGGTTATATGCACGTTTTTTTGGCAGAAAAACTATTAAACAATAATGAATTTCGACATCCTAAATCATTTGTTAGAACGACAGTATGCTTTGATTTGATTCTGCCTCTACATGGTAAAATCATGCGATTGAGTTTTCTGTGTCGTACCAGGACTCCTTCGAAGTCCACTCTCCAATGGGGCCAAAAATGATTTTGCCCAAATGAGAACCTCAGGCTAGCTCATACCGCAGTTCGACGCGAAGGCATACTCCCGCATCGCAGCATACGGGGCAGCGGTATTAAAAGAGCTTAATCACCGCAGTCACCTTGTAGCGGGGCAGACTGCCTTTTTTTACACAGAGGCAAACCGCTTCCCCTGGCGCACTGGCAGGAGTCGTTTCAATAACAGTTGCTTTGGCTACTCAGAGATAGCAAACACATTCGACGTATTGTAAGCATCAATATAGACTGCTCTGGTACAAAATTAAGCAGTCTTTAATAACTTTTGCCCGATCGGTCATACCGCCTCTTATTACTAAGTAGCCTCTGTCAGTCGTACTATAAACTGTGACTGTTGCTAGTTCGTGATCTGAAGCGGTTCCTTGGACCCAGTAAAATAAAAAAAGAGCTCCACAGCAGAACTACTGCCAAAATGTAGCTAAATCCAGATGATTGCTCCAAAAGGGGACTATCAGGTATGCATACACACGTTTCTAGCTCTAATCTACGGGAATGATTATTGTCATGGTGTTGGTTTCCATATCCACAGCGGGGATTCATGCAAATTTCGAATACAAAAGCTTTTGTGGGTTAGTAGGATAGACATTAGCTTCGTAATCCGAGGAACACAGGTTTGGTCACGACCAGGGGAAGTGGTTTTTGTTTTCGAAGGCTCTGGGTGTGACGCCGTGACCACAGACGAGCTACGAAGACAAGCCGGACCACTATTCTGATCTGCACTTAAAACGACAGGACAAGAGGTAGCTCACGGCCAGCCTATTTTGTCCAAAGGATAATCTAGTTCTACACGGAAAGCATAATGATAAAACAGCTGGTACAGCAAAGCTGTGAATTAGCGCCTGTGTGGTTATTTTAGTGGAAGATATTAGTAGCATATAGCAAGAGGGCATTTTGTTGTCGGCTTGTCTGTAGGTGTTATGTCTGTTGCCAGTATTTTAAAATGGGTCCCACTTGGCCCATCAGAATAGAAAAACAAAGTGGTATTGGAAGTTCAAAAATTTTGGGTATAGAACCTACGTTCTCTGCTTCTCTTCAGGAAACATGACCTTCTGCACACGAGGTTGTTCTAATAACCTGTTAAAGAAGCGCATTTCTTTCTGTTTTGTGCCAGTTTTAGAGGAAAACTGGCTGAATAAACATTCACTGTGTCTAGTATATCTCACTAGAAATAGAAACAGCAATATAAAAGAAATGTGGCTTCTCCCTCTTTCATAGCAACCGGTAAAACACGAAAGTGAAATGTGCCTTGACAGGAGCACTTCAATGTTCGTTGTGCATTGGCATGTCTCTATATTTCGTCGGTAGTTCACCATTAGGCGCATCAACGTTAGACACTGGATTGCACGCGTCAGAGCATTGCGTAAATCCGACTGAAAGCAGAGGTGCCGGCAAACCGTCCGTGCGTACGGAACCTAACGGTCTGTCGGCGAATCGTTTGTTGAACACACGGTCCGCTGCAGCAAAAGAGCAGCTACCCATGTCTCGAGCGTAACATCCGCTTGTCGGCTTCTCCGCAGCTTACGCTGCGCGTCCCCCGTACACGTAGAAGCTGGCATCGAGGCCCCAACTGTCGGCGGTCATTAGTGCCATTTTGCACTACTTGCTTCGCTCTTCTAGATGGCAACAAAATTTGAAAGGAACGCTATTAGGCCAGTTTATGGTCCTATTCACTCGTCTGTTCATAGCGCAGGCGTAAGCACGCTTCGTACTTCCTGTTACGGTGAAAGTGTTTTTGGCTCAAATGCCGGCACCGCAGCGTCAATGGAAGTTTTTCTGGCGATGTCATTTCCGTGATGGATATGGCGTCAGTTATATCTTGGTAGACCCCGGAATAAAACACTTTCGTGTTAAAACACACTTTTGCTTTTTCAAACCCATGATGACCCACTGGCGGCGTAGCCACAGGCACAGCAAAATATTTGTAATGTCTTACTAGGGCGTCTGAACGGTCATGTGCACAAAACAATATCCACATATGTCGACTTGGCATAATTCGGCGTCCTTTTTTTTGTTATTTTAAACCGCTAACTTTACGGTGTGCTGAATGGGATTTTGTCCCCCCCACCTGAGAATGATAACCCCACAGCAGTATATCCACCAATGTTATTGTTAATCATATCACGACGCTGTGATAGCCTAAATTTGTTTTCCTTATTGGCTCTGCACTCCGAAGTTTTGGCAGCATTAAAAAAAAAAGAAACCCAGAAGCTACAGAAGGATTAGTGGTTGGAAAGGTGCTCGCTCTTTTCGTGCCATGACTAGCAATGCTCGCTGCTTTGTGGGGTGATTAACTTGTTACACATGCTGGGAGAAGTTGCCGGTACAAGGCTCTTTAAGATTAGAAGCGTGCGATACGTCATGAACACTTACGTTGCAACACACGAGAACGTGCTCCGTGGCCTGATTCACGGGATGTACCTCGGTACATAAACAGAGCAACTGCTGAACCACCTAAGAGTCAGAACGAGTACGGCACGCACGAATGCTGGATAAATCCAAAGCAGCAGTTGTCACATTCAACGTTCCTTCAAATCCACGCTATGCACTGCACTACGGCGGTGAGGTAGCCTGCTATCCATACAGGCCTACTTGCCAATTGTGTCAAGTGTGTATTTAGGAAAGACACCGTTCTGATGTCTGTCCCACTGTAGACGCCAAAGCATGCAGGCAGTGCGGTATATTAGATGCAGTGAACAACCCTACGTGCATACCTGGAAGTGGAAGTTGCCGAGAAGCCCACATAACAGGCGCCCGGGACAGCCCCAACCGACTAAAACTTTTTGACAAGGGCAAACGCAGCGGCATGTGAGCAAGCCTATGCAGAACAGGGGCCGCAGCCATAGTGTCTCCAAACAACAACGGGAGCAGTGCTTGAGTACCGATAGCGAAAGCTCAACTGGCAGTTAGAGGTGCCGCTCGAGGTCGAGCAGGTCGAGGTCCCGACATTATTTCCAGCAGGAGGTCAGCAACAGACGGAACGTAGGGAGCAGCCCCACAACAACCAGGGGAACAAAAAACAAGTCCACATTGGATGTTGACAGCAGCTGCTGCAAGGTAAGCTGGCAAGTAGATATAACCTCTAACATTGGTCCGCGCAGGCGAAAACCAAAACGTACAAACAGAAAACGAAACACTACGCCGTAAACTTGAGCTTCTGAGATTTCAACAGGGGCAACAGAAACGCGGCATAATAGAAGTATGCGCATTATATGGCGAGTTTAAAAAAGCGAAAGATGGAACAGCCACGCCTGCAGCAATAGCTGCAACACAAGCCGGTACCAACCATATCGCAATGCCAACCCTTCAGGAAAGGTTAGAGCAAATGACGCGGAACTTCAGTCATCCGTTTACTGCCCAAATCAACTAAGTTAAGAGCTCGACCAGAAGCACCAGTCAACTACAGACAAGGTTTAGTAACTACGGCTAACGGCGGGAAAAATTCAGGCCTTAGCATTAATTTACTGGACTAAAATGGGGGGCTCTTGTCAGGCAGACCAACAACAATTAGACTTATGGCACTTGCAGTGCCCACGCTGCCGCACGAAGCAAGGCATATTTCAACAGTACATAAACACACACCTGACGCCACCTACTGTAATCACGCTCCAGGAGACCGGAGGGAGACCCTCCCTACAAGGGTACCAGGGCTTTGAGGGGTCGCAAAGTGGTCACCTTGGTAGAAAAGACGTCGCAACCATCAAACGTGACGCTATACCTAACACAAAGTTAAACACGGGATAGTTGAAATTCTCGCAAGAATACCGAAAGGCGCTGGCAAAACCAGCGTATTTGTTTTTAACCCTACAATACTCCCGACAAAATCCCCTTAGTTCGCCGAGCTCTTCCACGGCGTACGCAATCTAGCGAAGAACAGCCCGTTAAATGATATCCCACAAAATTTGGTTTTCATCTACCCCCCTTCCTGCCGAAAGCCTCCTGATTTTGCATAATCAACGTATAACGTAGCCCCCTTACGCCTCACACACACTCAACAAACTGTTCCACCTTACTATTTAAACTTCACAACCTCATCCTCTACTCATATTAGGCGTTTCAATGTCCCACAAACGGCCTGCGGTTATACACACTACTTGCAAGGGTCGTCTCCTATGGAAGCTAACCCAGGCTCAGCCTTTTACGATCGAGTCCGATTCCTCTACTCCTACAAGAATAGGCCATAGCGTGCAAAAACGTACCTTCTCCGATCCTTCCGGCTCGCGCAGAATTAGAGAAGTTAAATTTGTCTGCACACCACATACGCTAGGAAGTCACCATTTCATCCAGACCTGCCACTGCAATCTGAAATTGCCCGCCGTCACCACCAACGATTTCCTATAGACTTTGATTCCTTCAGGAAAACCTGTGGAGTGCACATGTCCGAGCCAACCGAGGTTACTTCTGAAACGAATGCGTCTTAGGTAAATGAAATTATCGATTAAAAACGCATTCACCACTGTCCCAAGAACCCTGAAATGCCTGCTCAAGCAGTTCACTCCAACCTGCATTATCTTTGGGAGGACTATGGCAGCATACAGCGTAGATGGCGCAAGCAGAAACAAAATAAACGCCTTAAAGTAAGGTTAGATACACAAGCATCAGCGATAGAGTCTTATACTTCTGAGCTCCCCCTAGCACAGTAGAGCCAAGTATGTGAGGCCCTCCCTGAACACATACTGGTTTCCAGTCACTCGCACACTCCAATTAATAATCGAATTGACAAAATCATTCAACCATTCCTCGGTGATGATGCAGAAATCCTGGAACAGTTTCGAAAAATTTACACAGTCCAAGGGAACACCATCGAGCCCCCAGCATACGCAGGCAATAGTAATCCGGATTCGGACGTCCATCCTGTTTGTGTGACTGGCCGAGATTCTGTCACCACTAAACTACTTCGAAACTTGGGGCGACAACTTCATCTCCATCCTTACAGAGGTTTACAATCGCTTTTGGACTACGGCACTCTGCTCTCTTCATGGAAACACCCTAAAATAATCTTGATACAGAAACCTAGATAACCATTTAAACTGGGATATCTTGCACCCCATATCTCTCACTTCCAGCATTGGGCAAGCTATCGAAAACTAAATTCATACCCGCCCCGTTCATCATCTCAACCACGCCAAAGCACCTCTCCGCTCAATTCTAGGCTTCAGGCGGGCTCTATCGAACCACGATCTCGTCCTCCAACTCCACCATTAGGTTATCATCCGTCTATCTTAGGTAGATAAGGCTGCTATTCCAGCCCTAGACCACATCAAAGTTTCGATTGAGTCTCACACGAAGCTATTGTCCAAAATCTGGCAATGACTCACCCCAGGCAAGAAGTTTACTATTACATAAAAGAGTTTCTCACTGATGCACTGCTGCAATCCACGTCGATAACCTTGTATCCGACACTATTCACATGCCCTCGGTCGGTGCCCTTCAAGGTTGCAGTCCTCTCTCGCCTCCTTTGTTTTGTTTTTTTCTAATCTTCCTAAACGCTCAGCTTAAATCACAGACCTTAAACAGTTTGTATGCCGATGACATCAGTCTGTGGTACGCCGGAGGTAGTGACACAAAAACTGAGGAGGCGCTTCAGGCAGGCACAGACGTCCTATTCGCGGAAGCGGCACTCGCCGGTCTTGAGTGCTCCTCTAGTAAGTTGAAGCTGATGATCCTCCATGCCGCCCGCCGGCCATGCAGTATACCGGACATAGCGATACAAATTCAGAATATTCCGTCCCAAAAGTCTCTGCACTTAAAGTACTGGGCTTGATCATACAACAAAACAGAGCCGAAACCCGATTCATCTCTCAACACACTTCTCATGTCAATCAATTTATGGGCTCATCCGTCGCATAACACGCGTCACAAGGGAATCACCAAATTCAAATTGTTTCCAACCAGTTTATGCCTTCCTTATAAATCGCATCACATACTCCCTCCTTCATTCAACTAATACAGAAATGCATATGGTAAATTTTCTCTTCCGAAAAATCTACTAAGCGGCGCTTCTAATCTCTCAAAGAACTTTCACTTCCAAACTGGAACGCCCTGACATGTAAACCACAGCTCAAGAGCTCATGAAAGCCCACTCTATGATTCAAATTTACCCCATTTCTACCACACCTGAAGGCATACCCATCTTAGACTCGCTCGGGCTTTATACACCGAACTTTACTGACGAGAGTACGCATTCTTCCTGACTTACATATCCTCCTAATCGATCGGCCAATTTCCCATAATATGAACCCGGAGCACAATGTTAAATCGCGTGAACATTCTACATGTGTGGTGGCCCATAAATATTCCTTGGAGTCGGACACTGCATATGTGGACGCCGCGAGTTATCGCCACCACAACGCTTATACAGACAACGCACTATTACATCCTAAAGCACCCTCTTACAAATTGCTAACTATCCTAACGCGCTCCCCTTACACAGCGGAATATGCGGACATTGCACTTGCGCACACGCACCGGTCTACAACAACCATTTTTGTCTTTTATTCGAAAACGGATATTCCAAATTTTGCCCGGGGTAAGAGTTCCCCAGAGGCTCAGAGAATAATTCTGATAAAGCATCCCAACTCCAACGCAGAGCTGATTTGGACTCCTGCACATGCGGGGCTTGAAGGAAATGAAGCGACTAGCCTTGCATCTCGAGAATTACCCGTCCGAGTTAAGTCAAGTCACACCTCTTCTCATGGAGCCAAATCAGCCCGTGACCGCCTGCCATGACCGACTGCCTGCGGTGGTGGCAGGAAGTTACCTGCCACTACCGCCTCTCTCACCAGCACTATTGTCCACCCCACTGGTCATTGTCTATCACAGAGGAATGACACTGGCACCTTCTCCAAACCAACACCCTCCTTGTCGCGCCAGACTACGTGCAAGTTATCCCTCAATATTTCCTTTCCCCAATGCCCCGACTGCGGAGCCACCGAAAAAGTCTGTCATATCATTTGGCAATGCCCTGCAATCATACCCGCTCTTTTCTTCTAAGGAGCACTGGGAGGGGACGTTGGGCAGCTAATACCCTGCAGTCCAGGGAGGACTTTCTGAACTAGCGGCTCAGGTGACCGGCAATTTCTTAGATCTGGTCACCACTCGTTGTTAGCCTAACTGGTGCTCATATAAAGTGTGTTATCGCTCTCTATCTATCTCTAATAGGCCCAGCAATGCCTACAAGAATTGGCAATAACGTCCGCAGTGACACGTGCCCTTACCTTGCATGTATCAAAAGTTTAAAAGACAGCTTCCGGGAGAACATCCAAGAAACAGTATGCAGTGAGCACTGTACACTACGCACCCGAACTCACGCTGGGGTTGTTTGAAAAAAAATTGGACGTGCCAAAATCACTCATTGAAATGCGCTCCGAACAGAAATGGAACATAAGCTTGGAAAAATAACCTCACTGACTCAGTGGTCAAACATCCTCGAGACGTCCGCGAGAAATGCACGAGGTTCAGACAACCCACAGTAGGCGCAGCCGTGGTAGACGGGTACGTTTTGCGTCTCTGGCAAGCCAAAAGGGGCTTAGGTAAGTGGTGGAGAAGCCAAAAGCACAACAGGAGGTGGAAGCTCAAGATTGCAGAGGTCACAGCTAAAGCTGAAGCTTACGCCAGTGAACTAGCCAGACTCAACTGGAAACAATTGAGCGACTCTCTAACTGGAACTCGGGACACATCACAAACGTAGAACATACTAAGAGCACTGATAGATGCGATCAAATCTAATTGGGAAACCCCCAAAGCGCTGGCGCGCCTCTCACACACGTTCGAAGGCACTGAGTCTGATTTACTTGACAAAGCAAAGGAGAAATGCTTGGGGAATCCCCGCCCGCCTTTCTACACCAACCAATCCAGAGGAACAGAGAACTACAAACTCGACCAAGACATTCCAAAAGAGGAGTTCAATGCAGCCATACGGAGTATAACCAAAAACGCAGCTGCAGGGGCAGATCGCATACAAACACCATCACACGCTACTTAGGCGATGATTCAATCGAAGAGCTAACTGCCTTCATAAATGCACACTGGGAGGCGGAAGCTGGTCTGACAGACTAGAAACACGCCGAGGATATACTCATCCCAAGTGTGAAAACAAGCTGCAGGTTGAGAGCCTTAGACCGATTTCGCTCACGTCTCGCTTAGGCAAACTGTACGAGCGAATACTAACGAAACAGATTCAAAAACTATTTAAAAATATTGACCTTTTCACGCAACTGTGTTTTAATTTTGAGCAAAGCTCACCACACAGGATATGCTCCTCCAACAGAAAGAGAAAGTTCAAAAGAACGTAACCACCAGAGGTGAACGAACAGGCATCGTCGTTCGCACCAACGGAGCTTTTGATAACGTCAACATTGAGACCTTTCTAACAGGCCTAGATGACCTTAATTGGGGCACGCGACTCCATGGTCTTGTAAATACGTTTCTCTGCTATCAAACAGCCACGATTGGCAAAGATGTAGGTCGGAGCGACAAATTTACAATAACTAATATAGGCATCCCACAGGGCTCTGTACTATCGCCCCTACTGCTTAATGAACGATGTTAGGCGTGCAAGAAACCTCGGACTGAAGACATGCCATGTACGCGAATGATACAATATTGTCACGAAGTCAAAGACGACGCAGTTGTCTTCAAGGGAAACAAGTGTATTGGAGCGAATTTGTGCTCCCCTAACAACTCAAAGATTACAGAGGCGGCAAAGCGGCAGTCAACAAAGTGACACGTGCAGGACAGCTCCGGCGATTCGAATGCCTCGGCGTCTGCTATGCAGGATTTTATCTTTCGGCGCAAGTGTTTCTGGAACCGTCGATTCATATCCAGAAAATTGTAGATCACAGAAGATTATTCTGGGCTAGCGACGTTAGGGCGAAACAGTCTGATTATCTGAACGTGATAGCCCGTGCGGCATAAAAATAATTAATGCAAGCCGCGCTTAGCTTGGAACGAAGATAACCAAGCCGGGCGTGGCCCGGCAGTAAAAAAATATATACAATACTTGGTTCGTGGCATTACCCCCCTCTAAGAGGGCATCGACCCGATGCTAAAATAAAAGACAGTCCGAAAAAGCAAGAAAAAAGAAAATAGTAAGGTTTCAAGCGAACCACGTGGACGACTTCGGGCCGCGTGCGTCGTTGTGATGATCCCGAATCGCCATCGGGGATCACCTCGTAGGTAAGTTAGTCGACACGTCGTAGAATCTCGTAGGGTTCGAAATACCGTCGCAGAAGATTCTCACTGAGTCCGCGTCGTCGGATGGGAGTCCAAACCCAAACACAATCCCCTGGGTGGTACTCGACGTCTTGGCGTCGGAGGTTGTAGCGCCCGGCATTCACCAGCTGCTGGTCCGTTGTACGAAGTCGAGTGAGCTGGCGGGCCTCTCCGCGCACTGAAGGTATCCTTGGACGTAAGGGTTGAGGACCTCGTCTTCTACATGCGGAAGCATGGCGTCAAGAATCGTAGTCGACCGTCTTCCGTAGACATGCTCGAACGGCGTCATTTGCGTAGTTTCCTGGGTAGCCGTGTTGTACGCAAACGTGACATACGGGAGCACTTCGTCCCAAGTCCTATGTTCAACGTCGACGTAGATTGACAGCATATCCGCGATCGTCTTGTTTAGACGTTCCGTTAGTCCGTTCGTTTGGGGGTGGTACGCCGTCGTTCTTCTATGGTCCGTGTTGCTGTAGCGTAAGGTTCCATGCATGAGCTCCGCAGTGAAGGCCGTTCCGCGGTCCGTGATTAGGACTTCCGGGGCTCCGTGCCGCAGCACAACTTGGCTTATAAAGAACTTTGCGACTTCCTGTGCAGTGCCCCTCGGAAGAGCAGTGGTCTCTGCGTAGCGCGTCATGTGGTCTGTCTCGACGACAATTCACTTGTTCTGTGATCGTGACGTAAGGAACGGGCCTAGGAGGTCCATTCCGATCTGTTGAAATGGCCTCCACGGGACCGCGATGGGTTGCAGTATTCCAGCGGGTCTTGTCGGCGGCGTTTTTTGTCGCTGGAACTCACGGCAACTCCGAACGTAGTGGGTGACGTCGGATGTAAGTCGGGGCCAGAAGTACTTCGCCTTGATTTTTGCAATAGTGTGAGCTGTTCCGAGATGTCCGGAAGACGGATCGTCCGGGCACGCTTCCAAAATGTCGTCACGAAGGTCTGCGGAGATGACAAGTAGATAATTCATTGTCGTTCGGGGGCTCAAATTCTTCTTCACGAGGATGGCGTTTTTGAACGTGAGTGCTGGTAAGTTCCACTTGAACGCCCTAGGTGTGGCGACGTTGCGTCCTTCGAGGTAGTGGATCATGACGCGCAGGTCGGGGTCGGCACGCTCCTTGGAGGCTAGGTCGCTCTCTGTCACGACTCCGAAGAACGCGCGGTCTTCATCGGTGTCTTGTGGTGGTGGGTCGACGGGGGCGCGGTACAGGGAGTCGGCGTCGGAGTGTTTCCTGCCGGATTTGTAGACTATTGTAACGTCGAACTCTTGCAGGCGCAAGCTCCACCGCCCAAGACGGCCAGTGGGGTCCTTCAAATTGGCCAGCCAACACACCGCATGGTGGTCTGTCCCAACCTTGACCAGTCTGCATAAACATATGGGCGAAATTTTGAAATGGCCCATATGATAGCCAGGCACTCTTTTTCGGAGGCAGAGTAGTTTTTTTTTTTCTCCTTTGACAGACCACGGCTGGCGTAGACGATTACCTTTTCGCAACCGCTTTGCTTTTGGACAAGGACGACACCAAAAGCTATATCGCTGGCATCCGTGTGCATTTCCGTTCCGGCATTTTCGTCGACATGAGCGGGCACGGGCAGTCTTTGCAGGCGTTGTTGCAGCTCACAGAATGCTTTTTCTTGGGCGTTTTCCCAGGCGAAAGGGATGCTATCTTTTGTCAAGCACGTGAGTGGCTCTGCACTGCGTGCGAAGCTTGCGACGAAGCGCTGGAAGTATGCGCATAGTCCGAGAAATGTTTGCACACTCTTTTTGTCTTTTGGTCTTGGAAAGTTCGCTATGGCTGATGTTTTCGCAGGGTCAGGCAGGACTCCCGCGGCGTTGACGACGTGTCCAAAAAACTTGGGTTCCTCGTAAGCGAAGCGGCATTTTTAGAGCTGCAGCGTTAACCCCGACGAGCGAATAGCCTCGAGTACAGACTCCCACCTTGCAATGTGTTCATCGATAGTCCGGGCGAATACCACAACGTCGTCAAGGTATACGAGGCAGGTGTGCCACTTCAGGCCAGCTAGCACAGTGTCCATGACCCTTTGAAACGTTGCTGGTGCCGTGCACAGCCCAAATGGCATCACCATGAACTCGTATAGACCGCCCGGGGTTATAAATGCAGTCTTCTCTCGGTATCTCTCGTCCCCTTCAATTTGCCAGTAGCCGGTCATCAGATCCATCGATGAGAAGTACTTCGCGTGGCAGAAGTGGTCGAGGGCGTCGTCGATTCGTGGCAGGGGGTACACGTCCTTTTAGGGATTTTGTACAGTCTCCAGTAGTCAACGCAGAACCCTAAACTGCCTTTTTTTTTTACAAGTACGACCGGCGCAGCCCACGGACTTTTTGATGGCTGTATTATGTCGTCGCTGAGCATATCGTCTACTTGAGTCCGGGTGGCTTCGCGCACGTGTGAAGACACGCGGTATGGTGACTGTCGGGTAGGTCGGGCTCCATCTTCGGTTATTATCCGGTTTTTCGCTAGAGGTGTTTGACGTACCTTTGAGTTCGACGAAAAACACTCGTTGTGGCGATGAAGCAAAGCCGATAACTCGTTCCTTTCTTCTTGCGGTAGCTCCGGATTCACGTCGAAAGGATGCCAGAGCTTGAAGGTATCATTGGGTGCGCGTTCAAAGTCGGACACTGCGATCACATCACTTATCTGTTGCGTTTCTTCGAGGAACGCAATTGCAGCGCCCTTGTTTAAATGCTGGTACTCCTCGGTAAAATTGGCGACCAAAACGTGAAATCAGCGTTTCTTAAACCGCACAATGCCTCTTGCGACAGATACAACGCGGTCGAGAAGCAACCTTTGGTCACTCTCCACAATAGCGTTGACGTCAGGAGCAGCACATTCACAGTAGGCGGTGATCATCAAGCTTGCGCGGGGTGGCAGGGTGACATGATCATCGGCGATCCTTACAGCTCCACGGTGTTCGGGGTTCGGTTCCAGCGTCATGGAGTGATCGGAGGAAGAAGTTATAAAATAGGTCTGCAGATCAATTATTGCGCCGTTGTCCGTCGAAAAGTCCATTCCGAGAATCAAGTCGCGGGAGCAGTGAGGCAAGACAACGAACGCGGCAGGGTACGTCGTGCCGTCTATGGTGTCGCGGATGTGCACGTTCCACTTGATGTCACGAGGTGGCCTCCTGCTGTGCGTATGTGCGGACCGTCCCATCTAGTCATAACTTTCCTCAGCTTAGATGGAAATGGTCCGCTCATTACTGAGTAGTCGGCTCCCGTGTCTACGAGGGCGACTACATAAAAGCCGTCGATGGACACCTCTACGTTGGACGCCGCCTTTCTCGAGTTCCGGGTGCGTCGGGGCGCCACAACTCGGCTCGTGCGTGTTGAAAGCCGGGCACTGTGCGTCGTCGTCGTCGTCGTCTTCTCAGAGGCAGGCTCGGTCATGTCGGGTACGCGTCAAGCCTTGTGGCTGTGTTCGGGAGTCACGTGAGGGTTAGGTCGGGTCGTCGGGATGAGGCCATGTCGTGAGTCACAGTCTTCAGCGAATCGTTGCGTCGTTGGAAGGCTTTCGTTTTTCCGCCGTTGTGCAACTTCACCTCCAGAAGTTGCGGTCTTTAGGTTCCCCAGCGTGGGCTGGGGGACCTTCCACGTGCGAATTCAGCAATGCTACGGCGGTCCGGCGACTGGTACGGGTAGGGTGATGGCAAACGGTTGAAACGGGCTGGTCTACGGCTGGTGTTGGACAGGTAGTTTTCAATCTCAGATGGGCGCTGGCCGAGTCGGGGGCGTGGTGCGTCGACGGAAAAACCACGAAGTTCGAGTCTCTTGTATGGGCAGTGACAGTAGATGTGGTCAGCCTCTCCGCAGTGGTAACACAGCGGGCGATTATCGGGTGTTCTCCACACCTCAGTCTTCCGTGGGGCCTGGTTTCAGGTTACGGGGGTTCGGGAGGGCGACATTGGGCGGCGGTACGGCGGGCCTCTTGACGACGTGTTAGAACAGGGCGGGGTCGACGAACAGCTACGGAGTAGGTCATAGCCTCTGGCTCGCGGGGTGCTTCGGGCAGCATAGAAGTTCCCAAAGCCTGCTGTACTTCTTCCCGGATCACGTCAGTCAGGGAAGCGACTTGAGGTTGTGGCGTCGTCGTAGGAAAAGTTTTAGCAGCTCTTCTCTCACCACTGCACGGGCGTTGTCGCGTAGTGAGTCGGAGGTAAAAGCGCCGTCACCAATCGTCTCCGAAACCAGCGCATTGATTGGGCAGTAGTACTGCCTTGTTCGGATTTCGATCGTATTCTCCATCGCGGCGGCCTCAGACGAGAATTCGGGCACAGTCTTAGGGGGGTTGCAAACAAGGCGCGCAAAGAGCTCTTGCTTCACAACTCGCATCAGAAACCGTAGTTTCTTTTCCTCCGTAATTTCTGGGTCCGCATGGCGAAAAAGTCGCTTCATCTCCTCGGCGAAGATCATGACCTCTTCGTTAAGGTGCTGCGTTCAAGTTTCCAGCAATAGTTCCGCGCGTTCTTTTCTGACCACGGTAGTAAAGGTCTTCAGGAACTCGCTTTTCAAGCAAGCCCAGTTGGTCATGGAGCTCTCGGGGTTCTAGAACTAAGTGCGAACTGAATCTTCCAAGTAAAAGAAAACATGCCGGAACGTTTCTGTGTCGTCTCACCTGTTGAAGATCCGGACGCGCTCCTGTTTCTCCAACCATTCTTCTGGATCTTCTGCGGGAGCTGCTCGGAAGGACGGCGGTTCCTGTGGCTGCTTCAGGACGATTGGTGATGTTGCTTCTTGCACCATGGTGGTGGTTGCAGCGGTCGTTCTTTTGGGTCGGTCTGGCAGGAGACCAAACTCGGGCGGGAGGCCTTGCAGTCGGAGGCTGGCTCTTGCTGGACTGGCTTGCCTCCAGAGGTTGTAAAGCTCATGAAGGGTGCCTACCCAGCACCTCCACCAGATGTCACAAAGTCAAAGACGACACAGTTGTCTTCAAGGAAAACAAGTTTATTGGAGCAAACTTGTGCTGCCCTAACAACTCAAAGATTACAGATCCGGCGAAGCGGCAGTCAACAAAGTGACGCGTGCAGGCGAGCGGCGGCGATTCGAATGCCGCGGCGTCTGCTCTGCAGGTTTTATCTTTCGGCGCAAGTGTTTCTTGAACCGTCGATTCACATCCAGAACATTGTAGATCACAGAAGATTATTCTGGGCTAGCGACGTTAGGGCGAAACCAGTCTGCTCGTCCGATTGTGATAGCCCGTGTGGCATAAAAATAAAGAATAGAAGCCGCGCTTTGCTTGGAACGCAGATAACACAGCCGGGCGTGGCCCGGCAGTAAAAACAAACAATAAATAAACAATACTTGGTTTGTGGCATTACCCCCCTCTAAGAATGCATTGACCCGATGCTAAAATAAAAGACAATCCGAAAAAACAAGAAAAAAGAAAATAGTAAGGTTTCAAGCGAACCACGTGGACGACTTCGGGCCGCGTGCGCTGTTGTGATGATCTCGAATCGCCATCTGGGGTCACTTCGTAGGTAAGTTGGTCGACACGTCGTAGAATCTCGTAGGCTTCGAAATACCGTCGCAGAAGCTTCTCACTGAGTCCGCGTCGTCGGATGGGAGTCCAAACCCAAACACGGTCCCCTGGGTGGTACTCGACGTCTCGGCGTCGGAGGTTGTAGCGCCCGGCATCCACCAGCTGCTGGTCCGTTGTACGAACTCGAGCGAGCTAGTGGGCCTCTCCGCGCGCTGAAGGTATCCTTGGACGTAAGGGTTGAGGACCTCGTCTTCTACATGCGGAAGCATGGCGTCAAGCATTGTAGTCGACAGTCTTCCGTATACAAGCTCGAACGGCGTCATTTGCGTAGTTTCCTGTGTAGCCGTGTTGTACGCAAACGTGACATACGGGAGCGCTTCATCCCAAGTCTTATGTTCAACGTCGACGTAGATTGACAGCATATCGGCTATCGTCTTGTTCAGACGTTCCGTTAGTCTGTTTGTTTGGGGGAGGTATGCCGTCGTTCTTCGGTGGTCGGTGTTGTTGTAGCGTAAGATTCCTTGCATGAGCTCCGCAGTGAAGGCCGTTCCGCGGTCCGTGATTAGGACTTCCGGGGCTCCATGTCGCAGCACAACTTGGTTCATGATGACCTTTGCGAGTTCTTGTGCAGTCCCCCTCGGAAGAGCGGCGGTCTCTGCGTAGCGCGTCATGCAGTCTGTCGCTACGACAATCCACTTGTTCTGTGATCGTGACGTAGGGAACCGGCCTAGAAGGTCCATTCGGGTTTGTTGAAATGGCCTCGACGGGACGGCGATTGGTTGCAGTATTCCAACGGGTCTAAAAACTAAAAATAAAAAGTGGAGGATGAAAGTTCAAACTCCTGCTTAAAAAGGCAATTTATTAATGCAAAAACTAGTGATTTGGATGAGAAGTTCAGTTTTTTCTTTGTCAGTGTTATGGAAGCTGTGCTAACGCATTTGTCTTTCAATGAAGCAATTTGTTAGGTCTCGATGATTTCTCTTGTTAGCTCAACTTCGTGTCGGCATACAATGCTGGCCTTATCAAAATGTGGTCTACATTCACAATCTTATTCGATGGTGTTCGATATTTGTTTCCTAAACTGGATTCCTGTATCTGCATAACCTGCTTTTTAAGCTCAGATTCTTAACAAAAATTACGAACGAATTGGTCTCAATAATCAAGCAACTAGAAGCTGAAGGTACATTGGTGCATTAGGTCTATTCCCTTCTTGCTGTGCGCCTGAAGGCACTGTTAAGCCAATGGACTGACACCTCAGTGACGAGTTTTGGTTGGGATGTCGACTGCATGCTCGACATTGTTGACGAGGAGAAGCGCTTGTACGCTGTTAATAGCTTTCATGAGTACTACGGTGCTGTGGCCGAGAAGTGAAGCCAGACCGTCCAACGAAATATTGCGGACGACTTCCAATACACCAGCTATTCGTTTTGGTAATGGGTGCAGGTCGTCCACCTGAATGTGAAGGCGGAACTACCTCACATGTTTGAGATCGGCAAGCACTTGTTCACAGTAGTTGTGCAGCGAGGGCATGATATTACCCAGCTAGAAAGAGAGTTCCTGGCGTATCAGGCCTACGTTGTGAAGACGATTGCGGAGCTGTTACTGTTACTGTTACCACAATCGTGCTTTTACCTTGTTCGAAGTTTTTCTTCTCTTATATATATATATATATATATATATATATATATATATATATATATATATATATATATATAGTGAGCATCAGGGACTTGCATTGAGACTGTTCCCTGTGTCCCTGGCATCATCATCATACATTCTGGTTACCAAGGGGTATGCCCCTCAATCTCTCACAGCTAGCCGCCCATCGTGATTATCATCTTCGGATAATCATCTTCATCGTGGGGTCGGCCTCCTCGGAACGGTCGGAGTCAGCAGCTAATAAACGCCGCCTCAATGAACAACCCGTCTCTCTCAAGTGGTGAAGGGTGCTTTTCGTCCCGCTGTCTACCTCTCGCAGTCTTACCACTGGAGCTCCGTTCAGGTCGGAGGTTGCTTCTGCCCACCACCCCCATGCAGCACGAGAGCAGCCAGTCAGGCAGCACCGCTGCGGCCCCGGTCCACCGAGTTTTTGCCCTCACCGGCCGTGAGCGCGAACCTCCGTTTTTCTCTGGTCTCCGCGGTGACGATGTTGAAGTCTGGCTTGATCAGTTCAACCGGGTAAGCGCATTCAAGCGATGGGACGACAGATTCAAACTTCAGAGCGTCTCATTTTGTCTGATCGAAGCGGCGAAGACCTGGTTCCGCAATAATGAGAAATACATGTCTGATTGGGCCTACTTTGTCTCAGAGCTGCGTCGCATTTTTGCGACGTCCTCGAACCGGTCGGATGAAGCCAAAAGGCAACTGGCGGTCCGTGTGCAGCTCCCAAACGAGGCGTGCGCGTCGTACATCGAAGATGTCATCGCACTGTGCCGTCGCGCTAACAGTAACATGTCCGAAACAGACCGAGTGCAGCACATTATGAAAGGGATCGCCCCTTTCGCCTTTATTGCTCTGGTGGTTCAAAACCCTACCACCATTGCGGATGTACGCACGATCTACCAGCGTTTGGACCACCTGCAGTCTATTCGCCTCCAACAAGATTGTACGCGTTCTTGCTTCCTTCCGGATTCAGAGCTCCGTACTCTAATCCGAACAATCATACGAGAGGAGCTACAGCAGCGTGACACTACCTGCTCCCAGAACACTCCCGTACAAGACCGTGGGCTGCGTGACTTAATAAAAGAGGAGCTAGCGTGCATGACCGACGTTCCACAGCCTTGTCCTGCTCCTACGCACGTCCATTCGTACTCCGAAGCTGTTACGAGACCATCCCAGCCCATGGAGCGAATTCCCCCTCCTACTACTCATGGCCACTTGACGGCTATTTCTGCGCCTTCACCGTCGCCCCCTCCATTCCCAGCGTGGCGACCACCGCGTCCAGCGAGCGAGCGGCCAGTGTGTATTACTGTGGCATCAGAGGGCACATTTCGCGGTTTTGTCGGCGACGCCAGCTGGACGAACGCCGGGGCTACGCACCGTATGAGAGCGACACCTACTTTGGATACGCCGCTCGTCAGCGCGGTACTCGGCACCTCCGCGCCAACCTTCGCCCGTTCATGACGCCAGAAGCTTCCCTCGTGATTCCCTCCCGACACGACGTCGTTCCCCTTCACCCTTCCGTCGTGCTCTGTCGCCTCTCCGTCCTGTCTCCAACTCAAATGTCCCCAACCAACACAAGGAAAACTAGACGATGCAGTTTTTGGAGGGAAAACTGCATTTTGTGGAACGACTACAACTCCTCCCGAACTTCCGTGTAACCTGTTATCTGTTCTAGTTGAAGGAATTGAAGAGGAAGCGTTAGTGGATACTGGAGCTAGTATTTCTGTGATTGATGCTGACCTGTGTTCCCGTCTGCGAAAGGTGAAGACTCCGTATGGCGGTCCCTATTTACATGGCGCAAATAATCAGGACTTAAGGCCCTCCGCTTACTGTACCGTGCGCGTATTAATTGGAGAACTCCGCCATTCTATTCAATGTGCTGTTCTTTAACCATGTGCTCACCAGCTTATCCTCGGATGGGACTTTCTTTCCTCTGCCTCTGCCGTTATTTCCTGCCTTGAACCCGCCATCCGTATTGACGACACTGAAAATTCCAGTTGCCCAGATTCGCCACAGCACACACTCAAGCTGAAATGTGATCATGTTTTGGAAGCTGGTTGTGAGGGAATTCTTTCGGTCTTCTCGGACGAAATTAACGCAGGTGATGTTGTGGTGGTGCCCTCTACCCGGATCTTACACAGGGAATCGCCATCCCAACCTGCCTTGTTCGGTTTGCGCCCAGGTGTGCTGTGCTTGCTGCACTGAATACTACGAATGAGGCGATATTACTGGCCGAAGGAACCACTATAGCTTCAGTTGGCGACCATGCCCCTGCGTCAGTAGTTTCCGGTGACGTGCCCCCTTCCAGTCAGAACTTATTTGGCCCGCTTGAAAATAATTCGGCCCTTGCGTCCACTATCAGTCAAGACCTGATGCCTAATCAGAGAAAGTCATTACTGGACGTCCTAACGAAGCACCAAGCGTCTTTCGACGCACACTCATGTAGCCTCCCACAAACATCTGCAGCTGAGCACAGAATTAAAACGGACGGGTCAGCTGTGATCCGCTGCAGGCCATATCGCGTCTCCTCGTCTGAACGGAAAATCATCGAAGACAACGTCGCTGACATGATCAAGCGCAATATTATTCGGCCGTCGACTAGCTCCTGGTCTTCCCCAGTGGTACTCGTCGAGAAGAAAGACGGTTCTGTACGGTTCTGCGTCGACTACAGGCCACTCAATAAGATCACGCAGAAAGACGTCTACCCTATGCCCCGCATAGACGATGCCTTAGATTGTCTACAGGGGGCCGAGTACTTCTCTAGTCTGGACCTTCGGTCGGGGTACTGGCAAATCCCGATGCATGAAGCTGACAAAGAAAAAACCGCATTTACCACCCCCGATGGTCTTTACGAATTTAATGTAATGCCATTTGGACTATGCAATGCCCCGGCTACATTCGAACGGATGATGGACACTGTGCTTTGTGGCCTAAAATGGAAAACTTGCTTATGCTATCTGGACGATGTTGTTATCTTTTCGTCCACATTTTCACAACACCTTGAGCGCCTTGACGAGGTACTTACTTGCCTGTCCAACGCGGGACTTCAACCTAACACAAACAAATGCCATTTTGCGAGCAAGAGTATTAAGGTGCTCGGACACGTCGTCTCCAGAGATGGAATACGCCCGGATCCGGACAAAACAGCTGCCGTTACTAATTTCCCTCGACGCCTTCAACAAAAAGATCTGCGAAGCTTCCTTGGCCTGGCATCATATTTTCGGCGTTTTATACGCAACTTCGCCACCCTTGCGTCTCCCCTGCATCAGCTCTTGCACACCAACGTGCCCTTTATATGGACGGGTGATTGCCAAGCCGCATTTGAAGCTCTGAAAGATTCACTTACCTCTGACCCCGTCCTGTGTCATTTTGACGACTCAGCGCCTATTATATTACACACTGATGCCAGTGGGTGTGGCATTGGTTCCGTTCTTCTCCAGCGCGATGCTCAGCTTCGAGAAAGAGTCATAGCGTATGCCAGTCGTTCACTGACGCCCGCTGGGAAAAATTACACCATTACGGAACAGGAATGCCTCGCTGTCGTCTGGTATATACAAAACTTTCGCCCGTACCTCTTTGGTCGTCATTTCACCATCGTTACGGATCACCATGCCCTGTGTTGGCTATCCACGATGAAAAACTTATCTGGGCACCTCGGCCGATGGATACTGCGTTTGCAGCAGTTTGACTTCACGGTTACATTTAAGTCCCGCAAAAAGCATTCGGATGCGGATGCCCTTTCGTGATGCCCGTTATCCTCCCCGTCGCAAGCTGCGTCTTCCGGGCCACGGCCACCACGTTTACCCATGGCACCCCTCAACCAAGCTGCAGTAGAGACGGCCACCGAGCTGCCTTCGCTTCAGCGGGCCGATACATACTGCCGAACTTTAATGGACCGCCTGAGTGGCTTGGTGCGACCACCCAATAGCCGGCTGCGACGCCAACTGAACAACTTTCGGGTTATTGATGGCGTGCTCTACCGCGCCAGTCATCATTCTTCCGGTCATAAATGGGTGCCTGTCGTTCCTCGTCAGCTCCGCCTTCGCATACTCGAGGCTTTTCACGATGACGCAACAGCTGGGCACCTTGGCTTCCAGAAGACTTATGACGGTGTTCGGAGTCGATTTTTCTGGCCTGGTCTCTCTACGAGCGTCGCCAAGTACGTCGCCTTTTGCGCGTTGTGTCAACAGCGCAAGCGACAAACGACACCTCCTGCCGGTTTTGTACGGGCCGTTACCTTTAACATCGACTGGATGCCGCTGGATCGTGAATGCTGTCGATCACTTGACCAGGTACGCAGAGACCGCTCCTTTACAGTCCGGCTGTGCTCACAAAGTCGCCGACTTCCTCCTGCGCAATATTATCCTGCGACATGGAGCACCTCGAGTTTTGCTCAGTGACCGCGGCAAGACGTTTCTTTCACAAATTGTTGCAGAAGTTGTTCGCGCTGCCAATACCATCCACAAAACTTGTTCTAGCTACCATCCGCAGACGAATGGACTTACTGAACGGTTCCACCGCACGCTCTCTCATATGATCTCCATGTAAGTCAGCCCCGACCACCGAAATTGGGACATCACTCTTCCCTTCGTTACATTTGCTTATAATACCGCTGTCCAGCGCACCACCGGTTACTCGCCCTTCTTTCTTGTTTTCGGCCGCCTCCCCTCTTTTGCGCTCGACACCGTTTTTTTCTCTGCCCCAGTCTCCACTACTTCGCCACTTCATCAACAGTTCAACGATCGGATCGCCCATTATCGACGTATGGCGAAACAAAACACAGATGCGAGCCAGCAAGACCGAAAGGACCGATATGACGACACCCATCGCTCCGTAAAGTTCTCGAAACGTGAAGAGGTCCTGCTTTGGACACCTGTTAGAAAACCGGGACTTTGCGAGAAGTTCCTGCACCGGTACATTGGTCCGTACGTCGTCATCGACCAGACATCTCCAGTCAATTATTGCGTGTCACCAGTTAACCCTTCTTCAGACCGTCGCTGTCGTGGGACAGAGATAGTGCATGTCTCCCGCTTGAAACCGTTCAACCGTCGCCAAACGTAACCTTCTCCGGGCAAACGCCCGCTTTCAGCCGCGGGGGGAAAAGTTTGAGCATCAGGGACGTGCATTGAGACTGTTCCCCATGAACCTGGAATCATCATCATTCTTTCTGGTCACCAAGGGCTATGCTCCTCAATCTCTCACAGCTAGCCGCCCATCGTTATCATCTGCGGATAATCATCTTCATCGTAGGTTCGGCCTACTCGGAACGGTCGGAGTCAGCAGCTAATAAACGCGAACGCGGCCTCAAGGACCCACCCATCTCTCTCAATATATATATAAACATATATATATATATATATGTATATGTATATATATTGTGGGCGTGGGTGAGCGCGTTCAACGTTAATGAGCACTTGCTTCGCTGTAGGACCTTCATATATGCTGTGGCCAATCGCCGTGAGTTGGTAGGGCCAATCTCTCTTCTGTGCATACCCATTATAATCATCATCTGTAGATAATCATCGTCACAAGTGGCTTGTTCTGTCGAGTCACCGACGGGCGAATTAAAACCGAGACTGCTGGTACTGCTCCGACTTGTGTGGGGTCTTCCCTCGCCTTACAAATGGTGGAGGTTGCTTCTTTCGATCCTGACCTCTCCCTGACCAAGCTGCACCCCTGGAGCTCCGGTCCGGCCACCGTGTGCTTCCGCCAAACCAACCAATGGAGCGAGAAGGCGCACCGAATGCTGGCGCTTTTACCTTGCCGGCATGGATGGTGACATGCCCCAGCGCGACCTTCCATCCTTCGCTGGACGTCGTGGGGAAGACGTCGAAGAGTGGCTTGACCAGTTCAACCGGGTCTGCCAGTTTAACAGGTGGGACGACAAGTTCAAGGTAGAGAACGTCGGTCTTTCCCTGCATGAAGTTGCGAAGAGGTGGTATCTTAACCAAGAGCACACCATAACCGATTGGGCCTCTTTCACTGAAAAGATCCAACAGATATTTGGCACACCGTCTGCTCGGTCAGATGAGGCCAAGAGGACACTGGATTGCCGCTGGCAGCGCCCAGACAAAAAATATTCGTCTTACATTGAAGACGTCCTCTCTCTCTGCCGTCGGGTTAACCCAGACATGTCAGAGGCTGACAAGGTTCGTCATCTCCTCAAAGGCATCGCAGAGTTTGCATTTAACTCGCTCGCCCTGAAAAATCCAACTTGTGTGGATGATGTTCAAACCACCTGTCAGCGCCGCCTAGACCAGCTAAAAGCAATTCGCCTGCAGCCAAGGCAGGAATCAGCTCCTCTTCCTCATGAGTCAGAGCTGCGTGCCCTTATACGCGATATTATCCGCGAGGAGCTCAAACAGTAAGGCCCATCGTATTCTCATGGTGACCGCTGCACCAAGCCTGCCAGTGATTTGCGGGGAATGATTAAAGAGGAGCTGGCGTCGATGACGTGTAGTCCACGAAGCGCCCCCGCAGTGGTTCTCGGCACGCCCTCGTAAGCGGACGCAGTTTCGCATGCGCCTGTCTCGCCGATTGGAATTCCTGTGCCTCCGCCCATGGTCGGCCAGTTAACAGCCATTTCCTCACCGCCCCCTGCTTCGAATGCGTATTACAACTGGCGACCTCTTCGGGATTTCCGTCGTAAAGAACGGCCGGTCTGCTTCTCTTGTGGAATCCGCGGCCACATCTCGCGGTTTTGCCGATGGCGCCAGCAAGATGAGCGGCAGGGCTACGCGCCCTACGAGCGCGACGTTTGCTACAGCTACGGACCTCGACGACCTGGATATCCACCTCACGACCGCTCCCCGTCGCCGCAGTTTTCTCCAGACCGTTCGCGCCGTCAACTGGATCCCAGACGCCGTTCCCCTTCGCCCGGGCGTCGTTTCGTCTCGCCTGTTCGCCCCGTTTCGAACGACACCAACCACCTTCCGGAAAAGTAGATGCTGCAGTTTACGGAGGGGAAACTGCATCGTGCGAACTGTTCGCAACTGCTCCGGCGCGCCCCTCGAACACTTTACCTGTAATCATTGAAGGAATTTTTGTACAAGCGTTAGTGGACACTGGAGCCAGTATTTCTGTTATGCATAGTGATCTGTGCGCTCGACTACGCAAGGTGAGGACACCCTACAATGGCCCTTCGTTATGTAGTGCAAATAGGAATCTCATAGAGCCTGCCGCATCTTGTACAGCACGTGTAATCATCGGGAACGATCTTCAGCATATTGAGTTTGCTGTTTTGCCAGACTGTGCTCATCACTTAATTCTTGGATGGGACTTCCTTTCATCAGCTTCTGCGGTTATAACCTGTCGCCAACCAGCCATTCGCATTTCCAACACAGAGCCTTCCCCTGCACCGAACTCACGACAGCAGCTCTTAACCTTGCGCACGGACTATGTTTTACCACCCGGTGAGGAGCAAGTTGTTGTAGTGTCCTCCAGCAGCATTTTCGAAGGTTATGTAGTAGCGTCTCCTTCAAGTCGCTTGCTTTCCCGGGGAATCGCTCTGTCCGCATGCCTCGTCCGTTTTTCCCAAGGATCTGCAGCTCTGGCCGCTCTGAACACCACCCGAGAGCCGATTTTACTACCTAAAGGCATGACCGTCGCTTCTGTGATTGATAGAGAGCCTGTCTCAGTCCTCTCCAGTGCAGTACCTTCCTCGCGAAAGTGTGAGTTTGCTTCTTCGGCTGGTATGTCCGGTATCGCTGCAACTATCAGCCCCGACCTTACGACGAAGCAAACGGAACAGCTGCTCACGATACTCGCGAAGCATGTTGCATCCTTTGACGTAAGTTCCAGCACTCTCAAACGGACGACTGTGGCTGCCCATCGAATTGAGACGGAAGGCTCGGTGATTGTGCGCCGGCGACCATACCGCGTGTCGTCACATGAAAGGAAAATTATTGAGGAGCAGGTCGCTGAAATGCTCAATCGCGACGTTATCCGCCCATCGTCGAGCTCGTGGTTATCGCCGGTAGTGTTAGTCGAGAAGAAGGATGGGTCCGTTCGCTTTTGTGTCGACTACCGGGCGCTGAATAAAATCACTCGGAAAGATGTTTATCAGATGCCTCGCATCGACGACGCTCTGGATGGTCTCCAAGGAGCGGGATACTTCTCGAGCCTCGACTTGCGTTCGGGGTATTGGCAGATCTTAATCCAAGAAGATGACAAAGAGAAGATGGCCTTTGCCACCCCAGACGGGCTTTTTGAGTTCAACGTGATGCCATTTGGGCTTTGTAATGCGCCTGCAACGTTTGAACGAATGATTAACACCGTTCTTCGTGGCCTTAAATGGAAAACTTGCCTGTGCTACCTGGACGAAATCATTGTTTTCTCAACTACATTTGAACAACACTTACAACCTCTGGACGAAGTACTCAGCTGTCTTTCAAATGCAGGACTGCAGATCAACACAAAGAAATGCACTTTCGCCAGAAAATCTATTAAAGTATTAGGACACGTCGTAAGCAAAAACGGAATACAACCTGACCCAGAGCAGATTTCGGCCGTTTCAAATTTTCCCCGTCCACAACAGCAGAAAGACCTCCGCAGTTTTCTCGGACTCGGATCATACTTCCGCAAATTTATCCAACATTTCGCAACAGTTGCTTCGCCTCTACATAACCTTTTCCGTCGTGGCATACCTTTCGTTTGGACACAAGACTGCGAACGGGCTTTTCAGGCGCTCAAAGACGCCCTCACATCGCGCCCCGTGCTTTGCCATTTTAATGACAGCGCTTCAACGATACTGCACACAGACGCCAGTGGGAAAGGCATCGGTGCCGTCTTACTACAACTGGATGCTCAGCAGAAGGAGCGCGTGGTCGCCTATGCCAGTCGTTCACTTACGGCGGCAGACAAAACTACAGCATAACAGAGCAGGAATTCCTCGCCGTTGTTTGGGCAATCCAAAAATTCCTCCCTTACATATACGGCCGGAATTTCACTGTCGTTACCTACCACCACGCGTTATGCTGGCTGTCGACACTCAAGAACCTTTCGGGACGCCTTGGCCGTTGGGTTCTTCGTCTACAGCAGTACAGTTTTTTCGTTACATACAAGTCCGGGAAGAAGCATTTGGATGCAGACGCCGTTTCACGTTGTCCGTTGTCCAAATCGCCAGCCCCTGCCTCCGCATCGACTCAGCCTGCTCTGCCCATCGCACACATTCCTCATGCCATGGCTTCGGACACAGTCAACCTATCCGCCCTGCAACGTGCCGATAGTTACTCTCGTCGAATAATAGAGAGAATTGAAGACTCCGCACGACCACCAAACAGCCGCCTACGCCGACAGCTGAGGAACTATAAAATTGTGAATGGGGCCCTCTGCCGCTACAGCCACCATCCTGCAGGCAGTAGATGGGTAACTGTTTTACCTCGGAAGCTCAGGGCAGTCATCTTAGAGGCGTTCCACGATGACGCGTCGGCTGGACACCTAGGGTTCGACAAAACGTATGACCGAATCCGCAGTCGTTTCTATTGGCCTGGGATGTCGACCAGCGTGGCAAAATACGTTTCATCTTGTGACAAATGCCAGCACAGGAAACGCACTACATCTACCCCAGTTGGTCTGCTACAACAGCTCCCTGTCCGCCTTCGCCGTTTGATACAGTGGGCATTGAATTGTATGGGCCACTTCCGCGAACACCTGCCGGCTATCGCTGGATTGTGACGGCGGTAGACTATTTGACGCGGTACGCAGAAACATCACCTCTGCGATCGGGATGCGCTCAGGAAATTGCAGATTTTGTGCAGCAAAATATCATCTTGCGCAACGGTGCCCCTCGAATCCTTTTGAGCGACCGTGGCAGACCCTTCCTATCCCAAATTGTGGCTGAAGTCCTTCGAGCTGCCAATACTGTGCATAAAACTACCACGGGGTACCATCCTCAAACCAACGGCATCACCGAACGTTTTCATCGAACTCTGTCCGACATCCTGTCCATGTATATCAAGCCGGACTACAGCAACTGGGATCAAATTCTTCCTTTTGTAACGTTCGCCTACAATACGGCCATCCAGCGCATCACAGGCTACTCCCCTTTCTTCCTGGTTTTTGGACGCGCCCCATCCTTCATCATTGACCCAGCAAACCACGTTACGTCGTGCAGATATCCCGGAGACGTCAGCAACCGACATTGCAGATGTCCAGGAGACGTACTGTTGGGGTCGGAGTTACATATATACAACGTTGCTACAACCGCAAAAAACCCATCCAAATCACGCGAAGGATCACGTCCAATAGACGTCTCATGGTACTTTTATAAGCTGTTTACGGGATGTTACCTTAGTGGTACGTCTTATGGATATTGTAGTGGTACGCATGTAAGACGTATATAGATGTCTGTTCTACATTGATTTTCTGTCATTGGCACAAGCATTAATTTGTTATATTCATGACTTCTGTACGTTAGTATGATATTATTGATATGAACCTGTATGCCTGAAATTTACATTCTTTATACATTATTTGGAAGTTTGGCCAGCCTCCTTTCCAAGGTTGCCTACGTGTTGTGGGCATTTATACTTCAAATACACGCCTTACTAGCTATTCAGCACTGTTTGCTGTTACTTGTCGACTGGTTTCTAGATTAATGTGTTTCCACTTTTGAAGTGCTGCATACTGCATGAAGTCTCATATGCGAAGTGCCAAGCTAACCACACACTCTCGCAGAAGCACACGAAGCACAACTCTAAACAAGAAATGTCGCGTCGAAAACAAGAGGCAGTAAGTAACAGCAAACCAGTCCTGATCAGCACAAGCGCCCTCGACACTAAGGCAACCACAGTAGCGCCATCGAATTGTACCATACAGCACGGCTGTACAGGCCTTCTGCAAATAAATTATCACAGAAACAATTCAAAAATTAAACTATTTAAAATCACAGTCTCCCATCCTATCTGTAAGTACCTGCAGCTGGGTAGTAAGAACGCTTTCAAAGTACACATAAAACACAAGAGTTCAGGCAAAACAGTCTATATTGACTTCGAAATTATGTAATATGCTTTCGCAACACAACCACTTTAATTTTCATTCCTATCTGCCCTGGCCCACAGGGTACACATTCTACAATTACAAGAATAGTACAAATATTCATGACTATAAATAAGTCACACACAGGAGAACGGTTGACAAAAAATAGGAAGAAAAGCAAACATGTAAACCCAGGGTAAAAGTACAAGATAGCTATGCAACTTGAAACATCGCACATAAAAATAATTGGGTGAAAAGCAACGCAAGAAAAGTGTGAAAACAAAGAAAACATTGAATGGTGGTTATAAAACACAGCAAATTTACGAAACTAAATAGTTCACATGCAGCAAAAAGTTTGTGGAACAATAAAATAAAAGCACCTAGGAAACACAGAAGTGGTGTTGAGTGGTAGCTGTGAGTGCGATACAAATTTAAGCTACCTTAAACAAACCAACATCTATGGAAATGGTTATAATCTATAGAAAATGTGTGTATAAAGAAATGACTGTACGGCGGTTACAAGAGCAGTAGAAATTTACGTGATGGAATGATTCAACTCAGTGAAATGGCCGGACAACAATAAAAGAACAAAAAACTGTAGAAACAACCTATTGAATTCTGGTTAGGAAAACAAAAAGTTACACTAATTTAATATTTCACACAAAGTGATATGATTTGGGAACAAAGAAAAAAATAGGGAACACGGAAATGATTGAATATTACTTACAAGAAGACAGATTTACATGACTACGTGATTCACACCAAGTGATACGGTCAAAGAACAATAACACAACATAAAAATGCATGGAAGCACGGAAATGATTCAATGGTGGTTCAATGGTGCATGTCTCCATCATCAGTTATGGTAGGGAATTCTTAAACAGTATGCGTTCTTCGTTGTGGTGCAAGAAACTGCCAAAATAGTTGCAGACCGGATTTTTTGGAAAGTGAGTAATATTTTCATGGTCCAAAGACTGAAAAAAATTTAATACCGCTTGTAGCAATAAAAACTAAGAAGCCGCACGTTGTCGACAAAGCTGATATTTGCGCAGGATGTGACTGACAATAAAAATCTGGGCCCTATACATTGTCTGGTGAATGATTTTGATGTCTGTAACTACACGAAAATATCTAGTTACACACAATGCAGGATGCCACTCGCAGGTGGAAAAAAGCGTCTTTCCTGTTTCCTAAACCAGGAGAAGTCCCGCGCCAAGTTGACCTTCAACAGTAGCTTGAGCAGGCGCCTTGTGCAGACTGTTGCAGTAGCACCTCTCTTCCAAGCCAGTTCATCAATCTAGGCATGGGTACAGGGAAACCTGTGTTGTTAATACA
Source organism: Haemaphysalis longicornis (assembly GCF_048455015.1). Classification (NCBI taxonomy): domain Eukaryota; kingdom Metazoa; phylum Arthropoda; class Arachnida; order Ixodida; family Ixodidae; genus Haemaphysalis; species Haemaphysalis longicornis. The sequence continues at coordinate 487,648 of NW_027526386.1, forward strand.
GCTTTTTGAGGCTGGTATAATACAAAATGGCCGCCTACCATTGTCCCTGAAAAAGACAGTGTATGACAGCTGCATCCTACCGGTACTCGCCTACGGGGCAGAAACTTCCAGGGTAACTAAAAGGGTCTAACTTAAATTAAGGACGACTTAGCAGGCAATAGGACGCTAGAAGATGGGTGTAACAATAAAGGACAGGAAGAGAGTGGAGTGGATATAATTTAGTGTCAGCACTGGCACTACTAAGGCAACCTTAACACTGACTATGACAGCGAATGTGAGGTACCACTATATATAAGAACAATATTTCGTGAATGGGGACTCTGAGGACATTTTAGCACAGCTCCAGGTCCCATCTGAACTTGCAAAATATTTTTCTGTGTCTATCCTAACCGCTTGGTGGATTGAAGTGACAATATATACACGGATGAAGCCATGTCCACAAAATGTGGCAAAAGGAAACATGCAGAAACCCGGACAGAGTCACTGGCATGGACGTATACTTCCTGCAGCAGAAAGGCGAGGTGGGCTAGTTGGTATATATGCATAACTAAACCTTCAAAAAGCACATCAGTGAAAAACTAGTCATGTTGTCCTGTTCGCTCGTCCTGCTAGGCCTATATTTTAGTTGAAGTATACGTTGTACAGCAGGAAGCATCAAAGTAGTGCAAGACATTTTTACAGCCCCATGACATTCACACATAGTCTACGTGGCACCAGTCAGCAGCCTGCAACATGTAAGTTATTAGGAAACGACAGGCCAGAAACCAGAATCATACTCTTCCTTAAACCTGCGAAATCCCAAATGCTGTGTTACTCTGATACCGAAGGTGTGTTACACACTAAATTCATTAAGCTGAAAATTCCATAAGTCACAGAAATTTAACAGCCATTTTTGAATATTTTTATTAGGTTCTGAAAGGTTAATTTACGTTTGCGATGCTGCAGTAAGAGTACGAAGCACAACCAGCGACATGCGTGTAGTTCTGACGTTACAAATAAATTCGGGTTGCATACACGTTGTTCATTCGAACATTTCACTACCAAACTCAGCGTTCGAAAAGATTGAACACTCAATCGAAACGCGAAGAAAGCATACAGATGCATTTTAATCTAATGCTGTACTCTCGGAATTCACTCGATTTATTATTTTGTTTTAATGCTACACGCACGGCAATCATTCAATTTATTGTGCACGTTTTTTAACCGAAACATATTATGACGAAAAAAACGGCATCTGCAGAAACGAAACCAAAACCAATATCACGCTAAAAGTACACGGTGTGCGTGTAACGCAAACACGCCTATATTCGCACAGGGACTTATATTCGCGCTCTCAAACTTCTCTTATTTCATTTCATATGAAAACATTCGCTTAGCAAAATAGGACAGAACACAAAAACTTCACCAAACACAGGTCTAGAAATTGCGGGAGAATTGATTCTATTTACAAACGCAGCAGCCAGGTACAAAGGTCTACCGACAAATCTCCGCAACGCACAAAGCGAGTCCCTCAAATCGTTAGGGCTAACGGCTTACGCGTACCGAAGTCCGAGAGCAACTTTGCTACGTTAAATACATATGACAAGAAAACAAGGTTCACTAGTACTCACTTACCTCCGCTACTTGGGAGTATTTCTTCGTCCGGTAGATAAATCCATGGTAGTCAAATCACCGAAATAACGAAAGCAACGAAAGTTGAAGGCGTGCACATCCGTGCAGTCACCGGCCTGTAGCACGCGTATCGTGCGGAGTGCAGTTAAAAACAGACGATCGGACTCGCCGCGTAGCGACTTCCTGTCTCGTGTTCGTCCGAAGGAAAAACTTGTTCCTGAAAGGCACCCACCTTGATAAAACGCGTTGCGAAATAGATGCCCAAGTTATTGGCAAATACAGATATTAGTTGCCAATTATATACAAGAAAAGCTTGAGCGTGGGTATTTTTTCAAGAAAACAGTAATTGTACCGACAATCTAGATTACGGCATTCAAGACAATTTCATGGTCTGCGGTGGAAATACAGCTGCCGTGGGGTTGTGGGCGCCGTAATTTTACGGTTTGTTCTGATGCCGCAACCACTTGCAGCGTATATTCCGCGCTTTCGCGCGTCGACATCGCCCCGCGTTGACGGCGTCGGTAAAATGCACGGCGACGTGAGCTGACGCGGGAGGAGGAGGAGGAGGAGAAAACTTTCTTGAACAGGTAGAGCGAGCTTCGAAGTGGGCGGGTCCTAAGCCCAGGACTCCGTTGGTGCGGTCTGCCGTCTTCGCCCTTTCAGCGAGCTAAAGCTGCTTACTTAGGTCCGAGCTGGCAAGTTCACTCTCCCACTGCTCCTATGTAGCTATGCCGATGTCTATGCTGCTCGCCAGATATCAGCGTCGACGCAGCGCCAGGAAGCATCCGAAAGGAGGCGACATTGTCCGGATTCCATGTCCATTTCCTGGCTTGGGGTCATTACGTTCGTAGAAAACAAACATTTTTTTAACACGTGCGGTAATTTGGTGCCTTGAGGCAAATAACAAGCTATTTCTGTTCGAAAGTGCGCATTCATCCGTGGCTAGCTTGGCTTTCATCGGAGAGATCGGGGGTTTGGGAGAGCTTTTTGTGAGTTAAATACGGGAGCTCTGATTACATCGCTTGTAGTGTTAGCATGATGGGCTTGTCTGCAAGTTCGGTGCGTAACGAACAAAGTTTATCAACGCCGGAAATCTAGCGGTGCATTCAATTTCATTCGCGGTTACCGTAGCTTGCATAGGAAGAACGATGAAGCGCGATAGCTTTTCTTGGCTTAAATAAGGAAGCTTTGGTTACATCAATTGCAGTATTAGCATAATTGACCTCGCCTCCAAGATCAGTGCGGTAGAAACAAGCGTTAGCACTGCCGAAATTTGTCAAATACGACAAAACGAATCACCCCCGACAATATTCGCTTGCAGCCTCTGTTAGGGTACCAATCCACGCGTTGTTTTCCGGCGTGGTCGAGTGGATTGGAGCTTAGGTGCTGGTGTTGTGTCTTGAAAGTCTGTGGTTCCAATCTTGGCAAAACCTCACGGACTTTTTTAGTTTTTTTTTTGCAATGAGGGTGTCATCGACTTTTCTTTTCAAGGCAAAAAAAGGCAGAGTACCTTGCCGTTTAACGTACAAGTGACGTTTGACGGTAACCTCAGTGTCAAGGCAGCCCCGAAATTTGCTTTGCTCACACTTTGAATTCCTGAAGCTGCATTCGGTACGTAACATCAAGGTTAAATCAAGTAGCACGTAAAATTGTGCGAATTGCGTCTTTGTTCATCATCCTATCTTATTTTGTTCAGACTTGTCGGCAATGACCACCCCCCCCCACCAAGAAAACCTTACAAGGCTCGTTGGCAACGTCGCTTGTAAACGAATCCTGCACTAAGTCCTTGCCTCTTCCCGTGAGGTTCGGTATTGGGCTACTGTTTTGAAGGTCAAAAGTTCAAAGCAATAGTGGTGGATTACAATACTTGCACAAAACCCCTCGGTACAAAACTCTTACAAAAAACATACAAAACCCCTCGGTAACTTCAATATAGTACGCCTGCGGAGAGTTTGAAAATAAAGTATAGCAGATATAGCAAAAATAAATGTAACTGCGATAGACATGTTCGAAGTAAAAAACGGACATACCAGCTACATCTGAACAACGTCCGCAAAATATGTCTAAATACCGTTCCCAAATGAAGCAGCAGCAACATCGAGAGTACGTCTTTAGCAAAGTTGAAAGAACGTCCGACATTAAGGTACCAGCAACGTTATCTCAACATCCAAAAATTTTCATTAAAATATTGCACGTTGTACGGATGTCTAATAGAGATACTGCTGGGACCTAGACTTTTGGATCTTTTTGGGACGTCGCAGAGATGTTAGTGGTTTGCTGGGTACCAATTTCTTGGCCGCACCGGACTCTCCTGCCGGTCCGTTTTCTGACGTGTTTGTCTCTCGCCTCAACCAATGTCGCCATCTGGCTCGCCTTCACACTGAAGCCGCCCAGCAAGAACGGAAAACTCAGTACGATTCAACTCACCAATCCATTCACTTCCGCCCTGGGGAAGAAGTATTACTTTGGACGCCCGTACGCTCCCCCGGCCTATGCGAAAAGTTTTTGCATCGATATTTTGCTCTGTACATTGTGCTTGAGTAGACATCTCCTGTGAATTATCGGGTGTCTCCGGCAGCTTCCTCCACTGACCGCCGAAGGCGAGGAACTGAAATAGTTCACGTCTCCCGCATGAAACGATACAACCAGCGCACACCGTAACTCACTGCAACCACGAGGTCGCTTCCAGTCTAGGGGCGAATAGTGTGGGCGTGGGTGAGTGCATTCAACGTTAATGAGCGCTTGCTTCGCTGTAGGACCCTTATATATGCTGTGGCCAATCGCCGTGAGTTGGTAGGGCCAATCTCGCATCTGTGCATACCCATTATAATCATCATCTGTAGATAATCATCGTCACGAGTGGCTTGTTCTGTCGAGTCACCGACGGGCCGATTAAAACCCACACTGCTGGTACTGCTGCCGACTTGTGTGGGGTCTTCCCTCGCCTTACAATATATATATATATATATATATATATATATATATATATATATATATATATATATATATATATATAGGGGTACGGCGCCGCATCTGGGATGGATCACTTACGCCCACTGATGTTGCAGGCTGCGGTCACCTGGGCTGTCTGCTCCTGGGTCCCCGGATCCTGCGAGCTGACTGCTTCCGACCGCCTGCCTCTTGCTTGGCCGACTTCAACCCTCCCGATGCCAAACTTCGACGAAACGAGCGCTTCAATCTGGCAACGCGGAACGTCCATATCAGCACGTGACGTCACCGGGGAAGCATGTAAACGCCAGCCATCAGCCGCCTACTTTGGGTACGGCGCCGCATCTGGGATGGATCACTTACGCCCACTGATGTTGCAGGCTGCGGTCACCTGGACTGTCTGCTCCTGGGTCCCCGGATCCTGCGAGCTGACTGCTTCCGACCGCCTGCCTCTTGCTTGGCCGACTTCAACCCTCCCGATGCCAAACTTCGACGAAACGAGCGCTTCAATCTGGCAACGCGGAACGTCCATATCAGCACGTGACGTCACCGGGGAAGCATGTAAACGCCAGCCATCAGCCGCCTACTTTGGGTACGGCGCCGCATCTGGGATGGATCACTTACGCCCACTGATGTTGCAGGTTAGTTACATGAAGGGTGCTTCCTGTACCAAGTGTAGTCATCCATGTCTTATTGCGGTGTCGTGCCCACCAGAGTTTTGCGACATTTTGAAGCGATTACTGCGTGTATCTTACCTGTGTTCTGACGTCTTGAAAACATTGCTCATGCTTTCGGGCGATGTCGAATCGAACCCGGGGCCAATGAGCAAAGCCGAAGCTGATGCCTTTACTTCAGCATTAGAATCATTGAAAAAACTTGAAACTGACCACGCTGCGATGTCAGCTGATATGAAGCGGCTAAGCGGCGAGCAAGAAACTGCTAAAAATGAAATCAAATTACTGAACGCTAAAATCGCTGCCCTCGAGGCAATGCTAGCTTTGCCAAAGAACAGCGAAGGACCCAGTGAAAATGCTCTGCTTAAAGTGTCCGATCGGCTGACTGAAATCACTTCTAGATGTGACGATGGTGAAAATAGGCAACGTCGTTCAAATCTTCTTTTCTTTGGGATTGACGATAGCGATGCGGAGGAATGGGACGAGGCAGAGGAGAAAATAATTACCTTCTGCTCTGAACGACTGGAAGTTCAGACGACCAGTCAGCAGTTTGAACGCGTCCACAGGCTCGGCAAGTTTACTGAGGGTAAAACTAGACCCATTATCGCAAAACTAACTTTCTTCAAAGACAAACAACAGATATTGTCCTCTGCAAAAAAACTAAAAGGAACGACTTTTTCCATAGGCGAAGATTTTTCGCTGGCGACGCGACAGGCTAGGCGCAAATTGGTGGGGTTTGCCAAGACCCAAAACAAGCCATTCATAGTAAAAGTTGACCGCCTGCACATTGATAAAAAAACTTACGTCTATGACATCAACACTGATGCAGTTGTACTAACAAGTAGATAGCTAGATCTGAACAAGTGCATGCAAGATCCGAATGAAATTCCACTTCAAACCGTTCCAACATTATCGATATCATCTACTAATATACGTAGTCTAATGCCGAAACGGGATCTAGTCTGTTCGTTCCTAGACGACAGTGAATGCGACATTCTTGCCCTTACCGAAACATGGCTTTACCCTGATATCACTGATAATGAAATTTTTCCTGATCATAATGACTTCCACATTTACCGAAACGACCGTAAAAATCGACGTGGCGGAGGTGTACTTCTTGCAATAAAAAAGACTGTGCAATCATATGCAATAAATGTACACTCTGACATAGAAATTATCTGGGTAGCCTGTGTTACCAAGTTCACCACCTTACTTATCGGCAATTGCTACCGTCCACCTGATTGTAGCCATTCATTTGTTGACGACTTGCGCAGTAGCTTAACCGAGGCCAGAAAGTTATGTCGCTCCGGTGCCATTTACATTTTCGGTGACTTCAATTTTCCCGCAATAGATTGGAATCAGTTGTCTTCCTCTTGCAGCTCTTCTACAGAATTCATCAATCTTGCCTTAGATTTTAACTTATTTCAAATTGTGAATCAACCTACGCGTGGTTCCAACATCCTCGACCTAATTCTTACGACGGCTCCTGAAACGGTAGGTCCCGTACAGCACATAGATGGTTTCAGCGACCACAGCCTCCTTCAAGTAACCCTCAACATTCAGCTACCGTTCTCCGGTGCTGACCACAAAAAAATTCGCGATTATAGCAAAGCCAACTACAACCAAATTAACGCCGAACTCGAAACATTCTACACTGACACATTCCTACCATTTTTCGGCCATCGTTCAGTAAATGATAACTGGGTGCTGTACAGAGATAAATTATGTGCTTTGACTAATCAGTATGTGCCGCTCATCAAAGTAAAAAATGATAAATCGAACCCCTGGTTCACGAAATCTCTCCGGCAGCTTAGAAATAAAACGAAACGTTTATACCGCGCAGCTAAATGCCATAACACGCCTTCTGCATGGCAAGCATATAGAAACTTCATGAAAAACTACTGTTCCTCCGTACAGGCTGCCAAACATAAATATTACTGTGTCGATTTACCGTCCATTTTGAAATCAAATTCTAAAAAGTTCTGGTCCCTTATGTCCCCTAAACATGATGGCCAAGAAATATCCCTGCTAGACGATGACTATGTTCCCCTCTCAGATAGTCATTGCACATCAGCATTTAACGCATTTTTCTCATCTGTTTTCACCCTCGAAGACCATACTAACGTACCATACGTTCCAGAACTTGACACCGCATACATGGAACCAATTGAAATAACTGCCGAAGGTATTTCGCATCTAGTTAATAACCTCAAACTGTCCACTTCAGCAGGTATTGACAATATAAATTCTAAAATTCTTAAAAACACCGCCTCTGTTTCTGTTAACATTTTGTATCACCTTTTCAAGCAATCCTTAGCGACAGGTCAACTCCCCTCCGACTGGAAAATTGGTAAAATAGTGCCTGTTTTTAAATCTGGTAATAAGCATTCACCCGAAAGTTACCGTCCAATTTCTCTAACTTGTATCTGCTGCAAAATTCTTGAACATATAATTGCTTCGCATGTTTTCCGACACTTAGAATCTAATAAGTTCTTCTTTCACAACCAACACGGATTTAGGAAAGGTTTCTCTTGCGAAACGCAGCTTCTAGAACTAACAACAGAATTGCACTCCAACATGAACAATAACCTTCAGACTGACTGTATTTTCCTCGATTTTTCCAAAGCCTTCGATCGTGTAGCGCATTTCCGTCTAATTTCTAAATTGTCTGCCCTCCGACTGGACTCTTTAACCCTATCTTGGCTTCGTAACTTTCTTTTATTTCGACAGCAGTTTACTGTAATTAACAATTCCCCCTCCTCTCTTTCCCCCGTAACTTCTGGCGTACCACAAGGGTGCGTTCTCGGCCCTCTTCTGTTCTTAATCTATATAAATGATCTGCCAAGTAACGCTTCATCCTGCATGCGAATTTTTGCAGACGATTGCATAATTTATCGTCCTATATCCTCCCCCGATGACCACTTAGCACTGCAAAACGACCTTCATCAAATTAATGACTGGTGTAAAAAATGGCTAATGTCACTGAATAAGGAAAAATGCCAAATAATCTCCTTTACGCGCAAGCAAAACATTTCTAACTATCGCTATACTATCAATAACCACCCACTGTCACAGGCATCTTCCTATAAGTACCTTGGAATCTATCTCACTCCCAATCTCTCCTGGTCTCACCACATTGCCACCATAAGCGCAAAAGCTTCCAAATCTTTAGGATATCTTCGCCGTAATTTACATAGCTGTCCCCCTCATGTCCGTCAACTAGCCTATCAAACCTTCGTCCGCCCACAGCTAGAATTTGCCGCTTCTATATGGTCCCCTCCCCACAACTACTTAATTAATATGCTAGAAGCGATTCAGAATAGGGCGGCCCGTTTCATTTCACGCAATCATGACTACCACAGCAGCGTAACTCAAATTAAGCACAACCTTTCACTTCAACCGCTCAGCACTCGCCGCGACATTTCCCTTCTCTGCCTCTTTCACAAATACGTATACAGCAATAGACACACCCCACTTCACCTTGATGTTCCTTCCGTTACTTCACGTAGGTTGCATAATCACCTCAGTTTCACGCGGTTATATGGCTCAACTGATTCGTTCAACTCATCTGCTCTCCCTCGCGCCATACGTTTGTGGAATGATCTTCCAGACAGCATCGCATCAGTATCAGACAACAATACTTTCCGTCAATTACTGCTCACTCACTTTTTACAATAAGGTCTTGCCACTGTTTTCGCATTTTTTTTTCTGCCGTGTCCTGTATCCCTTTTTTTTTCCTCCAATTTTTTTTTCTCTGCTGGAAGATCAAAACAGTCTGTCTTAGCTTGGGCTTTCTATTTTTCTTTCTTTCTTTTTTTTTTGCCAGTGTCGCACTTTGTGCCTGAGTACGAACATTTCATGCCGACAATGTCTCTTTACGTGCGCAAGTATTGTTCTGCGGTTTTTCCTGTTATCTTTCCCTTGTGCATACTCGAGACTGCAGAAACTGATTGGTGCTATTCGTCTGCGCATATTTGGGTATCTTTGGTTGTTCTCCTGTTTACCTACTAGCGTGTTAGCATTCAGTATACTTGCAATGTTTGTGCGCAGTTTACGTGTGTGCGATATGATATTGACTTTTCCTTTTCTTGTTATCGTTTTCGAACTTGCACGTGTATTGCGAACCTTGTCATAAGTTGTTGTGATGTTTTTTTTAACTCGTGATTTTGTGATGATTGATCTGTAACTTTTTCCTTTGTTACCCCCCTTACTCAATGCCCTGAACAGGGGCCTGTAAGGTATTTTAAATAAATAAATAAATAAATAAAATATATATATATATAAGTGCCGTATATTAGTATATATATAAGTATACACATAAGTGTGACAGTAAAGAAAACCTCGGAGAGCAAAGGGGAGAACGTTGTAGGTCATTGAAAAAGAAAATAATTTGGAAAAACAGAAAGACAGTGTCTTTCCAAAGTCTTTGTCTGTTTCAATGATCCACCACATTCTCCCCGTTGCTTTCCGAGGTTTTCTTGGCTTCAACCCTTATTTCTGTCTTATTCCAACGAGCCCCTTATTTCCTATTCTGATTCGCTACATGCATAGCGAGGGCCTCTATTCTGGCAGTCTTGGTGCCATAGGGAGCCTAAGAGTGTTCAACGCTGGTCGACCACTGTCGACATGTCCTAGACACTCGAGTCACGGCCAGGTCGTTATAAAGAATGCCGGTTTGACATCGATTAGTCCGAGTGGCGCTGGCTACCACCCTCAAGCGCAGGAAACAAAAAACACCCCAACATAAATACCCCAGAATGTGGAGGGGAAAATAGCCCCGCCTGTTGCGTAGTGGTCATCGCACCAGACCGGTATTCTAGAAGTCGTGAGTTCGGATCCCACACGGCGGGCATTTTTTCTCAACTTTTTTTCGGTTTTTCTAAATTTTTTATCTGTTTCAATGACATAACACATTCTCCCCTTTGCTTTCCGTGGTTTTCTTGACTGCCAACAATTATTTCTTTCTTATATCAACGAGCCCCTCATTTCCTATTCTTATTGTCTTTATATATTGTGACGAAGCCACAGACGACGCAGTTGTCTTCGAGGAAAACACATTTATTGGAGGGAACTTGTGCTCCCCTAACAACTCAAAGAATACAGAGGCGGCGAAGCAGCGGTCAACAAAGTGACGTACGCATGCGAGCTATATGGCGAGTCGAATACCCCGGCGTCTGCTCTGCTGGGTTTTTATCTTTCGGCGCGCGTGGTTCCCAAACTATCGATTCACATCTAGAACATTGTTCACGTTACATCGGAATGCCCTACCTAACAGAACAGATAACACATGCGGCACAGAAACAAATAATGGACCACGCGCTTCCCTTTGCACAGAGATAACACAGACGAGAGTACGAAACACAAATAAACACAAGGCTTGGTTCGGGGCAATATGTAAATATTTATAAACATAAGTATATATATATATATGTATATATTATATATAAGGTTAGTAGAGACAGAGAACAACGGGAAAGACGTAGCAAATAGAAATACGTTTACTGACGTTTCAGGCAGAGGACTCCCTTTCTTCAGAGTACTCTGAAGGTACTCTGAATAAAGGGAGTGCTCTCGCTGAAACGTCAGTAAACTTAATTTTATTTTCTACGTCTTTCTCGTTTGTCTCTGTCTCTAGTAACCTTATTTTTGTCGCGCACTGTGTGAGTGTATATCTTTTCAGACTATATATATATATATATAGTAATCCCTCATTAAGTGAGTCGAACTGGGATGTCTGGAAGCAATATTTACAGGGAGTGCGCAAGACATCTGCTGCAGGTAGGCAGTTGGTAAGGTCTCCGCTCGAATGCGTGGCTCTACGCGCAGAACGCGGAAGTTAGGATCAAATTTAGGAGAAGTACGTGCTCTATGAGGCCCATTCCCACGTTGCGAGAATGTTCTCGGCAGCCTACATCACTGAGATAGTTGCAGGCGACGCAGCTTACCATGCGGACGTCGAGAATCCCCCAAGAAGTGCCTACAACAGCAGAAAGAAGAAACATGCTCCGGCTTCTTTGCAACAAAGTTGAATTTGCGGGGGCAACCACAAACTCACACAATGCATTGAGTAGCTCGAGAACGCTTTTCTGGGTCGAGGTATGAATGCAAAACCAGCGAGAATCCGTCAGTTCTTAATCCACAACAATAAAATACCCGGCAGTCAAAAATGCCAAAGACAGCGAAAGGGAGAATACGGCAGGTCATTTTTTTATTCTTGAAAACAAATGCATGTTTTTGGAAGACGGAAAGAAAGTGGATAAAAAATGCCGCTGGGTGGGGACCGAACCCACAACCTCCAGAATACGAGTCTGGGCCAATGACCACTACGCTACGGGCGTGGATATTTTCTCCTCCACTTTCTCGGGTATTTATGTTGCGGGATATACTTATTACACTTGGGGGTGGTGCCGAGCGCCAATCGGGCTACTCGGGGTGAAATACACGTTTTTTCTAACCCTCGGGCTGTGACTGTTGTGTCTACATGTCGCGAGTCATCGACCAGTGTTGGGCCATCTTAAGCTACCTATGGCACAAAGACTGCCAGAACAGGGACCCTCGCTATGCATGTAGCGAATCAGAATGGGAATGAGCGTCTCGGTAAATAAAGACCGAAATAAAGGCTTGTCATCAAGAATGCCAATGAAAGCAAATGGGAGAATGCGGTAGGGCATTTATTATCCTTGAAAACAGGTAGAGGTTTTTTCAGGACACAAATCAAGTGGACAAAAAATGGCTGCCGTGTGAATTCCCAACCCATGACTTAAAGGTATAGACCTCTGATCGTAGACAGGGCCCAACTCAATAGTGTGGCTAACACGGACAACAGGCCGAGGCAGTGCACATCATACAGTGCAACACGTACGGGATAGTGTGCGGCGACCAGAAGAGTTAGATTTTCCAGAATTACTTGTGTTTAACTGACAAAAACACAACACCTACCAACGATACAGCTGGCGATTAACAAAAACAATCGGGTAATGAGTCGCTCTGATCATTCTTCCAAATAGGCAAATACTGAGGGATTCCAGACATTGTTGCACCATTTTGGCAGAAAACTCATGTGTTCTGGTGGAGTATTGTGGTTTGACGAGTAAATAAAAATATTGTTATAAAAATAGTGTTAAATATACAACCTTTCTTCAAATTGACGTCTTGTACAAATGAGCGATACCACGAGTAACATTGCGAGGAAGTGCGCTCTATTCATCACCATCATCCGTCTACTCAGGTCAACTGCTGTATGAAGGCCTCTCCTATTTGCTTCCAAGCTCTCCTGTCCTGCGCTGCTCGAGTCCACAGTTTACCACCGCATTTTTATTTCGTTCTCCACCGGATTATTTCCTTGCCCCTTCTTGGAAACCAATCTGTTAGTATCCACTGTTACCCTAATAGTCTAGCGGTTCTCGGTGCGTCCGACTACTTGGCCTGCCCAAGTACACTTCTTTTTCTTTGTTTGAAATATGATGTATTCTGCTCTACTTTCTTCTCCATTAAGGATAGCATGTTTCTTGTTCATAAGTGTTACTCCTTACACAATTGTTTCGAGGGCCCTTTGAGCAAACCTAAGTTTCCTTTCTGGGTGTTTTGTAAGGCGCCACGTTCCAGCTCCGTATATCATAACCGACAGTTGGCACTGCCTGTACATTTTTCGTCTGAGTGACAGAGGCAGCGCAATTTTAATTCTTTGGGAGTTCTTGAGGAGCACTTACCAACCCACACCTATTTTCTCCGGATTGCTCTCACGTGGGTGGGGTCAGCACTATCTATCAGTCCGAGGTAGTTACACGCTGTTATTTCTTCTAGCGTTTCCTTTTCTATGCTGAAAAAGCGGGTCTGTGCATGCTTATTCCTCATTACTTTTTATGTATTCATAGTTTTTTAGCCCAACGGCCACGTTCTTGTGGTATTTTATCAAGAATGGTTAGCAGGTGTTCTGCTGTATCACTCATTAAAACTATGTTATCCGCGAAGCTCAAATGGTTCAAGTGTTCCCCGCTAATCCCTAAACGGACACTAGAGAATGGAAACAAGTTGGCCTTTACCGTTGGATAACGGCGCCGAAAATAAAAACACATTTTCTCCAAAAGCAGTTGTTTAATGAGACAGATAATACCACAAACGTGAAAACAACCGATGATGCACCGTAAAAACATGTTGGCAACGTAAAAGAAGTGGTTAACGGCAAGGTTTTTGGAAGAGTCGTAAACCTATTTTCCTGATATATACATTTCGTAAGTAGTTGATAACGTGGAACAAACGTAAATCAATACTTTACGAGGGCTCATCATATCCAACAGGCTACAGCTTTTTTTACAATGGGAGGCAGGTTGAGTCCCTCACTATTGCTTAAGCCATCACGCTTTGAGTTTCGTTTTTGAATACCATATGCAGCTTTTCCAGCCCCTTCGCATTGGTGTGGCCCTAGAGAAGTCAGTCACCAAGGACGGTGAGCGCCCAAGCTTCTGCAAGCAAGTTAGCCGGCAGGAAGCAGCTAAAGTCGTTTGATTCGAATCGCCAAAAGTAACACGATGCACTGCTCGTGGCTAAGAAAGCCGCACGAGCTTCCAATCTCCCGCTTTCCGCGTGTGGTTTAGGAGAAATAGCAGAAGAAGTAACTCGTTATTTGAAATGTTGGTATCAGTATAGTACGGCCGTTTTGAAGATAATCACCTGTGAAATGATCATACCGCGAGTGCTCACCTGAGCGATCCTCCCGTTATCCTCCAGCCGCCGTTGATACTGGGTAAACCGTGCGTCGCTCTGCGCTGGCAACGATGCCTACTGACACCGTTGCTGTGAAGATTGAAGAGGCTTTTTAAATGAAGACGGTTTAATAGGAGATAATTGTGATGAACAGAAGAGATGACATAATGGCAGCTATCCGGGAGCCTTGGATATTTATATTCGCAACGGCCCTTGTTGCTTTAAAAGGGCTTCTCCGCAGCCCTCCATGCTTGCAGCTGGCAGGATGGGGTCTGGGACGCCTGCGTAGTCGGCCACCCGCCCGCTCAAGCACGTAAATGTTTTCTCATTCCGTAAGTGAAAAATCAGTAGGGCAATCCAGCATCTTCGGCCAAACACACGTTTCCGCGGTAGGTCTGTGCGCCACCTCGCCGCGGCTCCACCGGAAGCTGTTCTGCTGGCGCCACTCTCCTCCGCCCACACACGGCGGGGATTCGCCCTTTTTTGTTGACGCAATGGCTGCTCACGCAGAATGAAAGGAAGAAAAAGAGATATACGCCAGCTTTATTGACCTATATCTCTGCAAATAACTCATCGTAGCTCGTAAAACAAAGCCAAGAGATCTGCAAAACATGTGATCTTTCAGTTTAAACGAAAGTTTATTCAGCCCTTAGGGTCCCTTGAATTTCACGTTTTCAAAATCAAGCTTACAAAATCCGCCCTCCAGGCATGCCGGGAATGGTTTTTAATTCTGGTATCTCGCTGTCTTGCCCCTTTTGGATCGGAAATTTATCGCTTTGGTTTTGGAGGGTTATTCTGCCCGCGCACAGATTACATGTGTCTGCTTGAAGTCTTATGTAAGTCTCTATTCCCTGGTCTTTTAGTGTTTCTAGCACCGCTGTGGTGAGTACAGAATCAAACATTCTCGTAGTCCATAAATTTTATATAAAGGCGTTTAGTGTAGTCGGCAGATTTTTCTATCAATCCATTCCATCTATTTTCCATCATGGATGTGATCCATGGTTGAGTACGCTTTCATAAACCCAGTCTTCGTTGGTTCTGGGATATTGAAAATCCAGGCTGCCATTGATGCTGCTTACTATACCTTTGGTAAAGGGCTTGTAAATAACTAACAGTAGGCTAGTCGGTCTGTAATTATTGAGGTCCTAAGGATCTGCCTGCGTACGAATCAGAATAATGTTGGAGTTTATGTAAGCTATGGGCAGTTTTTGAGCCTCCAAGCATTCCGAAAACAGTATAGCAATCTTTTCCAGTACAATACCGCTTCCCTCTTTCAAAAGACCCACGTTTATGCAATAGCCATTGAGATCCCTTCCTACCTCCTCTATAGTAACTAGTGGGTCATCGTAAGTTGAGCTCGTTCTCTCAGTTTTGTCCTTTGGTCTAACGTCGCTGGCGTACAACCTGGTTTAGAATCGTTCGGCTACCTGTAATATTTCGTCCAAGTTGTGCATGAGGTCACCGGGGTCGTCTCTGCGTTCGTACGTATTCTCGTTGCCAATGACTAACCTTCTGTTAGTTGCTTTCAAGCTTTCCCCTCTTGCGGCGCTTCCTCGACCAATGCCAAGTTATATGCACGAATGGCGTTTGTTTTGTTTGTGTAAATGGGTTGCGACACCCTAACTAACTCAATCTGATCTGTAATACTTGACACTTTCTTGATCTTATATTTGTCAATTAGCCTCTTTGTTTTCATAGTTTTTCAGTTTTTACTGTACATCTTGCTTGTCCCACAGCAACGTCTGATTCATTAATTGCAGAAGTTAGGTTGTCATTTGGCCTGTCTACACTGACCGCGATCTGCTAATCTAGAAGCCCAAATTTGTTTTTAGGAGGTACCTTGAACTCCTGTGATCTCGCCCTGACTGACTTTATGTTGGGTTTCCTAGTTTTTGCGAGTTTCCCCCTTCTTTGTTTGAGATGAAGCCTTAGCCTACATCTAGCCACATTATGGTCAGTGCTCCGAATCTTAGCACCTAAACGGCTTGCAGAATACATGGATTGTCACTTGCACTGAAGTCGGTTTCGTTTTTGTGTACCGTAAGGACTTTTCCATTACCAATTTTCCATTTTTAATCTTTCAATTGTATAAGAAGGTGTTCGTCAGCCTCAGGTTATTTTTCTCTGCAAATCCCACAAGTGTATCACTTCGACTGTAACGGTTGTCTATACCGAAGTTCCCCACTGACACTTCTCCCATTTGCTTCTTACGGACCATTACATTAGTCTCCCATCACAATCGGGAACTGCGTTGTTTCCTGCGTCACTGCTGATTCGACATCCTCGTAAAAGCTGTCGGTGGCTTTATCATCATAGGTGGTTCTTGGTGCATAGGCCTGTACTACCTTTAGGCTGTATGGCTTGTTTAGCTTGATCACAAAAGCCGCGGCCATCTCTGTAATGCCGAAAAACTCCTCCACGTTCTCTGCTATTTCTCTGTGGAATAAAAATCCCACCCCGTGCTCTCGTCTCTTGAGGTTCCCTAATGCAGTGCATCTGCCCGCTAATGAGCTCCATGAAGCCTTATCCCATCCTTTTAACGTCGCTTTAACCAAATCTCACATTTCATTTTGAGCTTCTGAGACGAGAGTGCAAAGTAAAAGAGCGTTCATGAAGTTTTCTCCCCTGGGTAGCGTAATCCGTTAAATGTTTTGTAAACAGAGCAAAAGCCGCCCGACATTTACATTGTTTATCCGCCTACGCAGGTGTGGTGCTGCGCCACGATAGGCGTACGCAGAGCGGGAGCTGCAGACGTGTAGGGCTGGATAGTTGTTTTGTTGTATGCGCCGAGAGCGTGACCATTGGCTCCTGCGGCCGAGATGGTTCGCATGGTAGCTTTTATTTCACTTGATATAGCCAAACCCAGTCTCAGTCTGCCATGGTCACCGTTTGGGTCAAGCGAAATGTGAGATAAATGGCGCAAGGGAAGGAGCGGGTTGCTCAATTGCACATTTCTCCTCAAGTAAAGAATCTTTCGCCGCAAAACATACGATAAAAAGGCTAAGAGGCAGTTGAACTTTCGTCAGAGCCAAATTTTCTAGTTGCCTTCAGTAATTTTCGAGATGTTCTTTTCCCCAGGGCTTCTCCTCCAAGCCGCAGCAGCGCTGAAGATCTCACCCCGGGTATCCTCAACATACAAACTGAGCCTCTGATACAAAACTGTATATTTTTTTACATTACACTTAAGCGAATAAGGAACAGAGATCGGTGGAGCTGGAACATGACGGGCAGAGAGCTCCGGCGCCCGGACCGTGACTGTTTTCATCTCCCCTTCATCTTGTTGCTGGGGGCCGGAGAACGTGGAAAAGCGCGTCCTCTTCGTCGGGGCCCGTCCCCATGTGATGGCAATTAGGACATCCGCATCCGGTGCGAGCAGGCGCGGCCTTTCTCGGAACGCGCGGCGATTGAAAGCGCCGTGCGAAACATTCTTTCCATTTTTGCGCTGCTCTTCCAAGGGACCACACCAGTCAGTGTGTCAACATTCTCGACACCTTCTTTGTCCCTTCAAAAACAGCATGGTCAACCCCAAGGACAAGAAAACAAATACAACAGCAGAAATAAAAAGACCAAGTAGGGCTCGCTGTATGTCTGTTCTTTTTTGTACTTGACTTTTTATCCCAATAGGGCTATTCATGATTATCCAACGACTCCAACACTGTTGAAAGCGAGAAAAATGTAAAAACTACACAATGGTATCGAATTCAACTAGTTAACTGTATTAAATATCTTACGCCTCTCTGCCAATTTGCACGCGGTAACCTAAGGTCTTGTAAAAAACAAGCTGAAACAAAACCTCGAAAGCACAAATATTCTACATGCTGAGCAGTAAAAACCTTTATTCAAATTGTACAATGCACAAACATTTTAAGCCCTGCACATGACTTTTCACATACGCAGATGAATATGGGTAATGAATTCAATATTTTTAATGACGCATCGTGTTTGTAACCATCCCGTGTTTGAAATGGCGAGGCGCGGCTTTCCATGTATTCCCCCTATTAGGCGTGAAAATGTCGTGCGCAGGATGAATATTTCTACCTGCTCACTCAGCCCAAACAGTACCCGAAGTACACGTCAGGTTCCAAATATTTAGTCTACCTACAGACAAACAGGTGTCACTCGTACTTGGATACATTGGTGTGTTAGCTTAGTGCAAAATATATACACATTTTTAAGCAAGTGAGACATTGCAGTCTAGGAGATGTAAAGACGGAGTATCTTGTTTTAGCTTCAAACACAGAGACGTGGGCGTTGGGGAACAGAAACATGCAACGGGACTATATTTAGGGGCTTGAGGGTGTCGGCGTCCCCTGTCGTCAATGTATTAGTAGTATCATGTATTCACGGTACTACTACACCGGGACACTTGTTTTCCAACGCATCGAGGCATAACGTAACGCTCAATAAAAGAACACACCGGGATACCTGTTTTCCAACACCTCGGTTAAAACTCTTCGTGCTTTAAAGACACGAGACAAGGGAAAGCTGTATACCTCTTCGCCCCAATGGTTTTCATGTCCGCGGAAAAAATACCAAGGCGCCAAGATTACACTTATGTACCACAGGCTTCACCTTTCCCTAAGTATCACGTTAGTAAAGACGGCCCGGGATATTTTAAGGTTACATCTGGCTGCGGCTTCCGCAAAGGCTAAAGTATACTTGGCTTGTAATACTTTAAACATATGTTTAAAGTTTTTTCTTAAAACATAGGTAGGAAAGGTTTGCACCAAAATTACATCTTTATCGGACCAAATAAACATTGACTTTCAGAGCATATTTCTCATGTTATTGATTGATTTGATTGACGGTATGGTTTAACGCGCGAGACGCAACTACGGCGCGAGTCACGCAACTACGGCGCGAGGCACGCCGTAGTTTAGGGGTCTGAATCGATGTTTACAGCCTGGAGATCCTAAACGTGCGCCGAAATCTCGTACACACGGGCGTTTTTTCTTTTCACCTGCATCACAAAAGCGGCTTTCGTGGCCGTGAATCGAACCCACGTCCTCGTAATTTCTCATGTAAGCGTATTTTTCCTAGCAGTAACAAACTTTAAACGCAAATACGATAAGAACAATCTAAAAAATACTTGCCTTGTAGCGTTTACAATTTTGAATTTATGTGAATTGTAGATCGCTTCCTTTGAAGTACTACTGACACCCATTTTCGGCGTTAATAATCTTGCACAGTTCGTTTCCTTTACGCAACAAAATACCCTGGCTGAACAATGAGCGGCCTGCGACGCGAAAAACATAGTTCAATGGGATCTCATTTATCGGGCCGACGGAGCAGCGCGCGGAGCGGCACTCACCAAATGGACATCAGCGTGACAACATCACTCCGTGAGAGGAAAAAGAAGTGACGCGACAGCGCTCGCCGAAAACTCGTGACGTGACTTCATGCGCGCGGCCCCGAGCGGCGAGCAGGCGCCGGCGCATTCAGAAATGGGTGCACGTAGCCAGAGCTACACACTAAACTTTTAGACCCTTTTTGCTCGAAAAGGGTGTAAAAATCTTGTCCCACGGCTAACACTCTAAAAGGTGTTTTGGCAAAGAAAGGGTGTACTGATGAAAAAACTGTGTTGAGCTCAACACCCTTAAAGGGTGTTGAGGATGCTCAAAACCCTAAAAAAAGGGTTTTGAGCATCCTCACACCCTTTTCTAAAGGTGATGGTATGCGCAGTGACAATGTGAATGGGCGGAGCGCGCAGCACTCAATAATAATGGTCAATACGCGTAAGTTAAAGCTGGAACACAAGTAAATTCAGCAAAACCAACGGGATGCAAGCGGTAGAGGGAGTGCATACTTAATAATAACTCTGCTGTTCTTGCTTTTATATCCAGCAAAGGAAAGCCCCCCGATTAAGTCGGTGGGCTTGTCGCAAAATACCGATATTGTAGCGCTAATTTTGGAAGCATGAATTTTACTATGAGAATATACAAATCTACAAGCGGATTTGCGGACTCTTTTTATTGACGAGGTAGTTTTTGCATTCTATAACTTACAGAATTTTATTAAATACCAAACAAATCTTCCCCGCTACCTCAACATCCTTCAAAAACGGTGTTCATTTCAACACCTTTTCTCCAAGAAGGGTGTAAAGCTACAAATTAGGGTGTCCGAAAGCATGAAAAAGGGCGTAAAGAAAAAAGGGTGTAAGAAAAGACCGCGAACACTAAGAAAAAAGGTGAAGAGACCTCCAATTTTGGAGGCATTTTGTACCTCTTTTCACGGGTGGACTGAACATTTTCTACAAGCGGGAGGTGTTCTGTACCTCACAACGTTCAAAGCAATATAATGTGGTATAATAAATTACCAGTGAAGTTCTGTAAGCTTGAGCTGACTTCGGTGGCGTTAGCAAAACAATACAAAGAAAAAGAACTGCGGCTCCTGTAAAGGGTGCACAACCGCAGATAGGGTATTATAAAAGTGAAGTCGGCTTTCGAGCTTTTTAGAGTGTGAACACAAGGGGCGTATGCGTATGCGCACTGCTTACTATATACCATTGCAAAGGTCTTTTTTGAATTCAAAGTAATTTTTTTGGATTCAAAAGGCGAAAAATTTGCGCAGCTTGCAATAGTGGTGCAATGTTGGAGAAACAGCATAGGTGGGGGACGACCTAGCTTGCTTCCCCCTTGGATCCCCTGGCAGTGGGGGGAGGGACGCACACACCTGAACAGCGTTGAAAAATCTGGTTAAACTTGGCCTCACCCCTGAGCGGTCATCCTAGCTTAGCAAGAACATTGCAAAGCTTAGCAAACATAACAAAACTTAGCAACACTGGAAGAAACTAGGTCGACCCCCAGCTCCGCTGTTCTTTGTTTGCAACTGAACACCTATTTCACACCGTTTCAACAACCTACAGAAAGCCAAGCGTGTAGCAGTCGGTAAACAAACTTTTCGCCACACGACTATACTGTTATTATTTTTGAAGGTTCAAATTGGTGTTTCACGTGCCAAAGCTAAACTTGGGGCATGAGGTGCACCGGATACGGAAACGAGCGATCATTGTATGCGAGAATTTATTTTTTTTCGCGTTTGAAAATTTCTTGCGAGTAGAGAAGTATATGAGGGGATGGCTTGTTCTTTACAGTGCTATTCCTTCAATAAACCGCTGAACACCTTTTTCAAACCCCTTCAACACCCTAAGAAAAATCAAGGGTGTTGAAGTTGATCAACACCATTTTTTTTCACGCAAATAGGGTGTAGAGCTAGGAAAAGGGTGTTGAGATTCTTAAAAGGGTGTAAAGGCCTCTCAACACTATTTTTCCACTTATGCTACACCCTTTTTGGCTAAAAGGGTGCAAAAAGGTTTAGTGTGTACACCTGTAACCGCTTCCTGGAAGGGCAGTGTTGTCAAAAATAAAGTTCCACACACGGGAAAGGAAGCTGTGTTATAGCCCGGAATCGCAATAGAATTCGCCATCAGGATATTTATTGAATGCGATCATCGAATTTCCGCCGCAATGGTAGGCCTACCACATTCAGGCAGCTCAGCCGTTCAGATCCGGTGGCGGCGCGGTCGAAACAGCGGCCCCACGGGCCTCTCCAGTGTTTTGACGTCCGCACAAAGCGGTGAGTTCACGCCGGGATTCAGCCTTATGCGTGTTTTGGGATGAGAGGGGGGAATTTGAAACAAATAATTTTCAGGCCGTTCAATGTAATTAATTATCGTGTGCCGAAGTATTTAAAGGGCTGTTTTTTCTTCGCCAGACCATTAAGCATAAATAAAAGCAATAGAAGTGGGACATAAAATTTCGGTGTCAGTACTCCTTTAAGGAGACTAGAAAACGAAAAAATCACGCACACCTCCGTTTAACGCTGAAGATGGTTTAAATACGGAGCTTTTTTGTGAGAGATTCAGTGGCCGCAGTCACAGTTTGGACTTTGACTCCTGATGTTTGTCTATGACCCACACGCAGTTTTACGTTTTTTTACTAGTGGGGTTGACTTTTCCCGTCTTCCATTTGATTTCACTCGATGGAACCTTCGGGCAAGCTGATGATTGATTGATTGATTGTAGGGTTTAACGCGCCGACGCAACGCAGACGATGAGGCGCGCCGTAGTGGAGGGCTCCAGATTAATTTTGACAACCTGGGGATCTTTATCGTGCGCCGAAATTTCGTACACACGGGCGTTTTTGCTTTTCGCCTCCATCAGAAAAGCGGCCGCCGCGGCCGGGAATCGAACCCGCGACCTCGTGCTGAGAAGCGCAACGCCTTAGCCACTGAGCCACCGCGGCGGGTCTCAGACAAGCGTTCGTCGTCGTTAGACGAGGGAGTGCAGAATTGTTTTTGCCTAATTTTAGCACCTCCATACACCCGCCTCTAAAACTATACTGTTTTCACCATGTCCGGATGGCGCATCCGATAGAAGCCAGCCTCACTATGCGAGCGACAAAGGTTTGATTCCGACTAGGGCAAGGGTTTTAACAGCGATACTATTTATGCTGGCGTTGAAGCGGTGAACGGGACCTGGAAAACCTCGCCGAGAGATGTCCTTTCGCGCGCAGGCATCGCTCTACCTTCCAGAATACGGTTCCCAGCGTTGATGGCGTCATCTCTTGCGTGCGAGTCTCCTCGCTGGTTCACAGAATTTCGTGCCTAGAGTGGAAATCACAGCAATGTCGTTCTACTGACACCGAGTTCGTGAAGTACGTGGCCCCCGGTTCTAGCATGTACTCACGTAGTCTAAATTGGAGAAATGTTAAAGCCTGTGGTGAAGCCACGCGGGCGCTCCACTTATGGATACT